>NC_141025.1:34901250-35260000 GCF_052040795.2 Danio rerio | reverse complement strand
AATCGACAACCACTCTTTCTTAAATACTTGTCCATACTTTATTTTAATAAAGATCTTTCAAGTGGAGACTTAAGTGCGTGAACAAGCCTCTTTTGTTTTGAGTGAATAGAAAGAATTACAGTCCATCTCATTTTATGTTTGTTGTAGCCTGAAATTGATAAAAGCAGCTGGCCTCATTCTGTGCGAGAGATTAGAGGTTTCTATCATTTCATAATCAAATTTGTTTCATAACATTTCACACATTTTTCCAGTATTTATCTTTAAACGTTTTAGTGAAGGTTACATGAATCTAGCCTCCCTCACAAGCGGTGTCACGGCAAGTGAATCACTATCTATGACTAATACAGACACATATTCAGTTAATTAGCATTCGTTCTTCTTCCTGAGGGTCGATTACATATCCTGTACCTGTTTATCATCTAATGGACTGGAAGGTTCGGGGGCTTTTAAAGCAAATAACCTGTTTATTTGTTCACGCGTATTAGACCCCATGACGATGCAGATGGTGCTTGCAGACTCCCAGATGTTTGGCAGACCCCACAAAGTCAAAAGATTATGAGTGCAAACTGAGGATGCTTGAAAAATGCTGATCTCAGATCAACACCGTAAGCAGCGGAAATGGGCAAACTGTCCTCATGTCACAGTTCATGGGTCTTAGCCAATGTCCTCTTGATCCAAGAAGATCATGATTTCTGGTTGAGAAGGTGACATGGAAAAGGCTAAACAAACAAATGTAGTTTACTGCAAACTTACAAGAGGACGCGGACATGCTCTGCCTTTAAATACCCTTCTACCCCTAGCTCCACAAACGAGAGAGCGAAGCAAACGCGACATCAACATTACAATAACAGTGCTTGTGAGCACAGCTAGGCTTGGCTCCTTAAATGAAACTAATAGTGGCCTGAGGCTGCAAGCAAAAATAGAACAAGCAAATAGAGAATATTCTGGGGGAAAAAAGAAACCTTGTGAATTCCTTCAGTCTGGGTTACTGGCAATGGAAGGAGAACGGTAGAGCAAGAATGCCAACAAAGTTTGTGCGTTCTGTTAATGAATATGGGGGAGGAGATGAAACTGTCACTGTCTGCAAATGAGTCTTACATCTGGGTAATTTTACAGATGAAGTTCGCAGTTTTTATGTTCTGTTGTTGATATGGAGTGGATGAACCCATCTGTGTCTTGATGAGATCTGAACGGAATGATAATGCAAGGCACAGAATCCATTATTCTTCATTCCTTTGAAAAGATCAGAGTGAGAACTGCAGGTTCTCATTTAAAAAATGTGCTATTAAATTGAAGGAAAAAACATTATGTGCTTTGCCTTTTGAACTACTGTGTACATCTCTTTGTTTTCTATATTGGAGATGTACTGAAGGCTAAAGTACTGAATCAGTAGCACTTCAGTGTGCATTAGCTTGCAGAAATGTCAATTTTGTTTGATTCAAATGTTTAGAAACTAAACTTATGAAACAGCTGCTGTTTAACTTTATTGGTGATTCCAAATATGTATTGTAATCGCATGCTTGGCTAACAGTTTTGGAGAATTCAATGTTTCCTAATTCAGACAGAATGCCCGAGCATACTGCCCATTTCTATAAACTCAGAGTAAGGAAGCAAGGAGCAAACGGTAGCATGAGGGTAATCCAAAAGCATAGTTATGGTAACAGGCAAAGAGATTGATACAGGTGGCAAAGCAACATAAATGAAAAACAAGGCAATGGTCTTAAATATGCTTTAATAGAACGCTTAATAGTGTTACAACGAACAAGACATCGCCCTGTGTGTGTGTGAATGTGAGATGTATAAATAGTCTTTGTAATGATTCTTCATGATGTATAGCTGTGTGCAAGTAATCAAGGGTGATCTGGAAGTGGTGTGTAAGTGAGGTGCCTGATGGGAAATGTAGTGCAGTTCAGATGGAATTGTAGTCTGCGTGAGGAATTGATTTTAGGAAAAACTCTACTATTCTTCTGTTGAATTTATACTCTTGGTCCATGAATTTGGTCTTTTTAAGAGGTTATAACTGTCTTATTGAGAAAACTCTATGAATGACTAGTAAACGTATGGAGCTGTCTCAACGACTGCAAGTCAAAAAGAAGAATGGAAGTGTTTGTCCAAACTCAACAAATTGAAATGCAAAAATCTTTGCAAGAAAATGCACATATTTGTGGTCTTTGCAAGGGAATGAATGAATGGTTTTATGCACTACCATTTCCGTTTAGAGACTCTTTAACTTCTCAAAGGAAAAATATTATAAGTACAGAGCACATTAAGAACACATACTGCCAAAAGGGTATTTTGAATGATTTATATTTGTATTTATATTTAGCTTAAGCTATATTTGTTATTCTTACCTTTTTTAGCATTTTACTTCATTTTTTTGAATGCCAACATGTCTCCTATTAAATGGCTTTATGTAGAATTCCAAAGCTCTTGTTATTAGCGACACAGATGGCTGTTTAGCAAATATAAATATGTGTAAGTATATGCTGCCTGTTATTCTTACAAAAAAATAAACTCAAGAACAAATGACAGGGGTGAGAAAACAACATTTTAAGGCAGATTCACACTACACGAACAAATGAAGACAAACACAAACTATCACCAGATTACAGCACTTCACTTCTCAGACATGACCGATCCAAGTGCTGATTCAGCACAGGAAAACAAGCTCCAGTACATACTAACAACTACAGACAGAGTAACACAATGATCAACAAAACTTGACAAAGTGCCTCTGTCATTGTGAATTTGCAACATACTAATGATATGGATACTTTTGCATACAATCTGCAATCTCATATGCTGAAATGATACTGGGAGATCTTTAAAACTACACTGTTAAGGCAATTTGAGTAGAAATATTTCTCTGATGTGGCTAGTTAGCATAAATTAAACCATTTCTTTTCAAGACACTTTGACCCTAGAGCACTGAGTAGCTGTTTTTGGCATTATCCTGAACATTACAAGCATTTGTTTAATAAACTATGGAGTACTAGTAGCACATTTTTTGTTTCTATGTATTTTATTTTAGTGCACTTTAGATAACCTAAATATTTCTAACAACATTAGACTTAAAAGATCGTATCTTATTAATCAAATCTGATTTAATACATCTCAGTCTGAACGATCAAATGACATGTTTTCCGCCTTTCATCGGTTGTTTGCAGTTGATACTCATAAGTGCTTTTTATATTCATTCTTTTTTTCTTTTTTGCCATTAGCATGACAACAAAAATGGACATGCATGAAAAACTGCAAGTAGTATAAATTGAAAAATTATATCTAGATGCCTACAATGCATTCAGAAGAGTCAGATTCTAAGTGGCTATATTTCAAAAAAGCTTCATGTTATGCCATAATACTTGAGAAATTTTGCTGCTACATCTATCAAGGTAATGATCAGATTCAAATGCCAGTAACGTGTTTGTGTAGGAGTTTTGCTTCAAGTGTTCTGCATTTTGGAATGAGTAGGGCATATATTTCATCGCTCTACAGAAGCAGAAGAAGAAAAGGAAGGAGAAGAAAGTACAAATAATACAACTGAAAGTCTATAACTACTAGCCATAGTGTCATGCTGACTATACTAGATTGATTTTTAGACTGACACTAGAAAGATATTCGAATCATAGCCTTCGACTTAGTCTCTTTATTCATCAGCGGTCCAACATGTCACCCCATTTTTTAAATGAATACCTCTACATTTTTTTTTTTTTTTTTTTGACTTTTGGACTTGGAACCCTCTGGATGTACTAGAAACAATTATGAGCAGCCTACGCTGGAATTCAAAATAAAGGTATAAAGGGTTCTGTTAGGCTATATAAAAAATAAGGACACAACAATAAATTGTAACGAATGAGAAAATGTATTATTTTAAAGACAACCACAAAACCTGCTATTTTAGCACATTTCCAAATTTAACAGTAGATCAACATACTTAACATCTTCAATATGTTAATGTTATTAAGTGTAAATAATATAAAATTTATAATCCCGTCACCTTAGAATTATAAGGTTCTATCTGACATTTTTGTCCAAATTGAGTTATTGACAGATTCTTATTAAATGACAACTTATTTACATTATGGGATTTTTTACATTTGTTTACATTTTAAGACCTTTTATTTTAAAAACAAATGTTACACACATACTGTTTGCTATGGAATGCAAAAACTATGATGCTCAATATCTCAAAATCATTCAGAACGCATATAGAACCTTATAATTCCAAGGTGACGATATGTGTGGTCAGTTTGACCATTATGGCCATTAAAGAAATACTCAATTCTTTTGTATTTTGTCATATTGATAAAATAGAGTTACAATAAATTATGTAAACATTTAAGAAAAATCAGGATGCTAAAGTCATATACAGTAACCTAAAATCAAACAAAAGGTGCTCAGGGGTAGCTTTATTATGTGTCAAGCTTTTTGGGTAAGGGCTTCATCAGAATAAACAACAAAAATCAGTCCAAGCCACTCGGAAAATGAAGAAAAATATTAAAAGGATAATATAAAAGAAAATATGAAAAAAATATTTTTTTTTCATATTTTTTTTCCACATTTTTCAAATGTCTTGGAGGGATTTTTGCTGTCATATACAGTTATGAATGGTTATGTTTCAAACAAAAAATTGTGAAAAGTGTACTGAAAAATTATACTCAAAAAAGTATCATTACTTGCCAAAAAATACAATGGAAGTGAAGTAAAAGTGTCTGTTGTAAATACTACTCAAAGTATGAGTAGAAAGTAGGCTTAGTCGAATAGTAAACAGTGAGTATTAAACTTTGGAATTTAGCATGAATCCTGAGGAAAAACTACTCTGGCAATTTGCTCTCTGCAACTCTCAAGTGGTTGACCACTGAAGTTAGGTAGGGCTACGCCTGGTCAATACCTAAATGGGAGACCACTTGGGAAAGCTAGGTTGCTGCTGGAAGTGGTGTTAGTGAGACCAGCAGGGGTGCTCAACCTGTGGTCTGTGTGGGTCCTAATGCCGCAGTATAGTGAAGGGAACTCTATACTGGTTAGTGAGTGGCATCTTTTAGATGAGAGGTTAAACCGAGGTCCTGGCTCTCTGTGGTCATTAAAAATCCCAGAATGTCCTTTAAAAAGAGTAGGGGTTTAACCCCGGCATCCTAGTTAAATTTGTCTACTGGCCTCTGTCCATCATAGGCTCCTAACCATCTCCATATCATAATTGGCTTCATCACTGTGGCTGTTTCTCAATATGTGTTCTTGTCTGTACTTGCATTCTTGTGTCCTCGTGTAACCTCATCAACTGTTGCCGAAGTACTGTTCCAATACAAAGTTCACATTGGGCTCTGCCCCTTTTGCCAAAGATGCATCAAGAGGTGACTTGTGTGAACTTGAGAAGCGCAGGTATCCCAGAATACATCGCTGACCAACCAGCAAATGGCTAATGGCGGAGGAGAAAACCCGCACGGTTTTAAAAATACTCCACTGTTGTGTTACAAAATAAAGTTTTACAAGTTTTTCAGGCGAGAATGTAGTTTTAAACTCAAATCAGCCATTTATTTACAAAGACATTGCTTCTTCGACGATGTGCCTCAGCTTATGTGGACTCTGACCCCAAGCCTGTCAGCGTGAGCTTTATCATCACCTCCCCCATCGAGAGCTGCTTTACTTTGTCCTGTCCATCACAGATGTACCGCTGGATCTCATCTCTCTATTGTAGTTAAAACATGATATTTAATACATATTGTGCAGATCTAACAGACAGTTTTTGGTCTGTTAAATCTGTTATTTATTGTTTGTATTATTTTGGCAGTGTTATTTTGTTACGTTTTATAATTGTTTTTAATCGTGTTGTACAATGTTTGTCTTTGTTTGCTAAATTAAACCTACCTAAAGCTATCTTTATTTATTATTGTTTACATCTTGTACTTTATACTTGTAAAATGTCCACTGTTGTTGATTAAATTTGATAATCAAACACACGAGTATATGCATAATAACACATTTTACTTCACATTTATATGGATTTATGTTTACATTTTTGTAAATCAAAAATATAGATTTATAATATTAATATAATATTAATTATAAGGCCGTGCTTTATGTAATTAAATCATTTTATTGTTAATGTACAGTGAAAACAATGAATCCGTGGTGAGGTATGTGACGTTATAAAGTACACTGGGGCTACAATTGAAGAAGTACCTGTCTTGTGTCCTTGTGTCTTCGGGAGTTCTTTCATCCTAGTCTGAACTTGGCAAGTCCAAAATTCCAAGGACGCAAGTTCGAACTTTTGGGTACTTGGTATCGAGAAACAGCCTCTGTCTCCTCTTCACCAATCAGCTGGTGTGGTGTGCTGTCTGGTGCAATCATCCAGGTGAATGCTGCACACTGGTGGTGAATGAGGAGATTCCCTCCAAAAGTGCGTGAAGCACTTTGAGTGTCCAGAAATGTGCTACATAAATCCAAGGAATTATTATTATTATTATTATTATTATTATTATTATTATTATTATTATTATTATTATTATTATTATTATTATTATTATTCAGTTACAGACATTTTTGTATTTGTAATTTGTTACTTTACACCACTGCAAACAAAATTACTTTACAAAAGAATTGTCAAAATGATTGCCTTAGAAGTTCTAGTGTTAAGAGAAGAAAAAAAAAAAAGAAAATCTCTCTCACACTATCCCCATCTTTTGAGTCGCAGAGGACACATAAGTGAGAAAATGAGTGATTAAATAATCCTATAACTGGCAAGGATGAAGTGAGGGGGCAAAAATAGAGTTGATGAATGTGCGGAGAGAAGGATGAAGAGAATCGATTAGCCAGGATTGCTGAAGGAAGGAGGCTAAGACATCAGCTGCTTGCTTCTGATAACAGCAGAGCCATGTAACCCTGCGCTCACTAATGCACCCACTGATCAACACTTGGCGCATGAGTGTGTGATGGTGCTGTCTGAGTTCTGCTCATTAAGTAGCTGAGAGATGCCAGAGCTCTGTTGTACTGCCAGCACTTTACCAGAAGGCCAGAAGAGAAGACGAAAACACTGTAAGTCCTTACATTCATTATGAACCACAGGACCGGGTCAATGAGGCGATGACCCTAACACGAGAAGTTAGAGACCCCTTGTTATTTCTCACATGCTGTAATTATATGTTTGTCTTATGGTGTAAATCAGGGCATCTCCAAGACTGTGACAGAGAATAATGGCATATATATAAAAGAATGGGACCAATCGGGGAGGAATATTGAACGTGTCTGGACTGTTTGAACAATGTTGCATCACACACTTTGAGAACTCATTAAAAAACAACAAGTTGAATGTCACAAAGTGAATGATTTGCCTGTGGAGTCTTATGTTGTTTAGTCAAAAGTTTTTCTCACAGTTAGTGTGTTTCACAGAAAAAAGGTCGAACCAGTTAGTTTATTGCGTATGTAAAATAGTTTATCGTGTGTATTTATTGTTACTGTCCCTTATCTGGACGTTTTTCAAGACATGTCAACATCAGTCCTCGGCTGACAAGAAAGCATATAATAATGAAAGCATATAATACTGTCATCTAAAAATGTGATATGTTTCATAATATTTACTATCTTATAAAATATACCTTTGTACATATCTATAGATGTATACATATAGATGTCAGTGAGTACTGTACGTTTACATGGACACCAATAATCCGAATTAATGTGATTGAGACAATACTCTGATTGAGAGTCTACCATGTAAACAGCAATTTTTGATTACCTTAATCTAACTAAAGTTATAATCGAACAAAACAGAAATGGAATTAAGACATGTGTAGTATGCCGTTTTTAGTCGCATTATTGAAGTGCAGTACAGTCATGTAAACATCGCAATCAAACTAATACTGTCATGTAGAATTCTTGCTGCATTTTCGACAGGAAAGTCTATACACAAACGGCTGTTTAACATTATTTACTGCACCTACTGAGTCAGTGAAGGACCACAGACACCTGCATCACAAAATGCAGAAGTTTTTTTCTTTCTGTTTGGCATGTGGTATCAAATTCCATTAAAATAACACTCTTCCACCTGTTCTTACTTCATACTCGCATCCAATACTTCAGTTTGTCACAGGGGGGCGTGCATAAAATGTTCCTGAATGAAAGTGAAAGTTCCAAACTGCAGTTAAAATAAAAAAAAAATTTAAAAAAAATTAAACACCCGATATTACATGAACCTCCGGAGGAAACGTGGATAGTGTGGTCACGCACGTTTGACGTTAATCAATATACTGTACATGCTACAACATATAAAAAGGGATCATAAAGGCATCATTCAAAAAGCAACTCATGTAAACACCATAATTATTTTATTGTCTTATTCAGATTAAGGTAATTAATTCAATTACTGGTATCCATGTAAAAGTAGTCAATGTTAATATGCCAAAAATAACGTAATATTTACGCTAGTATGCTCTAGTTTACTCGTGTGATGTTTTTCCCCTCCCACAAATTGTTTTGCTTGAGTTTAATTATTTTGACTTAAGGTAGATGCAGTTGAGGTGAATTCCACATGTTTGCAGCATTCATGTTGTACATTCTGCTTTATTCGTGCCACTCCTAGATATATAATACTTGCAGTAATTCCATGTTTGGTGTGAACCCGATCATTAGATATGTACACCAAAAGCAATCTGTGTCTGCTTAATCCTGCAGGAGTACACAATTATTCTGAAGGGCAGAAATTGTCACCTGCTCACAGACAAGGTAGTGGTGTTTAATTTATGAACAATGTGAATTTTATCAGTTAACCTGTTAAATCAGTTCACTGAACAGTTTGGACTGACACATTTCCACAAGTCCATAACTCTCAGATTCAAATGATCCATTCAAAGTGAGTCTCCAGTAAATGATTCGCTGATTTGACAAACTGACTGGTTTCTAGGGATGTAACGGTATTGTAAATACCGTCATACCGCAATAGCAATTTTTTTCGATATTACCGTAGTCGCATAACTCGGTAAAACTATAGGTCTTCTGCTAAAATTTGCTCAGGCGAATGAAATGAACGGGAGGTAGCGGAAACTACAATTCCCATCAGCCCAGGCGTGGCCATCATCTTTTGCGTTCTGTTGTTGCTACAGATCCAGTAATGCGGAAATGGAGTGTGCTGCTAGTAGCGGGGATGAAAAAGAGCTGAAAATGATCAAACCTAAAGTGGGTGTTGTTGCTGCGCGCGTACTGAATTGCGGTGTTGTCGTGTGCGTTCTGATCATCTGTGTTGTTGCGCGCGTACTGTAAAGCGGGGAGGGGGGGTTGAGCGCGCATACTCAAGCGCGGTGTTGTCGCGCACCTACTAAAGGGTGGGATGGAGGGTGTGTCGCGTCGTGGGGGCACTTTTGATCATTTTGGAAGGGCACTTTCTATCCAAGACTAAAAAGGGCATGTGCACTGCACAGGTTGAGCCCTATGTGTGCACGTGCCTGCAAGTTGGGGAATACGACTAATAACAGTCATGGGGACTGCAGAAACACAGCACACTGTTCAGATTGATGCAGACATTGACTTGTACCGCAAAGAGACCTCTATCTTACTCATGGCTTGTCCTCTCAATAGGGGGAAAGACAATGCACAACGTTACCCACTGCTGTCAACCTGGGCCAAGTCATATCTCTGTCCCAGAAACCTCAGTCCTAAATGAGAGGGTTTTTTTTCTGTTGCAGGGGACATTGTAAATACCCAGAGATACCAGCTTTTACCAGATCATAGTTATATGATAATTTTCCCTAAAGCCCATCTCTATCTAAGTGAGTGAGTGAGTGATTAAATGTTGAATGTGATGAGTTTTCGACAATATTAAATTGAAACTTTATTTTTTTACATGATTTAATATTTTTTTTGTTATTAAAATTGAAGTTCCTGTTTCAAAGCTTACAGATAGATGGCTAATTTGTATGTCATTGACACTTTTGGCACTTTTTTGGAGTATTTTCATAAGTTTTGTTTTTCCTGTAAATGATTCAATAAATACCGTACCGTGACATTCATACCGAGGTATTACCGTACCGTGAAATTCTGATAACGTTACATCCCTAGTGGTTTCACATGTTATTACTTGATTAAGAATTGATTGTCAGTGTAATTATCAGAGTATTGCTGCGGTCACACTAGAGTTTGTGCAGGCAAATTTTCTGTTGTATGGCGCCGCAAAAAGTGCGGGATTAAACAAGATGATTAGACTTTTAAAAAAGCGAGCGATTGGTGGCTTTTTTTTTTTTTTTTTTTACATTATTCTCCTGAGAGGTCATGTTTTGATCTTCGATTGGTCTCACGCAATCACGTGATGCTATTTCACACATGATGCGATTTCATATTGCAACACAGTGAACTGTGAAACTTGTCGCACGAGCTTGCGTTTACGGCCTGCCGCATTTGCATACGTATGAATGGAAGTCTATGGGGCAAAAGGTGCTGTGTGACTGTGGCTTAAGTCAAGTTGTAGTAATTCAATTTTCTTTACCTTTTACTAATATGGCTGTAGTAAATTAAAAATCAAGTATAATATTGAATTTTGAATAAATATTGTATTTTGGCTAATATTAAAATAGAGGACTTTATACTGAAGTAATATTTTATTAGGTAATCTGTAATTTTACTTAAGTACCTACAGTAATTTGTGTACTTTATCAGTACTATAACTGGACTAGAAAAAAAAAAAAGGAATTATCTGTCATGTATAGTATAATCATCTTATTGCTGCAAACACAGATCTTGTGTCCATTGCATTTGACTTATTACAGCAGATATGGTATTTTTCATTGTTTTGAGCTGGCTCTGGCCAGGGTTATCACCCCTTGTTATTTCTTACACAAAGTGCTATTTTCGTGTAGATGTAGGCATCTGCAAGTGTGTGACAGAGTATAATGGCCTATATATAAAAGCTTGTGAACAAAGGGGAGGAATATTGAGTGTGTCTGGACTGTGTGCAGAATGTTGCATCACACGCTTAGAGAATTCATTGAAGAAAAAACAAAAACAACAACAAAAACTTCAAATGTAACAAAGTGAATGATTTGACTGTGGCGTGCAGCACTAAATCTTTCTTCTGCCTGTGTATGTGTGCGCATGTGTATGTGTGTGTGTGTGCATGTGTTAGAGGTTCAAAGCTCTGTGTCAGCCTTCTTAAATGCTGTTATTCTGGCCATCTGCATGATTATGCGTGTAATATTGCTGTTATGCAACAGTTCTATAAATAAGAAGTTAATACTTGAGTAAGTTTCATTTCAGATAAATGGTCCCGACTCACTGTTGTTGTAATTTTCATAATGTATTACATTTGTGAAGCACTTTGCAAATGCATGTTTGACTGCAGTGGTATTAATGGTTAAAAGTAGATGTCTGTCTAGTTTATCTTTTTAGGTATGACTCAAAATTCCAATTCCTGTTATTCTTTGAAACAGACTCAAATATGAAACCGAATGCATAGAAAGCGTATTAAATGCAAAGAAAGCATGTGCTTTAATGTTTCAGATAACAATAAAACCATTGCCATCTACTTTACATGTTGTATATTGTTATGTGTTGTAAGTATTGTGTTCCTGCTTGGTCATACAGGTCATTCTCAAAATGAAATAGGTTGTTGTTAAAACAGATTTGAATTTTAAATCGTGATTTGAACCTTTTTAATACATTACATAGTAATACATACTAATCTCCAAATACATTTTATATGCAATTTGCCACTGGTGTTGGATCATCATGCATGGCTATTATTTTTAAGGTCCTAAAATATAAAAGTACACTGAAAAAATCTGCAAAATTGTTACAATATATATGTGTTCAATTTAAACAAACAAATTAAATTGAGTAATGTTCAACTTAATGTGTTTGTTTAAATTTTTGCCAAATATATTGTTTACAACCACTTAATTAAAAAAAAAGTAAATCCAAAGGATCATCTTTGAATGTTTTTTTTTCTTCACTCTAGTAGATTATATAAAATAGAGAATGAAAATGGCAATGTCTACTATATTGTGTTGCATCATCCTGATTGCTCAAAGAGCTTTTCAAAGTTCAAATGTCTTTTTATTAGACCATATAATGTACACTTGCTGTCTCCTTTACATTTGAATTATTACAGCGAAACACCATAATGGCATTTTTCATCATTTCACGATGGCCCCGGTCAGGGTTATCATTTCAATCAGGGTCAGGGTTAAGTGGGACAGGAGGCCCATTTTTCAGCACAACGTTATGCAGTGCTGCACTCATTCATGGGGCTGCGCAACACCGTGCTATTTGCTCAGACCTCTCTAAACAGCTCAAGACCTACACCGCACTCTCTCACATTATACAGTTTATCTTGCCAGGCCATCTCTCACATTACTCTAAGTCAAGTGCATGTCACAGATTGATTTTTATTGGAGTGAAAATGTTTTCTTTTCAGAACATGGTTTCTGCAATTCTGAACACGAGCGCAAGAACATGGCCTTCAGCAATCAAAATGATCCCGAGTCATAAAAGTCCTTGTTTTTATTCAGACAATCTCCTCGTGTAGAATAGAATGGCAAACACTGTGCATCTATTACTGGTTCTTCTCTTTTTTATCGCTCATTTAATTCCTTTTAGGTGGTTGCATAACATAAATGTATAGTGATTAGGGATAATTACTTAAGATCCGAGCGTTTAACTCCATTTATTTAATGTTTTCAATCTTGATTATTCAAATACAAGCTCTCATTAAAGCAGTCTCTTTTCACATTGTTTTTTTTCCACAGACATTCTGTTGACTAAAGTAACTGCAAATCAGTTGGTCTTGCCTAGGCATTTTAATTAAACCTTATGTAAGTGGCATATACACTTTCCTATACATATTTCACAATTTTGATGCAGAATATTAGACCCCTCAGGCTCTTTCTGGTAAACAGTCCCGTAGCTGGACTTTATAGATCAGCAGGGCTTTATATTTCACTCAAGGGTAGCTAATATAAATTTGCCAGGACTGGGGTGGAACTGTCAAGCGATGTGTTTGTTTCTAATCTTTCTAGGGAGCTTTTACTCATCTCACCAAGGATCATTTTGGCTTGGATGAGGCATGATTTTTTTAAACTGTTAAAAACTGTATTTCCATCTTCAAAGATTTACAAGTACAACTGAAAGAGGGATGATGTGTCTAGTTGCATTGAATCTGCCTACCTTATATTTTAGGATCTTTTAATTATTTCATATGAACTATTTCATATCTGTTCATTATAATGAGCTTGAGCATAAAGACATGCCTATTTGTCTATCACTTCATGCTGCTGATATTGTATTAGTAAGTTGTGATCCAAAATGCTACTGTAATACTGTAGTACTGTACTGTAATCAATGTTTGATTACTTTAATGCATTTCATTATATTCTTCAAATTAAATATTGTTGCAAGGGTAATGCTTGTGGGTTGCTCAGTGTTTAGCACTGTTGTCTCACAGCAAGAAGGTCATTGGTTGGAGTCTCGGCTGGGCCAGTTGGCATTTCTATGTGGAGTTTGCATGTTCTCTCTGTGTTCATGTGGGTTTCCTCTTGGTGCTCCAGTTTCCCCTACAGTCCAAAAACATGCACTATTAATGAATTGGGTAAACAAAATGTGAATGCTACTGATCAGAACTGAAAAGCATTTACTGTGGTTTGTTTTAATGGCATGTACGTAATAGGTCTGATGTAGACAAAGCAATCAAGAGGCTTTATATTTCACAGTTATATTATACCTTGGGGCTGGAGGAGAGCGGTCAAAAAATAAAGTTAATAGGAACTGCCTTATTTTTTGACATTATTCCAGTGGATATGATCAGATCACCAATAGAATGCCTTTTTAAAAACCAGAAAATGTTTCAAGCTATGGTTGGGTTGACGTGCAGACTATGGCTACATTCACACTGCAGCCTAATGTGGCCCGAATCTGATTTTTTCCCCCTCATGTGACTCAGGTTATGACAGTGTAAACAACCCAAACCGCATGGAATTTGATCTTTTCAGTTCAGATTGTTTTAAAGAGACTAAATGGCCAAGCAAGCTCATTGGAAAAATATGCACTGATCCTTGATCTTTTTGACAAAAACAAAGTACTTTTCCAACCTGATCTCATGAGGAAACATAACTATTTTACATTTTGTCAGTTTATTGAGTAAATTTGTACAAGTTCAGTCGTACGAAAATGTAAGATTTTAAAAAGGAGGCATGGCACCTAACAAAATCTTATTAAATTGTACGACTGAGATTGTATAAATTCATATGAACTAGACACTAAATCAAAAACTTACGAATCGCTGTGAGATTATGTTGACTGTTCACATTCAATAAGCTGTAGTTTTCACTATGAACACTGGATATTAGGGCAGTTTACCAATTAACGAATACTTACTTCCACACAGTAAACTACTGACATGGTCAAAATGGCACTGACATGATTTTGAACTTGATTGGATTTGCTTTTCAAAATGTTCAGAAAGGAGTCCTGGGATTCAAATTTAAATTTAAAAGCAGTAATAGCAATAATTTAAGTTAAAATAACATGTTG
Source organism: Danio rerio (assembly GCF_052040795.2). NCBI lineage: Eukaryota > Metazoa > Chordata > Actinopteri > Cypriniformes > Danionidae > Danio > Danio rerio. The sequence goes on along the minus strand of NC_141025.1, from coordinate 35,245,495 downwards.
GCCAAGTAAGCTAAGAATTAAATTTTTATATATATATTATTTTTTATCATTAGGGTATACACGACCTTTGAATGTTATCACTTGATTGAATGGGCATTATCAGTGGTTATATGGGTCAGGAAATGCCTTCTGCGCCTACTGGTTATCATCCATCCACATGGTTAATCAGCTATACTAATAGAGAAAACTCCAGATCCAGATCTGTTTTTACATTACTATGAAGGTTGGGTTTAGGGTTGGGGTAGGGCTAGACATTTATAAAATACAATTAATGGGAAATGTAGTAAATAAGATAAATAATTCTCATGGTTCATCAGTTATACTAATAGAGAAGACTCCAGATCTGTTTTTACAGTACTGTGATGGTTGGGTTTAGGGTTGGGGTTGGTGTAGACGGTAATAAGATACAATTAATGGGAAATTTAATAATTAATATAAATCAGTGGCTCCAAAACTGTGGTACGTGTACCACTAGTGGTAAGCAGGCTACCTTCTAGTGGCACGCGGAGGATTTGCTAAATAAATAAAGTAAAAAAAAAAAATCAACACACTTTTAACCCTTTGATGCATACTATAACACCAATGTGATCAGTAAATTGATTTTAATAGGATTAACCTTTTATTTTATTTTCAATTTTCTAATGTTTGTTATGTATTCCATCATTTGAAGCAAATTTTCTCCCCATATTTGTATAGGTTGTTGGGGTGTATACCGTATTTTTATATCCCAATGTTGACAGGTATGGTTTAATGACTTGCTTTTCTGACACACAAAGCCTACTCTAACACGCAGTAAGCAGATCTAATTTCTAATTTAAATATGTAAATCAAAGTCATGTATTTAAAGTTAATGTTTACATTTCAAAGATTTACAAATAAGTCATAAATCTACATCTATTTAAAAAATTTTCAAAAACATATAATATAAGAATATGATCACAAATAGCCTATATTTATGAGGTCCAAGGAACATTCCCAGGTTGTTATGAATAGGTTACTATATGTTAAAGAGCACCTATGGTAAAAAAAATCTACTTTTCAAGCTGTTTGGACATACATGTGTGTAAGTATAGTGTATATACTGTCATATTGGGGTGAAATAAACACACTCAGTCCTTTTTTTTTCAAATTTAACAATATAAAAAAGGTGGACCAATTAGAGCGGTTTCAGATCGACCGCAACTTTACGTAGGAGTGCGGTTCCCCCGCCCATTAATTTTGATTGATAGCTGCGCGCATTTACATGTCCCCGTAGTAATGCATAGAATCATATCGACAAGACAGGACGACACACAATTAACTTTTAAATGCACAAAAATTAACTTTTAGAAGCACATTTTAATTTAAACATTTTTTTTACCTGTAAGCACAGGGCAGTGTTAATTTTCAAGCTATTAAATATGTTTAAAGTGGCTGACAATAATAAATATTTATAATATTAGAAATTAATCTGCCTCATTTTTGAACTGTGCAAAGCTTTAGCTGCTTAATTAGGCCTACTACCCTACTGTATTTCAATACTGGTCATTACGGTGGTACTTGGAGAGACTTTTTTTTTGGAGAGAGGTGGTACTTCATAAAAATGTTTGAGAACCACTGATATAAAGAATTCTCCTGAAGTTCTGACCACAGCCGTATGTGATCTATAGCTGATTCACCATGTGGTTGGATGATAACTAGGTGCAGAAGGCCCCTACTGACCCATATCTATCAGCTGATAACCACTGATAATTGCCATTCAATCAAGTGATAACATTCGAATTGGCTGAGTTTGTCATCACACTAGTACATAATTATTTTGAACCTGGCTGTATTACTTTACAAAAGAGCATAAAAAGTTGCTAACAATTCAGTGCATGATCTTAAATGCACTGCTTGATTACTGTGATCAGTAATTAAGCAGAATAATTGGTAGATGTTGTCAATACAGAACAAGACATGACAAGGTGGAAGTGATAAAAGACAGGCGAAGATTGACAGCGTCCCTGCAAAAACCTCCATACAATTTATCTGCACACGGTACACTTTGGCAGGGCTCTTTTCAAAGCGCTGATGTCCTGGGGGAGCTGTTCTGTTAAGAATGGCGTAATCGCTATCACAATACTAAACAGTGCAGATGGGACTTGTTCAACAATGACTGAGTATTAAGGAGCAACATTTTTTACAGGAGGATTTGCAGATTCACATCACAAGAGATTTCTGAACATGGCCTACTTTGGAGAGGATGGTTGATAACTCTGTGGAGTTTTCGCCAGGCTTAAAGATGCATTTTAGATGCTGACGGAATAAAACTTTATTAAAGGTTTTTAAAGATAACTTATTAAAGAGTACACAAGGTCAGTAGATCTGTGAGACATAATTAGGCTTAAGACTGAAATGTCGGAACTTATTAAATATTTGGTGAAAGATAAGTAAAGTGGAACAGCTTCGGCTTGGAGGAAGTTTAAAGCTCACTAATTCCTGAAGATATGTGGAAACCAAGTATATCCTCTAACCAAGTGTGTCCTTGTATTTAATGTTGTTCAGCTGGAAAGCATGGCTCAGTTGGCCAACTGCAGTATTGTGGGGGTGTAGCATCAATCATCAGTGAATTTAAGATGTGCAAGCAATTTTCAGTCACATAATGACATTCACTATCCTTCATTTTCTCCTGCCGGTGAGTGAGGACTGGGAAGTTTAAAAGTACAGGTACCATCTTAATAACGAATGTGAAACAATGTAATAAGAGTTTTTCTGCAGCATAGAACTAAATTAACAGTCTTACAATAATGTAGGATTAGCTTATTAAAATTTAATCAATCCTGCTAATGTATTATTATCTTCTTGTTGTATTATTAATATTCATGAGCAACAACTTCATTGGGGTTATTCACTTTCTGTACAAAAAAAATCATATTCGTGAGAAAGACATAAAAACAACATGCATATAAAAACATGCATGTATTCTTTCATTTATTCATTTTCTTGTCGGCTTAGTCCCTTTATTAATCCGCGGTCGCCATAGCGGAATGACACGCCAACTTATCCAGCATGTTTTTACGCAGCGGATGCCCTTCCAGCCGCAATCCATCTCTGGGAAACATCCACACACACACTCATACAGTACGGACAATTTAGCCTACCCAATTCCCCTTTACCACATGTCTTTGGACTGTGGGGGAAACCGGAGCACCTGGAGGAAACCCACGCGAACGCTGTGAGAACATGCAAACTCCACACAGAAACGCCAACTGAGCTGAGGTTCGACCCAGCGACCTTCTTGCTGTGAGGCGACAGCACTACCTTCTGCGCCCCTGCTTCGCCCACATGCATGTATTTATTTGTTTATTTGTTTTTTGCTACCCAGCCTCATTGTGATTACACACCCCTATATACATTTCTGGAGAGAGCAAAATATGTCCCAGGAGCTACGTTTATTTGAATGGGGAACATTGTTTCTGATCGCCATTTAATATAATACACTGAACAATTTTCTGTCAGTCATCATAGAATATCAGTCATTATTTACCTGACAGAGTCAATATAGCAGATACTCATTTGCTGTCTTTGCTGAAACATTTTTCAGAGATATAAAAAATGTAGTCTAAATTGCACAGGTTTAATGTATATAATGGATTCATTATAATGAAGGAATTAATAGCAAGTTAATATGTATAGACTATAAAACATCTTTATATGTATTAAAAATATGTTTACATTTAATAAATGTTTAACTCTTTATTAATATATTACACCAATGACTGAATAGTATTTATTTGCTGAATCAAATAATAGACATTACTATTTTAACTAATTATTTTTATTTACATAATATGCGTACCAACACTGCACAGATGTTAAAATGATCGTCAATGAAATAATGACTGAAATGCGACCTCTAAACAGTTCACAGACAGTCTCGATTGCCATATTTGTTATACATTATTTGTAAACCATATATATGGTTCGCCCCTGCCTTGATCATGTGTCCTGGATTGTGTGTGCTGAAACTTGTGTGGGTCTGCGAGTTTGCAGCTGGATATATCTCCTGGATTTTCAAAATAAACAAATATTGTGGAGCTCATCTTCATAGGTGGAAGTAATTTTCTCAAAATAAATTAAATGTGTAATTCTTTTATATGGTAAAAAAGGTTCATTTGAATGTTATCACTCAATTGAATGTTCATTTTCAGTGGTTATCAGCTGATAGATTTGGGCCAGTAGGGGCCTTCTGTGCCTGCTGGTTGGTTCAGAAGGCTGTTATCATCCATCCACAATTGGGTATATGCAGAGCTAGTGTTTCTTCCCATACTGATGAACGTCCTGTGATAGGTTAATGTGACTTTTTTCCATTTTATACGGTTTTATACGATTTTCAAAGAAAACAGACCTTAATTGCACCAATTTTGTTATGGCATACAGTTCAACGGAAGCGCTTGTCCCAGGTTACAGACAAATTAAAAGTCCTTCCACATACTTTTGCATATACCCTATTTTTAATAAGCTATAAATCACATACGGTGTCGCCGGAAGTTAATGAGAATTATTTCTATTATTTATTAAATGTCCCATTAATTGTATTTTATTAACGTCTACCCCAACCCTAAACCCAACCGTCACAGTACTGTAAAAACAGATCTGGATCTGGAGTCTTCGAGTTCAGACTGCATGATTTCCAAAGTATGTTACGGATGTTTTCACACTGCTTGACTATCTGGGTTAGCGTTCTGTCTGTGCTGTGTTTACACTGTAGGACGGATCAACGACATGAGAGTTCACACTACATGACTTTAAATAAGGAAGAATCGCAAACAACTCTGTCCAAACTACATCTCACAACCAAACAAACACGAGGAGTAACATGGAAACAACGCGAAATCACGTATTATATCTTTCGTTATTAACTACATAATAGAAAAAGAAGGCTTTAGCTTTAGAAACTTGTGTTGCTCACCTGACTTTTGAAGAGAAGAATTTAACAATTTCTCCTCAACTTTTTTTTTTTTACTTTTCAACTTGATTGTGGTATTGCTCAGATGACACGTCAAACAGACAGGATTGATCCTGGCAGATTTACACTAGATTTCCTCTATTTCCTGGGTCCAAATAAACTGAAAATGAGCAATTTTTACTCCCCCAGCCTCCCACTGGCCTGCAGGTACTCATAAGTGAATGCTGCTCTCTCATTGGCTGTGGGTGATCGCTGATGTTATTTTCAGTCAATACTCATTTCACACAGCATGATTTGAATCGCAGACAGCTCCAGATATTTAGCATGCAAAGTATCTCATGGGCATCAGCAACTCATCGCTGATTCTCTCATTTCGCGTCCTTGATAATTCATACTGTGTGATTGTCACTCACATGAATGACCAGTGATTTGCCTGTGATTTCAGGCATTTGTCTGTGATTCCTCAAAACCTCTCGGTGAGTCAAAATCAGGGCTAAAATCATGCAGTCTGAACTCTGCATTAATATAGCTGATTAACCACAAGAATTATCGATATTATTAGGCCCCCTTCTATATCTATCAGCTGATAACCACTGATTATGCCCATTCAATCGAGTGATAACATTCAAAGCGGGTGATATTTCTTAGTTAATAAACAAGAAAACTTTAAATTAATTTTCTGTTTTTAGATGCTAAACTGGAAGATCATTATCACGATAGAGAATCCTTTTACTTCCATGCATGCTCTCCACAACTTCATAGTCATGCATTTGAAATCAGTCGGATTTATTACTTTCAATAAAGGTTTAAAATGTAAAAGCACAAACAATGCTCGACTTCATCCATTCCCCGGTGCTAGAATGTAATTTATGTGCTTTCATTGTATATTTGTATAGATGACACGCATCAAATCTTGACAGTAATTCTCTGCTGGTTTGGAACGTTAGCTGCACTGTTACAACAACAATCACTCATACAGACTTTGACTATGAACTATTAATCTCTGCAAACAATGTCAGTTGTGATTTAAAGAGCCCAAGCCACTGGAGCTGCAGAGAATGGCAGCAAGGGAGCATCAATCACTCACAGACACACACTTGTTGAAGTGTTTCAACACCATGGGCCTGTTTTGGGGCTCTGGTCTTGAAGAGGAGAAGATAGTATTGCTTGCTGGATGGACAAAAGGATACCTTTATTAACTTATTCATATATTTCGAACAAAGAGACAGACACAAGTTATTCAAGCAAGAATGAACAGCACAGTATTGTGAAGACCATTTTCTTAGATGATGACCAGCTGTTTTCACAACCAGAGAATATCAAATTATAAAGATTGAATGTGCAAAAACCTCCAAAATCTCAGCAGGGATAAAGCAGACACACTTCAAGGTTTCATTAACAAATGTTTGTAAATGTACATTTAAATAGAACTTCTAAATATTATCTCTTTCTCTATATATAATAAAACATATTCATTATTATTATTTTAAGTAATTATTTATTTAATTTGTTTACAGAACACAATCCAATATCCAATCTAATATTTCTGGGATGAGTAAAGAATGATAGTATTTCAGTTTCTTTTGAAGAGGGACACATATTTTTGTTTGTATTATGCCACAGCAGCCAGCTAAATTTATAGTTCTGGGGTCCGTTTCTCATACCTCATTTAAATGATCTAATATGATTTGGCAGATCCTGGATCTTTTAATTTTGATAACTGATTAACTGATCTCTGGCTAAGTTGTTTCGCAAATTAAATTAAAATGTCTGGATAAACTCACCTGAGATTGCTGCGTGTGTTGTGAAGGACCGATATATCGATCCTTGAAATCATGATCAGCCATGCAACAATTGGCTGACAGCACAGCAGCGTATTGACATCATCTGATTAATATTCTATTATGCATTTAAGCAAAATTATATAAAATTTGTAGTTAACTTTTTGTTAAATATGATAACTTTACACCTTAGCTGTGGGCTGCATGCTTTACACTTTCGTGTATCAAGATGATTTAGCTATTGATTTAGTTTTACATTTTAAGTGGGTTTTCTTTGCTGTAGTAGGCCTGATCAAGTTATTTAATCATGTAGCGTGAGGCATAACTGGCTGTTTAAATTAATTTCACGTTTTGTAAAAAAAAACATATTGTAAAGGTGTCTGCAACTTGAAGCATCAAATCACTGGCATATTAGTTGACAAAATAAGTGCATGACTGATAAATTATTATTTTAAAAAGTCCATATTAATAAATGTTCTCTTTGAGTGTAAATTACATTAAAGATTGTAAGTTTTATTTAAATATATGTTTAAAACGTAAAATAAATAATTAGTTTTAAATAAAAAAATTTCAAAATAAACTTTAAAACTACATATATTTGTAAACTACACACACACACACACACACACACACACACACACATATATATATATATATGAAATGTTTTCTTTTCAAGATATATCTAACATAAATGTATCCTACACATTTTCTAATGCATTTGAATTTTTCATCTCCAACTATTTCAGAAACAGTGGCATAAAGCAGATGAATAGAAAACAAATCGCATTCAAAACTTCCATCTCTTTCTTTGCCTTTGGTATTTCTGTCTGCTCTCCTTTGCTCTCCACCATGCATCTTAAACTTCTGCTCACCTCCTCCCCTCCATTAACCATTCTTTACCTCCATTTCTGCAATTTTTCTCCTTTGTCAATTTGTTAGAATAGCTTGAAATGAAAGGATTGTATATTAATTCAATGGAACGGACTCACACACACACACACACACACACACACACACACTATCAGTCGGGTTCTTCGACCCTACTATTAAACCTGAATTCTCTTTTCTTCATGTTGAGGAGCACATTGTTAGGCACGGAAACCCCTCTGGAGAGTCTGAAAATGTAAAAGTTTCTCAGTTACTTCTGGAATAGTTTCAAGTGGAGCGAGTTTTTCCTAGCAGTGCAACAGAAACTTCTTGGTTAAAGATCATTGGGCAATGTACACACTGTAAACGCAGCTATTCCAGATAGAAAATGTATAAGTATATAGAGAAAATAAAGAAAACATTATTAGCACTATTGTTAAATCATTTTTAGGACTCTTTGAAGCTGCCCCTGTTAGGCTTTGGTCCTAATTGTGTCATTTTAGCTTTAAATTCAGTTCAATTCAAAAAAGGGTGGAGGTACAAATGCCTATGTGTCTGCATAGTGGCAAATTCAAAAATGAAACTGATATCCTATTTCATTGAGAGAGAGATCATCAGTAATGGGCAAGGCTTTCCCTCTCTGATGATGTGTACAATGGGAGAATGTCAATCAAAGTGTTTCTGCAGTCTGCTTTTATGAATTGTGATTCTAAAAAAAATGCATACATTTTTACAATTAGAAGTTGGTAATATTCACATTTTGTTGCCACACAACTGTGTTTAAACCCCTTTTTAAGGTGATTTTTTTTTTTTTTTTTTTTTTTTGCATAATTGGTGCCCTTTTAAATGTCTCATAAATTTCAGTAAAGATGCAAGTACTTGTTGGTCAGCCCCTTTCACAAAGTCCTTTCATTCATTCTGAGGAAAAAAAAGAAAAAGAATCTAATCATATCTCTGTTTCTTAGCAACAAAGCATTTGTTTTCAAACAAAGCTCTTCAGATAGAAACTTGTTTTTCTGCTAGATTTAATTTGGTGGTAAAGAGCATCAAATGAGAACCAAAGTGAGGAAGCAGCAGTGGAAACAATTTCCATAGAAAGATGTCGAGATGCTTTTCTGTGAGATATATATATATACTGTATATAAAGCGCTATGTTAAAGATTGTATTTATTGTCAGTTTAGATCAGTGGCTCATGATGAATCTCATGCTGTGGCTTGTTATTGCACTTATTGATTTAGTGGTTTACTTTAAAAATTGAGAAACCCTGTTACTTTTGATGTAACTTTTAAAATAAACTTTTAAATATGATTTAAAACTTTAAATTTACTTAAATTCACTTTAAACTTTTAATGTTTTAAAGCGGGGGTCTCAAACTGCCAGCCCGTGGCCCATTTGCGCAACCCCTCCTCCTCCCTCCAACCCACAACTAACGTTAAAAATATAACGAGATGTGGATATTTACAACAAGGAACAAAAGAAGAAGGAGCTTTGATACTCTGGGGAAGAACATCTGAGTGTGTCAATTCAATCAGGTTTCCACTTTTTTCTTGTGCTTGAATGTTAAAGTGGCTCTCCTATGAATTGCCAGTCACTGATATGCCCCCCCGCCAATTTGAGTTTGAGTCCCCTATTTTAAAGTAATTAGTTGACTTTATTTTTAAAAAAATTTAAACTGGTTGTCTCAAAGTGATTAACTAAATTAATTATGTGCATAATTATTAAGTCAGTTTAATAGTTTCAAGTTACAATGGCTTTGCTCACTTTAATTAAAATCAATGTGTCTAACTAATCACTTTGACAGTGTGTATACTAGGCTATTTTAAAGGATCCTGGATTTGTTCTGCTATAGGCTTACATTTATCCAAGGTAAGGTCATTTTTTATCATTTACATGTGTTACCTTCTCTGAAATGGTTTGTTCAAGGATTCTGTCTAAATTCCTCTTTTCAGAGAACTTACCTTGCTCTAAGTGGTCAGATGGTCCAATGATTTGAAAGTAACAATGCAGCCTTTTTACTTTAGCTCAAATAGTAGAGTGTGGCAATGCTAAGGTTGTGGATTCTATTCCAAGAGAAAGTAAGAACTTATAAAATATGTAGCTTCGATGTAGTGTAAGTTGCTTTGGATAAAAGTGATCTTATGCTTTGGAAATGTAAGTAAAGCGGGTTTACTTTCTTCACAATGTCCAAACCAAACTCTTCCACAACTTCCTCAAAGATGATGTGCTGGCAGCCAAAGATGACAATAGATTGGCATTATTGACAGATGGTTTTACAAATCCATAGGTCTCTGGAAAAGGAGTAGATTTTCTGACTACTTTGGAAAGATTTGATTTGGTTCTTTATTTTTTGGAGACAACAGGGGTGTCGCTAGACCACATTTTTTGGGGCACGTTCCTGACGACATCCTCATTTGTCATAAATTTTGATATTTGATACTTAATAAACCTTTTACTAACAGTTACAACATGCACTTCATCAAAGGTATTTTTTATTTATAAACTGACAAAATAAGCTGTATAATTAAGCAGTTGCAGTGATTTGTTTAATAATTCAATAATGGAGTATGGATTTTATTTTTAAAGTTTTTATATTATAAAAAAAACTAAGGAATTTAAAAAAATATTATATTAAGAAATTACAAGAACATTTAGAGGTTAATCTTACAATAAAACAATACAAAATGAAGCCTCCAAATAAAAATTTCCTAGTGAGTGGTGAGCGGTTTTGTAGATAAGCATTTGCTTCTCATCATAAAAAAAGCTATTTATAATCTGTAGGTTTACAGACAGCCAGGTTTTTGAAGTATTTTCAAATTACAGGAGACTGGAATAGGTGGAGAACATCAGAACACATACACACTCTCTAGTATTGAGCCCCAGCTAAAAGAACAGAGGGCAGAATATGACTTCAGCTGATATTTACTATTTGCTGAATGCCATTTTAAAGTGCCTCATATTGTTTTTATTGTACTAGTCTGGGTTTGATGATATTTTCCTTTAAACAAGGTGCCTTTATGATATCTATATAAAGGGCTTTACAGTTCCAAGGTTTGAAAATACCATTATATGGTCTAACATAAAATCTAAATTAATTTAAATTAATTGTTTATTACTGAGAGTAAATTTCATTATAATGAGCATATTAACTACACATGCTTAACCTGTTTACACAGTTTTTGTTGTTTACATTATAAATAATAATAATAATAATAATAATAATAATAATAATAATAATAATAGAAATAATAATAATAATAGTAATAACAATAATAATGTTATTAATGATAATAATAATAATAATTAATAATAATAATAATTATTATTATTGTTATTATTATTATATGTATTATTATTGTTGTTGTTGTTAATATTACTTTTGTTGTTGTTATATTAATTGTTATTAATATTATTATTTTAAAACAATTCTGTTATTATTTAAACAATTCTAAAGGATGTGTCAAAAAGGATGGTAAAATATGCTTATTGATGTTTTATTCTGAGCATTATTTTTGTTCCCCATCCTATTATTAAATGTCAATATACATACTTTGTATGTTTGCATATGTTTATACTAGGATTAATAGTCTAACAATCAAAAAAGCAAACAGTTTAGAATTTATAACTTAGGGTGCAGTTCAGTGTTTGTTTTTGTTTATTTACAGCCATTTCAATAGGAATTCATGCGACAATGAGTTTCACAGTACTTCAGATTCTGTTAGTAATCTGACCTTATCCTTCACTACTACTTAGATTCTACTTTTTGTTGCAAATGACATACTGCTAATGCTAAATTTTCTAGGATTATGTTGTAACTTAAGCCCAGCTGATGCAAACAGCCCCAGGATGTCCACAGCATAAAGCACAATCGAAACTGGAACAAAGAACATTGTACTAGACAAGAATCTTAAACCGAGTATTTGGAGAATCATCTTGGCAGTAGTTCCAACACCAGATCTGGGATCAGAATTACCTCTCCCCACACTGCCAGGATGCTGTCCCCCTTTTCTTCTTAAGAGTTAGCAAAAGAGTAGGCGAGGAATTCTGAGATTAAAGTCTCAGGCTGAATAATAGCTTGTTCTGCTTAGAGTCAGTTCAGGACAGCATTGAAGTATTTTGCATTCCAGCTCACATGACCTTCCAGCCATGTAAGACTGAAGGAGCAGTTGATCAAATCCGAGATCATTATCCCGCTCTCTTGGTGATTCAGTTGTCTTCATACAAAGTGAAGTGGATGTGATGATCTGAGCTCAACCAGACTGCATCTGCGCTTTAAATATCAAATAGAGCTGTTTCCCGGTATGTGCCATTTAAATAAGATGATTGTCGAGAAAGAGGGCTCAAGAAGGTCAGTTCTGCTCCTGTGAGGATCTGCGTAAAGAAGAATAAGGTCTGCATGAAAGAAAGAAAGATAGAAGGAAAGGCTGCCAGTGTTTACAACTGACAACCGCAATTGTTTAAAGGCATGAGCCTTGAAATCTCCTGTTCAATGTACAGCTTAGTTTTTACAGATATTCACTCATTTGTTGTATTATCATTTTTTTTTAATGTAGAGTAACTGGAATTGTTTTGCCAATGATTTAGTTAGAAGTATGTAGTTTGAAGCAGATAATGAGTTATAAGTTTGCTGCATTAATAATTAATTCAACAACATACAGTACATGCAATACTTTACTCATAGGGAGAGTGTAATAAAGCACCATTAGACTTGAAGATTTATTTCCAAGATGAAAAAAGGTAGGCTTTTAATTTGAATAAACTATAGTACTCTACATTAATAGATGATATATGTAGTAGGGCATCACTGTGGCGCAGTGGGTAGCACGTTCACCTAACAGCAAGAAGGTCACTGATTCGAGCCTCGGCTGGGTCAGTTGGCATTTCTGTGTGGAGTTTGCATGTTCTCTTCGTGATTGTGTGGGTTTCCTCCAGGTGCTCTGGTTTCCCCCACAGTCCAAAGACATGTAGTACAGGTGAAATGGGTAAGCTAAATTGGCTGTAGTGTTTGAGTGTGAGTGAGTGTTTATGGATGTTTCCCAGTGATGGGTTGCCGCTGGAAGGGCATCTGCTGCGTAAAACATATGCTGGATAAGTTGGCGGTTCATTCCACTGTGGCAATCCCAGATTAATAAAGGGACTAAGTTGAAAAGAAAATATAGTAATATTGGCAGCACAGTGGCTCAATGGTTAGCCTTGTTGCCTCACAGCAATGTCCCTGATTCGAGTCTCTGCTCTTTTGGTGAGCCTGTGTGTGAATTGCAGCCTCAGTTTTCTGTTCTTAGCTGACAGGAGTGGCACCCGGTGTGGTCTTGTCCTGCTGCAGGCTGTCTGCCTCAAGATTATACGTGTTGTGCGTTCAGAGATGCTCTTCTGCCTCGGTTGTAACGAGTGGTTAATTCAGTTACTGTTGCCTTTCTATCAGCTTGAACCAGTCTAGTGATTTTCCTTTGACCTCTGGCATCAACAAGGCATTTGCACCCACAGAACTGGATACTGAGGCTCTTTTTTTTCTCTTTTTCAGCCCATTCTCATGGTCTTGGCCTTGTCTACGTGGCTAAATGCATTGAGTTGCTGCAATTGTGGTTGGTAAACACTGTAGGTCAGGTTAGGAAATGTCAGGTTAGTTCCTAGGTGACAAGAAGGTATACAAGAAGAATGTGTCTACATCTGACATGTAAAACAAAACGCACCTCACCATATTTCAGATGATAAATGGCAATGGCAAAAAATTTAACAGTGCACTCTATTGAAACTGCCATTTGAAATGTTCAATAAAATGTACCCAGAGCAACATATTGTACATTTTACAAAAAAAACAAAACATATTTTCAATGAAACTGCACTGAAGCAAAGCCTGTATAGAGTGTTTTAGTAGGAATGCTGGGGGTTGTGGTAATAAAAAAATAATAGAAAATTGAAGAAATGGTGTGTTTGAATCCTCTTCTCTTTTTTGTGTCCTCAATCCGTTTTCCCTGAAGCAATGGAAAAGCCTGTTCCTCTACAGCTTTCAAACGAGGGGGCTGTGCAATGAGAAAAATGCCATGAATTTAAAATATAGTTGTTATGCTTTGAAAAGGTCAGCTTGTTATACGTTTGAGTTACAACCAGAGACGGCTGAGCTGAATGATGAAAAGTGGGCAGAGTGGGTGAAAGGCTGTCATGAGGATTCAAATGTTACGATTCATTATGGCCAAACGTGTCCCTCCAAACTGATGATGTCTTGTCTGTGAACCGTATATTCTCTACGAGTGCGCAGAATTTATGAGTGGGGGAAAAATGGAGTAGAACAAAACAAAATGGAGATTAATGGGTGGACGTAACAGTGAAAAAAGAAGTATGAAAACAAATACAAAGCCACTTTAGATCCTAGCAGAAGGTCATTCTCGATTCCCTATGGTTTGAAGCTCGGTAGTATATCCTGATTCAGCCTGTGGGGACACGTTTGGCTGTTATTTACAGAGGCTTCCAGTGTGGTTCTATTCCCCTGTTCCTTCTGGCCTTTTGTGAATGCCAGGCATGGAGAACAGAACCGGAACACTGGGAAGTTTTAGAGCAGAGCTCAAGGGAGCATCGCAGATAATTACAAACCTCTCGCTGATGTCCTGCACTGACAGACAAGACTGGCAGGATCACAGAGAGAGAAACATGGAGCTGAGAGACCCACGTGATTAGCTGGAATGATGCAGAACTGAATCAGTCTGACATGAGCTTATTTCAACTAGTACAGCCTTTCCTTGCTGATCACAGTTAATTTTTAAAGACCTGTCTTTCATTTCTAACAGAGCTCCTTAAGAGACAGAAAGTTGTGTCAGGTCAAACTTAAATGTTCTTTACTTAAAGAACATCTCCTGCAATGATACGTTTTTGTCCAAGTTCTAATATAAAAGTCGAAGGCTCTGTAAACTTAAAAGGAGAGTAACCTAAAAATTAAGTTCAGTTATTCTCTTTTCTTACCATTTTGTTAGTACAAACTTTTTTTTATTTTGAAACATATCAAATATAGAGATTGTAAAACATAAAAATCAAACCGCTTCAGCAAATTAGTATACTGTAGATCCACAGATGTTTTATGATCACTCACTTTCTCTCTTCAAAACAACACTTGAAAATTTCCTTTTTTAAAGCTGCAAATGATTTGCATTTATTATGGGTGGCACGGTGGCTCAGTGGTTAGCATTGTCGCCTCACAGCAAGAAGGTTGCTGATTCGAGTCCCAGCTAGGTCAGTTGTCATTTCTGTGTGGAGTTTGCATGTTTGCATGTGGGTTTCCTCTGGATGCACAGTCCATAGACATATCGTATACTGTTGAAGTCAGAATTATTAACCCCCCTGAATTATTAGCTTCCCTGTTTATTTTTTTCCCCCAATTTCTGTTTAACGAAGAAAATATTTTTTCAACTCATTTCTAAACATAATAGTTTTAGAAAACTCATTTCTAATGACTAATTTATTTTATCTTTGCCATGATGACAGTAAATAATATTTGACTTGATATTTTTCAAGACACTTCTATACAGCTTAAAGTGACATTTAAAGGCTTAACTATGTTAATTAGCTTCATAGATATATACACTAGATATCGCGTAGGGACCCTGAGCATGCGTCAATAGCGCCGCCACATTGGTGCTCCCAGGACAAATGTCATTCAACCGCACTAGTCAAGACAATGTTATTACGTGAAGATGGGGGACTTTACAGGTGTAGTAACGAGCAAACAAAGAAAACAAAGCACAAAGGCAGAACATTTCATAGGTAAGATTAAGTTTTTTATATTTTTGTATGTTATAAACTTTTGTTTTAAACAGGTAACGTTATTGATGATAATAAAGTCACTTACTGCATTCACCATAAGGCAAAGTAGCTCCAACTCGCACTAAATACTCGGCTCAAGCAAGATTTGTTGAATAAAATCAGCAAACAATGCAAAAGAAATATAACAACGAGATGTTGCGGTGCCAGAAACTTGTATTATTGTCGGATAGTGAAGGAGTCGTTCATAACGGAGATTCATTCACAAACGAATCGCTCCCTCCATCAGTATGGGAAGTGAAAGCAGGGGAGGAGGTGTATTTCAGGACACGGATTAGATCAAATTTAACAGGGAGGGTGGATAGTACATTTCTGTACACACAAACACAAGCTTTTTGTCTGGAATGCCAGTGCGATCGCTGATCCATCAATGTAGAAAAGTGATGTAAAATTATAATTTTTGTAATAATAAAAAAAAAAGACTAACATCCAGGAAAACTCCTGATTATAGATATATGTGTATATGTGTATATCTCTGGCTTTGGATGGCCACAGTCCTCCACTGTACATTGGTCCCGCATTCATTTCAAAGGAGCGCTACCTTGTTTCAAAATGGCAGCTCTATTGACACATTCCTTCCAATAGACAACAACAGGGTAGGCGACATGTAATGTATATATCTATGAATTAGCTTAACTAGGCAGGTTAGGTTATTTAGGCAAGTTATTGTATAATGATGGTTTGTTCTGTAGACTATCGAAAGAAATATAAAGCTTAAGGAGCTAATAGTTTTAACCTTAAAATATAAAAATAATTAAAAACTGCTTTTAGTCTAGCCAAAATTAACAAATAAGATGGTCCCAATTTAAATTAAGTGGCCTTAACTAATATGTACTTACATAGGAACTAATAGTTTGTTACAATGTACTTATTGTGTAAATACATGCATTTACTTTGTACTTATGCTTGATTAAATACATGTATGTAATTACATCTGTAACTACCTTTTGTAATTACATTTGTAAATACACTGTTGACCATCATTTACACCTTAACCTACCCATGCCACCAAACCTGTCCATAACCCAACCTCTATTCCAACTCAAAAGCACCACAAGTGTTCTCAAATACATTATAAACGCAGTAAGTACATTGTATTTATTTTTTTAGTTAGGGACACTTAATATATAGTGGGACCAATAAGACTTTCTGTAGAAGAAAAAATATAATCAAATTTCCTTGCTCTGTTAAACATCATATTTAAAAAAGAAAAAAAAATCAAAGGGGGTTTATTCATTTTTATTTATTTAGCTAAATTGTCTGTAGTGTATGAGTGTTTGTATGAATGAGTGTTTCCCAGTTTCCCAGTACTGAGTTGTGTTTCCCAGTACTGAGTTGTGGCTGGAAGGGCATTCGCTGCGTAAAACATATGCTGGAATAGTTGACATTTTGCTGTGAAATAGAGACTAAGCCTAAGGAAAACAACAGAATGAATGTGTTTTTTATTAGAAAATAACCATTAATTTAACATTTTAAAGCATATTTTTGCTCACAAACTATGATACGTCTTTTTAAGTGAGCCAGAAGATGAAAATTAGTTCAACGTAGATATTTTTGAACATTTTAGAATTATGTTATCTTTATATAATCTTTTTAATGCATACAGTGTTTAAAATAAATACTCAAGTCTTCAGCGTCACATTATACTTCATAAATCATTCCGATAAATTGCATTGTTCAAGAAACATGTCTTATTACTAGCAATATTGTAAGCTGTGCTACATTTTATAGAAAGTCAATAGGGCTTTTAAAAGCCAAACTGCAGTCAATATAAGTATGTTCAGAGTACCTACTGCTCCATTCATTTATTTGTTGGAATAATCAGTGGGATTAATAATGGTTCAACTATTTCCACATCATCATTAGCATGTACATCATTTTCACTACACCATCAGCGCCACTGACCGCATGTGATTCGCCAGCCACTAATTACTCCATCAGTGAATGTCACCTTTTATGTGCCAGGCTCTCGTGTGTGTGTGCCTGTGTGATGAGAGAGAGAGAGAGATGCTGAATTGCAGAGAAAGGAAGAGCATGTGATGTGAGAGTGAATCAATAAAAGGATTCTTTCCTTCTCTCTCCACTTTGCTCATTGTCTCTTTACCGCTGCAGACATAGCTTTATTCCCAGCCAATCCTTGGAAACAGTGGGGGAAAAATCACTGCTTGTCTTTCTCTGCTCCACTCTCTTCAGTGTCGTAATATCTTGTTGTCACCAGGGTTTACAATATACAAAACTCACCCTACTCTTACTCTCTTTTTTTTCTCCCCCGTCTCTCAGTTTCTTCCTCACACTATTATTATATATTAATAGCACTGCTTCCTTTGTCCACCTGGACTTTTCATTGATTTTTTATTTTTTTGGATCACACTGTTTGAAGGCGAGTGTGGCGCAATCTAGTTTGATTACATTTTCTTTTTCTTTATATTCATCTTTTTTTGTGTGTGTGCATGACTTTTATGTCTAACCGTACAAAACGCATGCTATCATTTGAAGCTTCGGTTAACTGAACTGAATGGAAAGTGTGAGGAGAATAATAATCGCATTTTTGCTCAAACTTTTGCTGAGATAGTGGAAGAATCTCCTCTATCGGCAATGAATTATCCACCTGGATGATCCAATGGCAAATACAGTGCATCAGAACTCCTCTCACACCGGTTATTGATTAAGAGATGTGCTGTAGCCTATCAGTGCGCAGAAGAATGGACTTATTTACTGTTATTTCAAGAGTTCACACTTAGCTGATCATTGATTATAAAGCTTGTTTGGCATGCTGTCCCTGGAGAGAGCCCTGAGCTCATAAGATCGTCGAGCCCGGGGCTCTCTCCCATTTACAAGGTGAGAGGGGAGTTTGAGCTCAGGTAGATCTCGAGAACTCCCCTGCTGTGTTAGCTAATTAACAGAAAGTGATTGCTCTTAAGAGATAACTATGTACTAGGACCATGTCTATGTGCCAATTTGGTTTAGTCAATTAACTTAAGTTGCATGTTTTTGGACGGTGGGAGAAAACTGGGGTACCTGGGGGAAACCCACGTGAGCACGGGGAGAACATGTAAACTCACAGAAACGTTGGCCGGCTAGGTAAGGACGAGAACCAGTGACGTTCCTGCTATGAGGCAACAGTGCTTACCACTGGGCCACCCATCTAGGAAAGGAGGAGGAGTGGGGGGTGGAAGAGGGGACTCTTCAAAACGAAGAAGGCTGTTATATGGAACTTAAGGTATTTATAGTGGCTTAGGAATCGTCTGATTGGTGAATCATGAATTGAGTAATGCGGGGCCGGCTGCAAGCAATCATAAGGACGTGATCCTCTCGAAATTAGTTTATAAATAAACTTCACTTAACAGTAATCAGTCAAGATATATTTTGCTGATTTTTAGTTCTGTTTCTAGACATATTTTGAGTCATGACATCTATAATATGATTACATTTTTTTTTTTTAGGGTGCCATAAGCCTTTTAATTTAAAAGTGCAGTAGGTGATCTGTCAAAATGCTATTCGTTAGCATAATAGCTTTGAAAATACAGTCTCTCCCATGCCGTCCAAAGCCACAAATTCTATAATCATGAACACACACCTTAAAGATTACAGTAAACAACCCACTAGATCATGTCGTTTGCCAGTTAAAAAAGATTATAATATTTATAATATTACAATTCCGAATGAAAAACTGTACTGTATCTAGAACTTTTTCAGTTGTGTAGCAAGCAAAACTTACACTATTTTCTTAGTGTTTGGCAGGCGGGGTGCAGGAATTACACTTATTACTAAGCGATACTTACAGGCAAATTCAAATCGAATATTCAACGTAGCATGGTAAACAATATAGGGAGCGTGTCCCAGGTTGTCAATGTTCAGGAATGAACCAATGTGAATATAAAACCAACCTCAGTAAAGCAGGCTAGGCAAATAGCGCTATTTACTTCTGTGTTGTTGTTAAACGGAATAAAAATCTACATTATCTATGCTGTAAAAGGGCCCTAATGAAATTAAAAATAGTCACATCAAGCTTTTGCTGGAAGGTTTCAGTGGCTGAACAACACTTCCGAGCATATAACCCATTGGTAAAACAACAAACTCTACATCAGCTTTGCGTGACTAAAACAGTTTTAAAATAACATTACCTGTCTAAAAGAAATACTTCAGCCATGGTGTCATCCTTTCTCCAGCGTGCAAAAATAACTCCAAAATTGATTCAGGACTTTAAAAAACTTTTTAAAAAGTTTTAATTCAGTATTTGTTCTTACTGCTGTCTCTCTAATTTTCACTTGAACATGGCGCGTGTGCATGTGCAAATGGTGGATCAGTCTGTACGAATGGGGTGCGCAGATTTTTTTTGTTGACAGACAGTTTGGGCTACTTATCAAAATTATGGGAATTGATGGCCCGGCAAATTTTAATTGGATACAATTTTTTTTTGTCTTTTGCCTTACCTTCAATATAAAAATACATATAAATACATTTAGATAATTTACTTTAATCATTACTAGTGAAATGTAAAGAGACTTTTAACTAGCACAACAAAAAAATGTTTCTCAAGAAAATCACCAACTGCACCTTTAATCTTTAACAATTAAAACAAAATGTAGTTTGGTTTAGAAATTTAACCAAAAATGCTATACTTTGTGTTGTTAATAGAAATGTGTTGAAGAGTTTGTGCTATGTGTGATTCGTTGAAGATGTGTGTTAAAATTAATTTTTTGGTTAATAAGATTTTAGAATTTTATTTTAGAATAATTCATTATTATCTAAAAATTACTTTTTTTTTCATTTTAAGAGTTCTTGACACTAACATTTTTTAAACAATATAAAAGCAGTAAATTTAAAAAATGGTCAAGTGTTCAAAGTGTTTAACAAAATAAGTCTGAAATAAGTGATGGCTGGCCATTGAATTATTATAAAACTAATCCACACTCGAGATGGTTGTGGTGGGTGTACATTATATTTGAGGTCAATTCTTCCACTTCTGCTTTATACTGTGCCTAAAGACACTGTAAGCTTCTCATAAAATATTTGTACACCTATTCATCTTAGTCCATATATGTTTATGAGCCAATCAGAATCAAGCATTTAACAGCCCAGTAGTATAAAATAAAATATATTATGGACTTTAAAGGCCCCAATATCCTCTTGCTTGTTCTGTTTTAAAATTTCTGTTCTGTGTTCCAAGTTGTTTTTACACTTTTTAAACTTAGATTTCTAAAAATCATTTAAAGCAATAAAAACATAAACATCTTGATGTAATTTGCTCTGCTGAAAGAGAATTTAAATAGATATGTAAATGTGTGCTGTGCACCTTTCTTTAAGTATAAAAAATAACAAAAATGACATCAATGCGAAAACAGCAATTAAGAAAGCATCTGATCATTGCAACTTGAATGTTTGAATGAGAATAATTTTTGAAGCTCCACTTATGTATTTCTTATTTACATAATAAACTATTTTAAGTTAAGCAGCTTTGGCTTAAACTGAGACTAGAAAAAACAGTATTAGTGTTGCTTGAATTAAAATGACTTACTCATTTTTAGTGTGTTCAGGTTTTAACACAAGGATGTCCAGGTTTGACAGACCAATAGTAATTTAAAATGATATTTTTTTCAGTCAGAGGGGTGGATTTGGCAATTCTTTTGAATTCCAAATGAGCTTCATTTTACCTATTTACTCAGAATGATTTCACACCCGCTATGTTTCTTTCTGCTTCAAATATATTAAGGCCTTTGAACTTCTCTTTTTAGGCTTAAATCTTGAGTCCCTCTCCTTCCCCAACCTCTTTAAATGTTTCACAAACTTTGAGCCTGGCATTTGAGGAAGAGCATGCAGGCCACTGCCTCGTCACAGATCTCTGCTCTTGTCCTCATGCTCCACCATCCGTGAAAACGCACTGCTTCGCTGCAAGCACACATAGACAGAGCAACATGTTTTATGTTAAAAACATAACACACACAAAGCCAAGACCACTCAGACAAGCACGCATAGAATAAGATGTAAACACACTCTAAAAGCTGCTGTCCACATTTATCATTGGAGGAGGTTCCCACCCCCTTTTAAGTTTAAGTCTGTCCAATAGACTCTTGCCTTAGGCGTCTGGCTAAGATGCAGGTCTTACTGGACACTCCACACACACACACACACACACACACACCTGCATCCAAAAATTCCTCTATGTCCGTTATCAAGTAGTCTCAGCATGAGGCAGCTGTTTCCTGAGGGCCTGTAGAGTGTGTAGACTGCACACATCTTCAATCCTGTTACATCAAAGTTTGCACACACTCTTCATATTGATGTCTAACTTGCTACGTGCACAGGATAGAGATGAGAGTATAAGATAAATAGTGTTAAAGGTCAACATTATAGATTTTAAGGATAGATGGTACATGTGTCTTGTGGTACAAGTGATTGCAAGGACATTTTCTGTAGAACTTCCCCAAAATTGTAAATTTATAGCTGAAATGTTAAATGTATTTTCATGAAGTGCGAAGTAGTGCTCAGTTACCTGCGCAGTTTAAAACTTTTGACATTTATGATTAATATAACTAATATGGGGTGACACAGTGGCGCAGTGGGTAGCGATGTCACATCACAGCAAGAAGGTCGCTGGTTCGAGCCTCGGCTAGGCCAGTTGGCATTTCTGTGTGGAGTTTGCATGTTGTCGCCGTGTTCGAATGTGTTTCCTCCAGATGTTCCGGTTTCCCCCACAGTCTAAAGACATGCGCTAGGTGAATTGTATAAATTGGCCATAGTGTATGTGTGGGTGTGAATGCAAGGGGTGTGCGGGTGTTTCCCAGTGCTGGGTTGTGGCTGAAAGGGCATCCGATACGCAAAACACATTCTAGATAAGTTGGTGGTTCAATGAGCTTTTATGTTTAAAAATAATTTTTTAGAGTTCACAGCCACATAGACAACAGAGTAAAGACAAAGTGTGTTTGGCTGACTGTCCGGGGAGAGGGCTCTGAGGCTAAAAAGACATCTGAGCTCAGGATATTCCCCTCGTTAAGAGAGAGAGTGAAGAGTCCGACTTCAGCATCTATTGCCAAATCCCAGAATGCTCTATCTCCCTGAGCTGGGTATGAATCTGCTTGAAAGTATGGAGCTGGGCTGGTAGAGGGATGCAAAGCTGATCAGAAAATGTAGGTAGGACATGCTTGATTATTTATAGGGATTCTCTTTAATGTTGATTGGATTATTGGGGTGGGCATAACAGAAGCGCAGTGGGTAGCACGATTGCCTCACTGCAAGAATGTCACTGGTTCAAGCCTAGACTCGTTCAGTTGGCATTTCTGTGTGTGAGTTTTCATGTCCTCCTCGTGTTGGCGTGGGTTTTCTCCGGGTGCTCCGGTTTGCCCTATACAGTCCAAAGACAAGTGCTAAATGTGAATTGAATAAGCTAAATTTGCTGTATGCATGTGTGTGAAGTAGTGTGCATGGGTGTTTCCTAGTGATGAGTTGCAGCTGGAAGGGTATCTGTTGCGTAAAACATGCTGGATAAGTTGGTGGTTCATTCCGCTGTGGTGACCTCTGATTAATAAAGGGAGTAAGCTAAAAAGAAAATGAATTAATGACTGAAAGATTTGTGTGAATGCTAATTATGAGTTCAGTGTTTGTGTTCTCCTGAAATTTGTTATTAAACATCACACAATTATTGACCTTCTCTGGCACTTTATGTTATTTACAATAACATTTCTATAACATTTCTATTTCTGCCTCGGGCACCCCATTTTGTCAGACTGCCCATAATGTTATCTTAACAAGTGTACTCATTATCACTTGTATTACACCTGTTCATGCTCATCATAGGGGAAATGTTCTGTAATTGGTGCTAAACTGACTGACTCTGGATGATCGCCTGACTACTGTTCACAGATAATCAATTAACAGGGGTAGACAACATGAGGAAAAAGTGGGAAAAAGTTGCTGTTAATTTCCTCACCCTCAGGTCATGCAAGGTGTACAGTAGGCTATGTGACATTCTGTCTTTGGAGCTAAATTGGAGCTAAACTCAGCAGGGGCATCAGCCCTCCAGGACGAAGACCCTTGCTTTAAGAAAACATTATTAGGAAACGAACCCCTTTAAAACAGCTTCATTTATTTCACTGTACTTACCCGTCCCCGACGTATCTTTTTATTAGATTCATTTATTTTATTTTTTTTTTACACTCTGACAGTAAATTGGGAGTTTCATCAATTAGACGAGGGTTTGGTTTGGAGGAATCCTATCAGTGCAGATTGTGTCTGGGAGAATAAAAGAGAAACTGAGCGCGCACCGGGAGCGCGCTTAACGGAGAGCTTTTGACACTCGATCAGAGTAGGAGCTTCACTCACAAAACGGAGCCCGGTTAGTCTGTCCTGCCGCAATAGTTGTGTCAAAGCGAGACAGTCCCTTACCTTCTGTCCGGCAAACTAGGATACCTCGTAAACCGTATTTCATTTCTTTCTCAAAAACCCGTCCCCGTTCGAACCAGCAGCAAGAACTGTGCTCGAAGAAACATCTTTACCGCCACACTCCGTCCATCTCACCAAACGGCTCAGGAATACAAAGTTTTATCACTTTTAACCGCCTCTTCGAGACTGAACGCCTATCATTTGTTTTTCTTTAAAGACATCTGGAGTTTTTCGGCTTTTCAACGACTTTGGCTTGGATGTAGGCTACACGCAGGCGTCTTTCCTTCGCGCCGTTTCCTCAGTGGTTCTCTTGAATGTAGCTGGTGTGGAATACATGAAGACTTTATAACGCCGCGGAAGGAAAGAAAAACGGCTTAGAGAACAACTTTACGGAAGACTAAGGAGTTTATTTACTGTTTCCTTATCAAGTACGTATGATATTACCATGTGTGTGGGGCGAGAGTCTTCGCCGCCCCTTTTAGACCAGAATTAGTCAGTGTGGTCCCGGAGTAGAGGCTAAATCAGTGTCTTCTCGATCTCGCGCACGCTCCTCACCATTCTTTTCCTTTCCCCCAGCGGTTATTTATTTCCATGGAATAACTGAATCGGGAAACGACTGAACGACAAGGAGTTTTTTTTCCCACCGCCTGTAACTGACAGGCGGTTTAGGGTTGGCTCTTCTCCGGAGAATGCTCAATGATCGATGGGGAATCATGAACAGCTCACCGGAACTCGAAGACGGACAGCGGGGCAAAAACCAGGTGTGTCCCACTCTCTTACACTTCACACAGTGCACAGTGTAGTTTTAGCACGAGATACAAAAGCTACTATATATATATATATATATATATATATATATATATATATATATATATATATATATATATATATATATATATATATCCATCCATGTGTGTTTGGAGAGAGAGAGAGAGAACAGTGAATAGCACAATGAGTTGAGTGCGTCTTGTTCCTGTCACTCCGCATAAGCGCGCCCGTAGATCACGCGCGCGGCAGAAAGTGGCTATTTTGTTTCTCGTTTATGCGGGTAGCCGAGGAATAGGGCGCCAGTCATGCGAATTGCAGCTGCTTTGTGGATTTGGCACTAAGTACTGGGGTGGTATATTGTGAAAGAAGGGAGCGTGGCTTTTAATGTTTGATTAATTGATGAGACATTAGGTTAATTTTAGTTTCTGCCATCGATGTTGGTATATTACATGAGGTAAAGTGTGCCTAGAGGCACTTACGCAGGCTTTTCAAATGGCAACCAAGGTTAGATAAAATAAAGCAAACGCATGAACGTGTCCGAAGTGCGTTAAACACGTTTTCATTGATTTTATTCAGTGGCTTTTTAAATAGACATTTGTTAATAATAATCTTGTATAAACCTATAAAGCATACATTCACACATAGAAATCACAGGCAATATCAGAATCAACAAAGCACTGTTAATTCTCAAATCTTGAGTACACACCCACACCATTGAACAATCAACTATACAGACTGTAGGGTGAGAGAAAATAGACAGTTGCAGTTAGTGTTCAAGCTTTTTTTTTGTCTACATTCAGCTACACACTACATTCACATACCGTGTATTTATCTACACTGTTTGTGTGTGTGTGTGTGTGTGTGTGTGTGTGTGTGTGTGTGTGTGTGTGTGTGTGTGTGTGTTTAATTATTTATTTATTTTTTGAATGGATGAGAGAGAATGTGTAAAAATATTTGCTTATGTCTACTGAAAAATATAAATAGCTAAACTACAAAGAATAGAATAATAAAGTTGCCTGTAGCTGATAGCTGGAAATGGGTCTAAGTCAGTTTTTGGCAGTTTTCTGGTCCATGACATTTGTTTTTTATTCTATTAGTTGGTTAGTCTGGGATGTGGTGCAGAGATTATAGAGCATGTTTAATAATTTATTCCAACTCAGTGCCAACAAAATTGAATCTTTTTTGAAGCGTTGATAAAGATTTGGCAAAGGTTTTCAACACAGTTCTTAATCAATAAAGAAGTTCCTAGGATTTTCTCAGCGCACACACGAAAACTGCAGTGGTGAAATGGAATTGATTGAGCCCATTTTTGCTGACAGCAGTTCACACCGAGCTCCATACATGCATTTTTAACTAATGATTGTGCATGTCTGTTTCTTTGGAACTGATGCATGTTTTGTTTGTTTTCCCTAAGAAGGTTAGTTGTTGGAATAATAAACAATTGATATTAAATGATAGAGAGAATATTACGATTAATGTCTTACATTGTTCCTCCACTGTAGTGAATTTAGGAGAAACTAAAAATACAAGGGGAAAAATTGAATCCCCGATTTAACACTACATGTACACGCCTGTCTGTACCAAGTAGAAAATCAGCACCATGGACAGCAAGCATTAACCACATGCCATGTGTTACATCCAGAACCATGGACAGAGCTTGAGTCTGTTTTTGGACAAATGAATCCTCCAAATCTCCCTAATTTATAAACTAACATTTTGAAAGTTTCTCAATGAAAACAAAGATTTGTGTAATTAGGCTTTTGATTCATAAGCTTATAGGTTCAACATTAGGGCCTTGTGACAACTTGCCCTGATCCTACCATTTAGGAGAACATCTGAAATGGATAGTCATTTACTGTCCCTCCACTGGTTCCAAACCTGTTTGAGTTCCATTCTTCTGGAAATACTTTAGAGTGTTGGACAGCAGCATACATTAACTTCCATAGTATTTTTTGTACCTACAGTGGCTGCTAATTTTCTGTAATTTGCAACATTCTTCAGAATATATTGTTTTGTGTTTAGCTGAAGAAAGAAATGCATAATGTTAAGAATGACACGAGTTAATGGTGACAAGATTTTCACTTTTGGGTGAACTATATCTTGCTTTGACATGTTAAAGTGGCTACAGTTTTTGTCAAGATGATCCTAGTCTCAGACCTCATGCTTATTATTTTTTGGCAAAATTTCTGATGCATAAGGCACACAAAATGGAAAACACTTTGCGGGTTTTCAAGTTGTGGTCCTGTTGGCTGAATTCTATCGCATGTTAGAGAGGTTTCTGTCATGTTCATAAACTGTGCACACTGGTCTGTTGTTGAATGAATGTTATTTTTCTATATTTACAACTTTAAAACAACTTTACTAACTTAAAAATGCTTCACATGTCAGTTAGATGGCCTTTTGAGCTGTATTTGGCAATTGTAAACAAACTTGAAGTTTAGACCTTCTGCTGTCAGTCAAAAAGTCTGGCTGTGTAAGACTAACAGAATCATTGCAATATTGATTTGACAGTTTGTTTGGTATATACGGGTGGGTGGAAATCTTGGTTCTTAGATGCATTATGGCTGTGGACAATTCTGAATCGATTCACAAATGTCAAAAAATTGATAACTTGATGTTCACTGTTAGACATTTCTGTAAATTACACAGTTATTTACTGTATTTCACCCAGTGTAATACTGCAAATTCCTTTTACGGTAAATAACTGTATTTACCGTTGCATTATGGGAATTTAGTGTGACGTCGAACAACATATACAGCGATGTACTGTATTTGTAAAAATTCGTGTATTATACTGTATTTTCCACAACTGCTTCAACGCCACCTTGCGGCGATTCCACTACTCTGCACCACATTTTGCCTGAGGACCCTGGAGCAATTCTGGAGGACAATTTATTAGTGTGCCTGAAGAACATACTGGATTTAACAAACTTTACTCTGGTAAGCTGAGGCAGTGTTTCATTTTACAGAAAGTTTTGTGGACGAGAATAGAACAAAGTAAAGTATAAAGTTGGCTATTATTATTTTCTCTGGCTTGGCGTTATTTCACCCATTTGAGAAATATATCATCTATTAAGATGTTACCTTTATTTAATTTATTACATTAACACTACTATTACTTTAAATAAGACTGTTTATGACTATTAGCCATTGTTCTCGTCATATCTTTTTATTTATTTACATAGGAACCGGTGTTGCAGCGGGTTTTGGTTTAGGAGGGAACCAGAGGTATGCAGACAGTTTTGGAGGACACTTAGCACGAGACAACGGTCCGGCAGAGAGTGTTTTCCCCCAAAAGAATATGAATGAAAGACCAACAAATAATCCAGGTAAAAGCGCGTCTGTCTGTGCTGACAACACTCGACATTGATTTGAGCACCTCTATTAGCATTTGTTTGCTCGGCAACATTGGCTGAAGCGATCTTAAAATGATAATGTTAACTGTTAGCTAAACTGAGCTAAGTTTATACTGAATTGGACTCAAACTCATTTTAACGTGCAACGTTTAACTTATATTGATTTATACTATATATATTAGATGTTGTGAACTTATTTTTCTCTGGTTTAGAGTAACTTATAACGTTAGCTTGAGAAAATAACATCGCGACGTAACCTTATAAGAACGTTAACGTAAATCTATAACGTTACAATATGCATAACGTTAGAGGTAAAGTTGGTTTTATATTCGCACATTCGTTCATTTAGAAGACTCTATACTGTTTACCATGTTACTTTGAATATTCGATCAGAATTAGCATGCCAGTATGACTTGAAATCAACATTAACACTGTTTATTTGACCGTGAGCATGTTGTACTTTGATAGTCATTAGCTGCTAAAATGATTTTGCTATTTAGAGTTTGCAAATAATACGTTTATGAAATTAAATTATTAAGGGGGAAGTCTGAATCTGCTAATATAAAACCAATTTTACCTCTATGCATTATGCTTATAACCACCTTTTTGCTATTTATTGTTTGCTAATTATTTTTTTATCACAACTCTTGACATTTAGTTTAACATAATTGTTACCATTATATTTTTTTCTGTTTAGATATGGCACTGGCACAGCAGCAGGTTTTGTCTGAAGAAACAAACAGCATTTCAGAGGAACATCTTGATCAGCACAGCCTTATAAGACCAGTAAGCAACCAAGGTAAACAAATAAAAAAAAGTTGTGTGGAGGTTGTGGATTGTAGCATGGTATTCTTATCTGTATTTTTGGCTTTTTTATGGTCTCAATATAGAATACTGGGAGCCTGCCTGTGCAAACTGGACCTCATACAACAGTAAGTACTGTACATCTATTTGTTTCTCAATATATTAACGTTACTTTTAATACAAAATGTGTCACATGTTTAGTTGCTAGCTAAATAAAAAAATCGTTTTCCCTTTTTTCTTAAACCATTTAGTAGGTTTTTTTTTCATCTTTGTTTATAATATTTTTGAGCAGATTGAGGTCTGTCATGGGTCAGACATTTCAAAATACAATAATTAGTATTGGGATACATGCATTTGTCTATGTATTAAATGTCTTTTTCCCCATTTCATGTTGCCTAAATATTTTGTAATAAATAAAATAATACAATTTTTTGTATAAATAATTCCAGAGGATGAAACAAAATGCACAGCAACAACCAGAGTGAGCCAGAAGAAGGCAGGAGAAGTAGTGAAGAGAATGACAACCATGAACAACAGTGAGTTATCCTTCTTTCACCAGCTAACTGAGAACTTGGATTAGGTGAGACACTCTCAATAGTTTTATCAGTATTCATTCAGTTTTAGTTTATTAGGAATACATAAAACAAATAGTCTAATCTGTCCTGCAGTGAATCAACCCATCACAAATGCTACAATGTTTTTGTAAAACCTTGTTAGGGAAAAAAATAAACAGGACATTCTGGTTAGTTATCTTTTAAACATGGTAGTGAGCAGGTTATGAGCAGGAGCCAGTTGCTCAGTACCAGCTGAAAACTACCCCAACCTAGCTGCCATGCTTCAAAATAATTAACCAGTATATGATTTATTTTTTTTAAACAAGCTTCTTCTATGCTTATGTTAGTCTGTTTGTCCTTATCCAGAGTTCTTCATAATCCTGGACTGGGCCAAATCCTGACCAGATGCTGTGGTGGTCATGGAGGAGTGAATCCTAAAAGACACACGTGATCAATGAGTTTCCGCATTGATCCAATGGGCCAGCCTGACCACCCACTGGTGAACTTTCAAGCCTCTGGTGCCTAGACTGCGGCCTTGCACAAGTTTGGCTAGAGGAGAACTGGTTGTGCCCAACTGAGCCTGGTATCTCTCAAGGGATTTTATTCTACACTTTCGTCAGTTGGTGAAGTTTCTTCCATGCCACTGTCGCCACTGGATCACTTGGCTACGATTGGTGGATCGGTGGATTTGCTCTTCAGTGTTTGGACTTTCAGCAGTGACATTTACTGCTTCAATTCTGAAAACTGGACTGAAGCAGCTTCAATTTACAAGAACTTCTATGTTAAGCTGCTTTGACATTATTGATCTACATTGTAAAAGTGCAATAGAAATAAAGATGAATTGCATTTGAACATGTGAATTCAGACCTTGTTGAGCATTTGACACCAGAATTAGTAATATTTTAAAGTTGGGTTGTTTCTGAGTCGGCTAATAGTTACAAATATTTATTTTTCCAACAATATGCAATTCAGAAGTTTAAATTTTTATTGTACATGTATGTTCTAGTGCTTTGTGTGATTTATTTATTTTTAATGTGTTGATTTTATTGCTTAATGTAATTTTCACACATTTTCCTTAAATGCTTTAAGCATTATTAATGTTTTAAAGAATGGA
This sequence comes from Danio rerio, assembly GCF_052040795.2. Taxonomy (NCBI): domain Eukaryota; kingdom Metazoa; phylum Chordata; class Actinopteri; order Cypriniformes; family Danionidae; genus Danio; species Danio rerio. Next base: position 35,215,135 of record NC_141025.1, on the reverse strand, counting down.
ATATTTTGTAATTGTGTCTGGTTTAATGTCAGTAGTACTTAGTACAATTGGGTTTTTTTTTCTCAACAATATGCAGGTCAGACACTTAAATTAGTTTTGTACATGTATGTTAATGTGCTTTGTCATTTTCAATGTTTTTTTTCTTAAAATAAAATATTTTGAATGATTGAAATGTAATGTTTTTACACATTTTTAAGCTTGTTTTAAGCATCTCCAATGTTTTAAATAAAGAGTGTTTATTTTGTTAACATTTTGTAATTGTGTCTTTTTTAGGTCTATAGTATTAAAATAATATTAATAAAATTATATTATAAAATATTTAGGACAAAATTAAAAGGTTTACAGTAGCTAACTGTTAACTTAGGTTTTTACAGTAGTTAACCATTTTCAGACACTACGGTAACATACTGTAAACGGATTTACAGTTGTATACTGTAAATCTAAAATACAGTAACTTACTGGCAACAGTGTTGCCAGTAAGTTACTGTAAAAACCCTTTGAAATGTCTAACAGTGTTGAGTTGAAAATCTAAAATGCAGACGTGTATCAGCCGGACACTGTAGATCAACAGAGAATGGACAGAGAAATGCAAATAGACGCATTTACAGTAGTAGATGTGTTTGTTCATTCAAATTAAAAAGCTAAAGCCGCTGGACCACACAAGAGCCATGCAATATGCAGTTTGTTTCTTACACTGTTCTTTTGCCAATTTCCTTGATTAACCTCTTTCTGTTCTTTCCTCCTGTCTCAACTCACTTCAAATCCATGTTCAGGATTCAGTTTGGACTTCTAAATCTTTGACTTGTTATTTATTTGTGAATAATTTTAGCATTGTATTGTTACTTGTTAGTTATTCATAGTATGCTAAAATCCACAAGCGTTCAAATTCTTTGAAAGAGCAGCTGGTACAGAATTTTACAATCCAGGCTCATTGAAAATACTTGCCCCTGAATAAATCTTTTTAAAAATAAGTTGCTCCGGTTATGTTTAATTGCAGGCTTCAGATGACAAATCCATTAGAGGACACTGTCTACATTTGCAGAGATGAAAAACATTAGGCTGTGTTTTCCTATACACTTCACTTGGATGTCCATGTTCATAAGAAAGCAGGGCTTCTCATACATATCACTTTGCGATCGACTGACTGTTTTCAAAATCAAATGAAAGAGAAAATTACACCATGGCCACATAGTTTGCCATGATTTGACATTTCTTCTTTCCGTTTTGTTGAACCATACTTGGGTTTAAACCTGATCTATTTTGCATCACAAGTACAACACCGTACAAAGTGATCTATCACATCAGAAAAGTTGTCTATAAGCAGATAAACAGGTGAGGCAAAGATATTTGATTACAAATCATAGACACGTTTAAGTTGTTTTGTGGTATTTATTTGGTCATAGTGATCTGTACCTAGAAGTACATTTCAGTATCACAAAAATGTTGGCTGAATGGTTCAACAACTTTTCTTTTCTAAAGGATTACTGTATACTGGTATATTTGTTCACAATATGAGAAGGCTTCTCACAGTATCACATTTTCTTGTTGTGTTTATTGTTGAATCTTTTATCATGATATACTGTAGTGTTATCATGATATTGACCTGAGCTGCAAAAGAGGCTATTAGGTATAATAGCATGCATAAACAAATAAATAAACAAACAAAAAATAAATAAATAGTTTATTGTTTTATTGTATGTAGATTTTAAGAGTAAACAAATGTTTAAAAAATAGCAAAATGTTTATCAAGTTAAAAAGGTAGCCCTGTACAATAATGTTTCCTTGGTAATGTTAGTTAATGTATTAAAATGAACAGTTTTTTTTTCACAGTTTGTTATCCTAATGTTGGTGTTTGATATGTATATGCTAATTACAAATGTACAACTCAATTTCTATTAGTTATTAATTGTTAATCTTGTTGAAACAATATGCTGTATGGTATTTTAATGTTAACAAATTACTAAAACATGAACTAAGAATGATTAAACATTTAACTATAAGCTAAGATTAAGATGCTTTTGTAGTTTTCATTGTGAGTTTAATTTAGCTAATGTTGACAATCGGAGCAGTATTGTACATTGTTAAAAAAATAATAGGCCTAAACTATACAAAGCATTTTAAGTCAATATCTCCTACATGTCGTAGGCCAGATTAATGTGAAAATATTTGTTTGGAAATAAACAGCTTATTAAGTCTTCATTATTTGGTGCGGTGAAAGTGATAAACAAGCAAATACAGCAATCATGTTATTATAAAAAGATACTCTAAAAGTTTGAATAATAAGGAATTTTTCCCTTTATGTGGCAACACAGCTCAGTGGTTAGCCCTGTCGCCTCACAGCAAGAAGGTTGCTGGTTCGAGTCTTGACTGGGCCAGTGGGCATTTCTGTGTGGAGTTTGCATGTTCTCCCTGTGTTTGTGTATATGTTTTCTCTGGGCGCTCTGGTTTTCCCCCACAGTCCAAACACATGCGCTATACAATTGAAGTCAGAATTATTAGCCCCCCTTTGTATTTTTTTATTTTTTAAATAATTCTCAAATTATGTTTAACAAAGCAAGGACATTTTCACAGTATGTCTGATAATTTTATTTATTTTTTTTAAGGGAAAGTCTATATATTTTATATATCAATATATTTTATTTCAGCTAGAATAAAATCAGTTTTTAATTAAAATTATCAGTCCCTTTAAGCTATATATTTTTTCGTTATACAATAACTTGCCTAATTACCCTAACCTACCTAATTAACCTAATTAAGGCTTTAAATGTCACTTTAAGCTGTATAGAAGTGTCTTGAAAAATATCTATTAAAATATTATTTACTGTAGATAAAATAAAATCATTTAAAGATAAAATTAATCAGTAATTAGAAATGAGTTATTAAAACTATTAGGTTTATAAATATGTTGAAAAAAATCTTCTTTCCGCTAAATAGAAATTGGGGACAAAATAAACAGTGGGGCTAATAATTTAGGGGGTTTAATAATTCTGACTTCAACTGTAGGTGAACTGAATAAACGAAATTGACCTTAGTGTATGTGTATGAATGAGTCTGTATGGGTGTTTCCCAGTGATGGCAGCTGGAAGGGCATCTGCTGTGTAAAACATATGCTGGATAAGTTGGTGGTTCATTTCACTGTGCCGACAAAAGGATTTAGCCAAAGGGAAAAAAAATAAATGAATATTCCCTGTTTTTTGAAGTGCACACAATAACAATATCATGTTCATTATCATGATATATTATTAAATACCAGCATGCGACTAAATGGGACAATGTTGGTTGAAAAACTGTTATTTGGTCTGTATTAATTCTGTATTAATATGCTACAAACATGCTGCTAGAGGCACGTTTCATTATTACCTTTTGGTTCTTTTGAATCGTATTGTTGACTTGCCAAATCACTTCCACTTGTTTTATTAATAAAATATCTTGGAAGTAAATTCATTATATGGGTCATTACAGAAGCAGTGCTTTAATTGTCAGTGAGACAAAAAAAACTGATTAAAACAAAAGATGCATCAATAATCAGTTTATCATCGCATCACAACCCTCAGAAATCAAATTGAATCCTAAGGTGCTTGGAGATTTCCACCCCTACTGGTGTCTGACGTGGAAGTCAGAAATTATCTTACCAAGTCTCACAAGAAGAAAAAAAAAATTCTAGACTGCACATTTTGGATCTCTCTTTTTTTAAACAGTGTTGGGGATACTCCAGGATGAACATGAAAACCTCTTAAACCATAATGATCAGCAAATGTGCGCACTATGCGTACTAGACAGACCAGCAATAAACCTCAAATGGATAATACAGTGACCATAAACAGCATGTGGAGATTTACAAACGTTATGGAATATACTGTATAACTATAATGAAGAGGGTAGTTTACAGTGGTAAGTTAAAATAATGAAGAATAAAGAAAAGAAGTCGGTGTGAAATCACAACACCCATTCACAGATTGAGCTATGAATGGCTAATGCTTTCTCCTCGTATGGGAAGAAGGGAGGAGACAGAGACACGAGGAGACGAGTTCAGATGGATGTCAGGTTGGACAGGAAGGGAGTTCTGGGGATTCCTGTTAGCTTTAGGATATGCTGACAGGCAAACGCCGACATGCATTTTATTGTATTTTTCTGCATTCTACATCATGATTTCCTGTTAAAACAAGTGCCCTGTTTATGCATGAACCGAAACCGCCTAACAACCTTTGACTGTGTATGTGTGTGGCAGAACATATTCTCTTTACATACCTTGTGACTGTTTCTTTCTTTCAACAGCATTTCTCATTTTCTTATTCACTGCTTGTCTTTGTTTTTTCTCCTGTGCTCTTTTTCTCCCTCTCTCCTGCCATCTGTCTCATACCCTGCCTCACCCTGCCACTCAACCTCTTACTACTTTTCCGTCCATCAGGTCAAACACTGACGGATTCGTCAATAGAGGCCTAGGGGGGCGCGATCGTTTTCTTTCTTTTATTTTCCCTGTCCTGCCTTTGCCTTGAACCTGCTCTCACTTTCTCATCTGTCTTCCACCATGTGATTGCACTCTCACATTCTGTATATGCATGCTAAAGGAAGCATGCACACAGACACACGCACACACACATAAGAAAAAAAATATATAAATATATACTGTACAAACTGCACATTCTCTACCCCATCTCCTAAACCTATCCCTCACCGGAAACAGTTTACATTTTAAAATTCTTTAAATACTTTCTTCCGGGCGAATCAGTGGTGTAGTAGGTAGTGCTGTCGCCTCACAGCAAAAGGGTCACTGGGTTGCTGGCTCGAGCCTCGGCTCAGTTGGCGTTTCTGTGTGGAGTTCGCATGTTCTCCCTGCGTTCGCGTGGGTTTCCTCCAGGTGCTCCGGTTTCCCCCTCAGTCCAAAGACATGCGGTAAAGGTGATTCGGGTAGGCTAAATTGTCCGTAGTGTATGAGTTTATGTGTGAATGTGTGTGGATGTTCCCCAGAGATGGTTTGCGGGTGGAAGGACATCCGCTGTGTAAAAACTAGCTGGATAAGTTGGCGGTTCATTCTGCTGTGGCGACCCCGGATTAATAAAGGGACTAAGCCGACAAGAAAATGAATGAATGAATGAACTTTCTTCCGGATAATTCATGAGGTGTTTTCCTGATTGGAACCAAAAACATGTCTCCACAAGCTTAGCATTTACTGGTATTACTCTACATGTGGGAACATCCCACAATGTGAGAAATTCAAGGTACTTACAGTACACACACACACCACTCATGCACTGCAATGAAGAAAGGAGATTTGCATCGACTCTCCCTGTGGCTTTACTTCCTGCTGTGCATTTAGTGTCACATGTGACAGTAGTAGGCTCAAGCCATTAGCCATTGTTCACTTGCTGAAAAATGTATGAAATGGTACTTGCACCTCTACTAGTCCTGAGCATTTGAAGATTTTCATACATTTAGACTGAGTCATAAATTGTGGTTATGGGTTAAGCATGTTGAAGTGCACTTACTGAGACATTATGTACTGAAAGTGGCACGTATTTTAGTTATTTATTTATTTTCTGCTGTTAATTTAGAGAAGGGTGTCATTCATTTTAACTGGATTTCAAAATGCCTCAGCACATCCAGGATCTAATTTTTTTTTTATTGTACTGTAGATCAAATCTAAATCTCTCAATATCTTTTCTCCTACCAAAGCTTGGAAAATTCCCAGGATTTTTTGTCCATTAGTTCATGGTTTTGTGATTGCTTTGCATTGATTGGGGACAACACAAACTGTGTAAACATATATATATATATATATATATATATATATATATATATATATATATATATATATATATATATATATATATATATATATATATATATCAGGGCTTGAAATTAACTTTTTTACTTTTTTACAACTTCAAAAATTTACGAGCACCAGAAAAAATTTAGGAGCACCCACCAAAAATGATTGAGCACCGCTGCAAATTGTATTTTAAGGGATTTATTGTATTTTAAAACAACATCAATTAGGACTAACAAAAACCAGAAACAACTATAACTAATGTTGAGATGACATTGATATTTGTGTGCAATAATTCCAAAATGAATGTTGAATAATTATGAAATATTAATGATGATGAAAATGACAATAATAGTAGCAATGAATTACATTTGTCATCATCATGCTGCCTTGAATGTGCTTAAATGCAAGTTATCTGCTATAAACAGTCTGTTACTTTATGAAAAATAAATGTATAGTTTTCAAACAAAAATGAAGCATTCAGTAAGAAATATTTATTTTTACTTCTGTTTTTATATGCTTGTCAATTTGATAAATAATATTTCTGCTACAAAACAAACAAAAGATTATAATGAATAATTAAATTCAAGGCTGAAAGCTGCAAAACAGGGATCAGTAACTACATAAAATATATATATATATACACCTCAAGAAAGAATAGACAAAAGAAAGTAAGTAAAGTCTCACTTCTATCACTCTTTAAAAGTTTTGGTTTCAGTTTGTGTCAATTTAACTGTTCAGTCTGAGCTGATTTTCCTTTTTCTGTGTTAGTGGAAAAGCAGGCGAGTTCTTGCGATAACCACCTGCGCAATACCACTGTTTGTTATGAGCTGCAGTTTCAGTGTAAACTTAGAAAAGGCGAGCTTCTTTGGCGATGATATGTACAGTATTAGATTTGACTTTTATAGCGGACATTTGCGCTGAACACGCAGTGAACGCAACGCAACGAGATTTGGGCGCTTTCTCCGAAAAGCATGAACTCGATTGATCCTCAACTCGCCTCAACTTTAGGTGGGGTTTGCAAACCTGTGTGCTTTAAGTTTTTACTCTTCAGCCGTTTGCATTTCCAGTGGTCATAAAAGCTCCTTGCCTGTCATCTGACAGCGGAATACCGTGATTGACAGCTAATATGAACCAATATAGCGGCAGGGATGCCGATTCAGCACGTTTTTAGAAAAAAATCAAAACAGGTCGCACTACAACCATTATCTGCAGTCGCACTAATGCGCCCATATATATTATGAGGTCGCATAGATTAATTTTCGGGCGCATATACGACCAAAATGGTCGCAATTTCGAGCCCTATATATATATATATATATATATATATATATATATATATATATATATATATATATATATATATATATATATATATATATATATATTGATAAATAAATACAGAAATATAAAATTATAAAATGATTTATCTATTTTTATTACAAAATAATAAAAAGGAAATCAGACCAAGTTGGTGAGAGAGGTCTCTTCTGCTTATCAAGTCTACATTTATTTGATCAAAAATACAATAAATTTGTAATGCCGATCAATAATATTTCTCTCTATACTGTAACATATTGGTTCTATGTGAAACTTTTTTTAAGTGTAATTTTAGTAAATTAAAGGTAAATTATTAGCATCATTAATGAAACTGCAAATTCTATTTTGCCACATTACTTTTTGTTTCTGTGTTTTCTATCAAATAAATGCAGCATTGGGAAGCAGTAGAGGCTATAGAGATCCCTATATGATCAGTAGTTTGTACAGAATTTGTGCATGTATTTTATTCTGATAATTTTCAAAAACCCCAAACTTTTACAGGACACGGTAGTAGAGGTGTGAACCTACACTGGTCTCACGGTTCGGTTCGGTTACGATTATCATGCCATTGATTCCGTTCAATTCGATATCTCGTTGCATCATGGTGCATTGACAATGCTTTCCATACACAGTTTTATATTTTCCTCACAGCACAGCAATTCTTGTATTAAAATGTATTAATATATTTAGATACTATTTGTAAAATAATTTTGTCCTTAATACAAATAATTAGTACATAAACTGTACATTTACACAGCACGAGCACCTACAGCAAATAAACAAATATAATATCCCGCTCGCTTTCTGAGACTTGTCTACCAAGTTTTTACTTACATCCCTATGATTGGTCATGGGCTCAACAGAAAGAGCTGCTATTGGCTCTGGTGCTCTTCACAGATGAGAGACTCTGATAAACAGCAGCGGTGAACACAGCTGCTCCATGATAGACACTGTGGAGAAAACTCTGCAGAAAAGTGTCTGTGTCCTGAAGTATCCTTGTAACAGCCGAGAGGAGAGAAAAAGTCACGCCAGCAGGTCAAAGAGGCCACAGTGAGAGAGAGAGAGAGAAAGAGAAATGGAGTTTACTTGCATTCTCTCACTCGCAGTGAAATATTGGCTTCTGCTATAAGTGTCAGTGAAATACTCGCAGTGAAATTGTGCACAGTTTTTGCGTTTTTAAGTAGTTGGAGCGTTGTAAATACTCACGCTCGCCATAGTAAGCTACAGCAACATAGCGCATATGAGATAAATGATGTCAGTACATAATAACCGGTTATGAATATTACTGAACCGATACCGAATTGTCCACGTTTGCATCGTGGTGCACTGAAGAAACAATTAATTTTGACACCCCTACTCTGTAATATGTTTGCTTAAAAGTCTTTACTTTATAACATTTGCAAATTATTATTATTTTTATTTTTTTTTTTTGTAAAGATAGGCTTTTACTTGTAGGTCTACATAAAGGCTTCTCAAAGTCCAGTCTCTGGTCCATATGCCTGAGAGAATTCAATTTAAACCCGCTCAATAATTGTGTTTAAGGGATTAAAATTGTGGATTTACTTCTTTGATTTGACTACTTGTTCGTCTTTTTGGCCATGATCCGAAATGAGACTGAAAAAGAAACTTTCTGCGTAGTGTTGTTGTCATTCAGTTTACGCGTTTGTGGTAATTGGGTGACACTCTTCACTGCAGTGAGTGTTTGAATGGGTGAGGATGTCAGTTTCCAGAAAGACAGAAGAAAATTTGAGTTTTCAAAGATGATAGACAGAGAGGTGTTCATTTTGCTCACATCCAGCACAAATGTTCTGTTTGATTCATAATGAGATAGTTGCAGTTGGGAAGTGGAAATGTGAAATATGACACTATGAAGCAAACATTTCGTCAGCTGATTGAAAACATATTGTGCCATTTCTCACGTTAGAGTGCCCCTTATTTTACACCTTGTTATTTTTGACCTATCTTTGGCTGTTTTTTTTTTTTTTTCTCTCATAAAATCCGCTGACACTTATATTATGTGTCACTTGTCATTTTGCCACTTTTGCGCTAGGTTATTAATGTAGGCTATTTTAAAATGCAAAATTCTGACTTATGTGCATATTTATTAAAACAATGAATTTTGACATTGATGAGATTTTGGATTTGGATTTTTGAATTGAGACTTGATACATTTGTTCCTCTGTTTCCATATTGTGGTTATAAAAGATCAAACATGAGAGTTCTTGCTGAGAGATGCAGAGAGATTTCTCATCAATGTTCTATTAATGGTAATTTAGCTACACAGGCTACATAGATTAAAACTACAACACATACACACTCACCCATACAGTTTGATTGGGTGGCATAGACGTTCTCTCGAACAGTAATGATATGAAAATAATTAATACAGCATAGTAACTGAATCATTTATGAACAACGAAAGTGCTAATCAGCTTATAAAGAGGAAGAGAGGGGGGAAATGAATGGGCTGTGGGGAAGTGCAGCCTCTAAAGGATTGGTGTGATGAATATTGGTTAAAGTTCAGTGTTGCTAACCCATTTCATGAGCTATCAGCATTTTTCAAGATATTTAATCACAGTTGCTGTTGTTTTTTTAAGTGGCCTGTACATTTAATAGATGTTCTGCAAGTAATTTTTGCATCTGCCATTAATAATATGTAAACACTAATTATTTCAGAAACTGAAAATCTTATTTTGAAGAGCAAGTTACTTTCATATGTTGATTTATTTTGACTGTATAGGCATACATTTTCATGTACTTTGAACTCTTGCTTCAGTAAGTTGACTTTTTGCAACATAACACAATTTTTTTGTTAAAACTCTTTAAAATACCAAAGCTGTTTCACGACTTCACTGTACATGTCATCTGCTCTATCTGGGTCAGAGAAAATTGAAGGTTTGTCTGTTGTGATTGTCAAAGGTTACAGACATATTTTTAAGATTCCAATCTTATAATTAATAGTTAAAAATGCATGTTTGCTATTTGTCTCAAGTTGCTTAAAAACAACTGACAATATTTTTGGGGATTTATCTGAAATCTTTAAGTCATAGCTGTAAATCTAAATCCTTTGTTAGGTAGTCTTGCTGATGCTATTGGTAAATGGTTTACTTTATTTGATCTTTAATCCTGTGTTGTCAGTGATTTAAGATTTTCAACTTGATTTCTACAACTCCGCCTTTATTAACAAAATACACAAATGTGTTGCTTTTTTTAATTGTGTATCTATATCATCACACACTTAAGTTTGCTCTGTTTTAATTTAACTGGAATGCAAAAGTAAATGATACAGTGGTTACTTGTTATCTCTGTCTTTATTTGACATTTTCATTTTTTCTTGACTATGTTAAAACTAAACGAAGTGACGTCACATGACTGTTTCTCTGACTGCATAACGCTTGAATATTTGATGATTGGTTGATTTTGCTAAACAGCTCGCTATCACATTTTAGTTTCACAGTTCAGTGTTTTCTTCTATAGATTCATTATCCAGAGTTAATAGCTGTGCCATCCTTCTTTCAGAATATCAGATGTTTTTTGTGCTTTATTCAGAGTTACCTAGTGCAGTGAGTGTGAAAATGACTTTTCTGTTCTTTTTCAAGTTGCTTTCAGTTTAACAACTGAGGTATTATTGAGACAAAAACAATTCAGGGTTTGCTTTAAATCACTTTATAGGACTTTTGAACTTAGGGATACTAAGAGATGTGAATGAATTGGTACTGTAGACATGGGACGAAAACTGATTTCAAGATTTACCACAGTTTAGAAAAGTCAAGGTTTTGAAGCCGCAAATTTTTTTTTTATCCTAAAGTATATGTAAGTGTGTGTGTTCTTTAGTTTTTTTGTTTTTTTTTTTGCAACTATTTCATTAGTTTTTTTTTTTTTTATCTATCTACAGCAAAATGACCCTTCAAATCAAAAGCTCAGCTCACGAATAAGGAATTGTTTGAAAATCAAGTCTCTTATACACCAACATACAAGCATGCCATAGACCCGAAGAGTGCAGTGGCTTTACTTTATACCCAAAGAAAAGAAAGCTATTTCAAGTTTTTATGAAATCAGTGTTTTTGAAACTAATTAAGTCAGTCAGTGATTTGTTTAAATTTTTTAGCCTGGCAAGTTTAAAATTACAAAACCCAAAATATTTAAAATGTTTCTTAAAATAAAATATATTGTTTTCAATGGGGGGAAAGTTGTTGTTTTTATACCCAGACATTTAAAAAAAAAACTTATTTTAGAGCAGTAATCACAATATCCTGAAATAAAAAAACTTTGATATATTTATCGAATGTTATCATTCTGTCAGAATCTCATACCAGCCCATGCCTAGTGTACTGTATCTAAAAACAAATATATGACAGATTGTATGAGATGATGTTGTTATGATCCAAAACAATCCATTTTGTGTTATAACCAGTGGTATAAAGTAACAAATTACAAATGCTCAAATTACAGTACTTACGTAGTTTTTCTCAGCAATTGTAATTTACTAAGTCGTTTTAAAATGTGTACTTATAGTTTGCCTTAAATACATTTAAAGTGCAGGATAGGTACTTTTACTCCATTACTTTCCTTCAACCTGCAGTCACTATTTTTTTTTTCTTGTATATGGTGAACTTTTTTCTAAAGAAGAAAAATAAGTCCTGCGATTCCTGTCCAATCAAATTGCACATAGAAAGTAAATTGCATCAAACTGAACAACCTCAAGACATGGGCTCCTTATAAATCCAGCAAACCTTTTGGAAGCATGTCCAAGAAGATGTCCAAAATCTTTAAAAGCAATAAAGCAATATTTCAATAAAGACATTGGCACGAAAAACAGCAGTTGATGGCTAAAGAATTCATCATTACGCTATTGTAAATCATTTGTACAGTATTTGGCTTCAGTACAATTTTGGCTTCAATCCTGATCTCTGATGAACCTGACCTTGTTCAAGGGTTAAATGTTGTGTATCAGACACCCAGAATCAATCAAATCATAAACACATAGTTATTCTTATTCCTGAAATAAGTAATGTAAACATCATCAAGGCAAGTATTCTGCATTCCTAATCTTTGATATATTTGAAGAGATTCAATAAATAATCCCTGTGCATTAAGTTGTTGATTTATTATACCCTTTAGCTTCATTTTGCCCTTCTTCTGCGTGTTTGTATATGTTTATGCTTATGCGTGCGGTATATGGGGATGTGGACGTGTGAGTTGATTTAACACAGAGTGGTAATAGCATCATTAAGGCGGAATGATGTGATCAAGAATGTCAAGGTTAATCACTGAACTAATTACAGCCAAGAGATAGAGATTAAAGGCGGGGGGAAAAAGAGCAAGAGACAGTTCACCATTTCAAGAATTACCAGTCTGTAACCACATCTCACATCTTGAGGACTTCAGCATGCAGACACACACACACAAACAAGCAGTCTGTCGCATAATGACTGTATGGGGGCGGCAGCTATTAGGGTTGCTAATGTGGATACTTTCACACGCTGTTTTTTGAAAAACCAATAAACTGACAGATTGAGAGGAAGATTCGAAAAAGCAAAGGAGGGAGAAAGAGATGCACATTGCAGGATCCACACTAAAGATCCAGGCCCACGGTAACCGTAATCCAGCACATGAATTATTTACACTGCATCTAAACTCAATCTAGCGAACACAGATCAATTCCTCTGCACAACATACGGGGGTGGGAAACAGAGGGATGGATGGAAAAGAGGGAGGGAGAGAGGGAGCAGATTAATAAATGAATTTAAGAAGTTATTCAAATGCTAAATTATTTACATGTCAAATCAATCCGAAGAGCTGAGAATGGATTGCCTCATTTTAAGGCAGTGCAGAGTGGATGGAGTGAGGTGAGGGAAGCGGATAAGAGGTGTTGGGAGAGAGGCTAGAGGATTAGATAAATAAAACATGGCAATATATGACCAGTAACTTGCTTATTTGCTGCACATCGAGGATTAGGGAAGGTGACTGCACCAGAAACCACTGTATGTTTCACCCACATGAAACCTGAGAATGAACAAATCCTGAAACACTATATACTGTTTAAAAGGCCATTTTTATATACACTCCCTGTTGTTCTCCAGCATGTATAAATCAATGAAAGCAGAACCAGCATTAGTGCTGTTGAATCTACTGAGGGCAGGTGAGATCAGTTTAAGTGTAGTAGCTGTAAGTGTGCTGTGGAGATTCAGGTCCATTTACACTCTAAAGTCATTCCCTGTGTGTGTGTACAGTATGTGTGTGTTTGTGTGCGTGTGTGCATTATCTTACACAGTATGGGCATTTTTTACTTCTTATACTATCACCCAATGTTAACAGTTATATACTTTATAGAAACGACACCCTCAATTGACTCTTAGCAAGAAAGGTAATAAATAAATTCTACAAAATTTACATTTATTTCAGACAAAAGCAGACAGGAAGGTTGGCAGTTTGCTTTCAAATGAGATATTCAGGATTCACAGGGCAAAACTGAATTACCACATCACGTGGGGAATGAGACTGACGATAACGACAGTTGATTTCCCAAATGTCATTGCTAATTGACACTTTTAGAGCTTTCTAGATTAAAAGTAGCCATCTAGATGGCACATTTAGTGGGATTAACGCATGCCCCAGAATGTTCACTTGCATTTCTTTATAATGAACAACTGAAAAATCCTAAAATATTCTTTCATTTTTGGTTGCATAGACGTCGTTCAAACTGTAAAGTGTATATTTGTTTGTATATTTACCAGAACAACAAAACACTGTGCTTTTGTAAAATAAAGAAATCAAACAGTGTGCACTGTCTGCCGCCTCTCTGGCTTTCTGACATGCGTTGTTATGACAAAGCAGATTTTGCATTTTCCACTGTCTGTCTGGATACCTGCTGTTTGCATTACAAAAGAAAATATACAGATTTTTAAAAGTTAAAGCCCAACCTTAAAGCCCAACAATCTACTCTAACTCTAAAGATAGTTTGTTTATTGAAAACTGAAACTGCAATTCTTTGAAATGCCTCTAGACCAGGCTCCGAAATAGAGCACATTTCTAATGACCCCAATTTAAAAATGGCCAACTTTACAACAGAAAAAACAAGTGTTTACAGCTTGGTACAAAAATTTTGGTGTATATAGCTAATATTACCCTTCACGACAACTGTGAGGGTGCTGAATTTTTTTTTCATTTACTTCTTTTATATTAATAATTAAGGGAGTAGCCACTTGAGTGACAGCTAGGTCTTGCTGGTTGCTGTCATGTCACTTCAGCTGATTCAGCTGATCTCCACTGAACTTGTCATATACATCGTATTTTTGTTTTTATTTATGTGGCTTTACACAGTCAGTTTCCTTTTGAAAATTTTCCTACAGTTATCAGATAATATGGCATGCTGTGTGCACCTAATTGTTTTCACAATTCATTCAAATGGCCTCCGTTTCCCAGGTGAGTGAAATTCTTAGACTTATTTACCATGTCTATAAATGTATTTGTTTTATTTAAGATAATTTATCATTTATAATTTTCTTTAGAACTTAAATGCAACTCCAGAATCTGACAGATTGATTAGCTGTAGGCTATAGAACAGTCATCTGAAACGTTGTCATACATTGTTATGATTGGTAAGTTGACCAAGTTTGACTAAATTTAATTTGTTTAAATTCAGCCCTTATGAAATATTTGCAACAATTTTGCTAAAATAATTTGTTTAAAATACTTTTTTGTCTACTTCATTCAGCTCTGAGTTAAAGTATTTTTTATGCTGCGTTTTGCTTGTTTGTCATTAATTGCTTTATTTACATCATACAAAAAGACATTGTCCTGGAAAGCACTGTATTTATTATGATATTTGGCAGAATTGTACACTGATGCATACTTAAGGATGTGATATTGCAGCTTATAACCAACTGTACAATTCAGGTTTTGAGATAGAAAGATAAAAAACCAAAGTGAATTCTGTAAAGCATATTTCTTATAGCACAAGCAATTTTCATTGCGTTCAGGTAGAATAACTATCACTGTTCCCCTTCATGCTTTCACTATCCATAATAAACCCAATGTCACATGATACAATGGGAATCATATTTTAAACACCGGGCAGAAATCCATTCGTCTGCAATATTCTTGCGCTGACTGAGCAGAAGTTTGGTACAGACCTGAAGCAGAATTTGAGGAACATAATGACTTTCTCCATCTGAGTGACTTTGGGCCACAGGTGTACTTTATAATGAGTCTGTGTGTGTTTCAGATATGGCTGAGTGCAACTGTGATTGATAGGTTTAGAGATCTGTCTCTCAAAACCCAAGCTAAGACATATAGAGCAACACACGAACAGATGATAAAAGCCCTTGGAGAGAAAACAAGAACCTGATTTGGCTTGTAGCCTTGTACCTGTCAAATACAGCAATCAGTGTGAGGATTTCAAATACTTAGTGCATTGGAATTTTCTTAACGATGTTTTGTGTTTTAAAAGTGTTTTTAAAACATAATAGAAACTGGATATATGAGGCATTCAAATGGGTAAATGCTCAGCAATAGCATCCAATGAAGTGCGCTTTAAAGGTGCTCCACATTAAAGCCACTGTGGAGATACTGTCAGACTTTTAAATGAGCCCAATTAGAGGCAAGGAAAGCCGAATGGCAATTTTATCATTAGCTCTTCTGAGTGATTCACTAAATTAGAGCAGCTCTTGTTAAAGTTTAATTTTGAAACATTCTGAATAGATGGTGATAATTGGCACAAGGTAATAATGAGTTTTGGGCTAACTCACTTTAAACAGGCTCAAAATGAGCTTTGCATAAATTGTAGATGATCATTGCTAGTTTGTAGTACATTTCAGTATTTGTTTGATTTCGCAAAGGAGGAGGTTTAAGCTCATTAGTGAAACAAACTATGCAATAAAGGCAACTGAAAATACTGCATTTATATAAGATTCATAGATCATAGGTAGTTTTTCATGATCAAGTACTAAGGCATTCTTAAATGGAGGAGGTTAATAGTTCAACCCAAAATATATACAGGGTGGGTCATTTATATGGATACACCTTAATAAAATGGGAATGGTTGGTGACATTAACGCCCTGTTTGTGGCACATTAGTATATGTGAGGAGGCAAACTTCTCAGGATGGGTGGTGACCATGGTGGCCATTTTGATGTCGGTCATCTTGGATCCAACTTTTTTTTTTCACTAAGAAGAAGGTCATTTGACACATCAAACTTATTGGGAATTTTACCAGAAAAACAATGGTGGTTTTAACGTAACTTTATTCTTTCATTACTTATTTACAAGTTTCTGACCACTTATAAAATGTGTGCAATGTGCTGCCCATTGTGTTGGATCAAATGCAACCCTTTTCTCCCTCTCTTCGCACACTGATAGCAGCACCGCACAGGCTTCCAGTATCCGTAGTTTTAGGTGCTGCACATTTTGTATCTTCACACCACAGACAATTGCCTTCAGATGAACATAGAAGATAAAAGTCTAAGGGGGTCAGATCGGGAGACCTTGGGGGCCATTCAACTGGCCCACGATGACCAATCCACTTTTCAGGAAACTGTTCATCTAGGAATGCTCGGAACTAACCCCTACAATGTGGTGGTACACCATCTTGCTGAAAAAACTCCGGGAACGTGCCAGCTTTTGTATCGTGAAGATACAAAATGTGCAGCCCCTGAAACTATGGATACTGGAAGCCTGTGCTGGCATTTCTCCTGCGGTGTTGCTATTTGAGTGTGAATAGTGGGAGAAGAGGATTGCTTTGGCAGTCCAACACAATGGGCAGCACATTGAACACATTTTATAAGTGGTCAGAAACTTGTAAATAGCTCATGAAACAATAGAGTTACATTAAAACCAAGTACACCATTGTTTTTCTTGTGAAATTCCCAATGAGTGTGTGTCAAATGACCCTCTTCCTACTGAAAAAACAAAAGTTGGTAACAAGATGGCCGACATCAAAATGGCCACCATGGTCACCACCCATCTTGAAAAGTTTGCCCCCTCACATATACTAATGTGCCACAAACAGGACGTTAATGTCACCAACCATTCCCATTTTATTAAGGTGTATCCATATAAATGGCCCACCCTATACATACATACAAAAAATATATATATATATATAATACACTATTAGAAGATTTAGTGTTTTAATCTAATTATATTTTCATCCTACAGAATATGCAGAAACAAATCATAGATTGTTCTCACACAATTTCTTTTTCATTTTTCTGAAAGTCTCAATAACAACATCGTGGAGTTTCTCTTTTAATGTATCAGCAAAAAGGATTGTAAAAAATATTTGTTATACTCTCAGATTCACTGCACTCTGTTTACCCAACTATTATGCCTTTTGCGACAGAAAAACCCAGAAATGAGTGTCAATTGGCATTGACGCAATACATTTATTCATAATCCTAAAAAGGGAATAATTTAGATTCTATAAGAATGCATTTCTGTCCTAAAATGTACTTTGCTCTATGTCAGACCTTAAAATCATAAATTAATAGACTGTGCTGTTGATAAATCAGTTTAACAACATCTGAGAAAATGCATGATACTTCTCTTGACAAAGGTCAAAGTATTGTTAATTGTTTCCATGGCAACTTGTGAATGGCAATGGTGCCTTGTCAGCCGTGAGCAGCCAATGTGACAAGGTCATAGAATAACATGGAAAGCACAGAGCTTGAAAGTATTAACAATGTGAGAAGAGAGCCATCCTGTTTATAGTCTAACCATATTTATGGGCTTAACTTTACCTTAAGAGTCTGCTTGGGCTTAAAGGGATAGTTCATCCAAAACTGAAAATTCTTTACTGAATCACACCTGTTTCACTTTCTTTCTTCTGTTGAACATAAAAGAAAAAAATGAAGAAAGCTAGAAACCTGTAACCATTGACTTTCATATTTAATTTCCTAATATAGAAGTCAGTGGTTACATGTTTTCAGCTTTCTTCAAAGTATCTTCTTTAGTAACAGAATAAAAAACCCATAAATGTTTAGATCAACTTACAGTAACAATAATCATGTAATCAATCAATTTGATGTCACAGAAGAATGCAGTTTTGTATTTTAATACAAGCAGTCAGATATATGAGCTGTACAAGTAGTTTTACCAGCTCGTTTACCTCTGGTTTACCATTAGTTTTTGAATGTATCAAACAAAATTTTGATACATTTAGAACAAATGCATAAAAGTAAATAATAACTCCACTTGCCTTTTGAGCATAGTGACAGACACTAAAGAAAGCTGCGAAGAAACCAACAAATCCATCAGTGACTATCCATATCTGCTCATAGACAGATCCTCTGATAGATTTTCTGTAGATATTCAGTGGAGAAAACTTGCTCTGCAGACATGCTTGAGTCTGGATCCATAAGAATCATTGTAGTTACTGACCGGAGAAGAGGAAACGTTACTTCACGGACACACCACTGGTCCAAGGTCCAGAGTGAGAGAGAGAGAGGCAGAGAGTTTTACTAAATGCCTCCATTTCCTCCCTAGCAATGAAAGAAGGGTCTCGGCTTTCGGGTTCTTCTGTTTCTTCAGTGACAGTGAAAGTCTGTCCCAGCAAACTCAGAAGTAGTGAATTGTGCACAGCTGTCAGCTTTTTAAGTTGGGGTGTTTGAATTACTCAAAATCACCTTTCTTGTTATAGTATGCATCTGTGACATAGGCCTTATGCAATTAATGACGTCAGTTAGGGCTGGGTGATAAAACAAAAATTAAAAATCGCAATTTTTCCAAAGGTTTGTCTCATTATTGATTTTGATTTTTTGTGTGTGTGTGTGTGTGTGTGTGTGTGTGTGTGTGTGTGTGTGTGTGTGTATTACTAGTCAATAAATGGAAAAACAAATATAAAATTCAAGAAAGAATTCAGTCAAGAAATGAAGAAATTTCATGACTGTCTGTCTTTGTTTTGGTCTTGATAACCTGCCCACTGCCAGTTTACCCAATTATATTTTAGCACCCAGGGTTGCCTTAGTGGAAAACACAAAGTATTTCATTTCACTCATGAGTGCCTCATCAATGCATGCAGCCGCAGCCGAAACCATATTTTCTGGAAGACAGCAGCATCCTCCAAAATGAGCAGTTTACATTGTAAAATAGTGTCATTACAACACACAAGGCACAAGATTCTAGCAACAGGCAATCCGCACCAGATGCAACAACTTTTAAATAAATTAGGCACAGGATAACAAAATGGTAAGGCTTATAATCTAATTAATTCATATTAAACCTTGTTGCTGAGAGATTGTTTGAACTGTAACTTGAGTCATCGTTCAAACTTTACCTTATGTTTATTTTATTTTCAAGATCTGAGGTAAATTAGCTGCTGCTGCTTGCAGTATGGCAATGCATGTCACTAAAATATTATTCAAACTCACATTTGTAGCATTTAGGTCTATTTTAAATGTATTATAAGCATAACTAGTACCTTAGGTGATCCTTGTCATAGAAGTTTGCAGTTGTTCATCTACAAGAAATTAAAACCGTTTCTAAAATAGAAATTTCAGGTGATGATTAGGACAAAAACTGCTTTTAGTTTGCAAAATATTCTCATGTCGCTGCTTGTACATAGGGCACAGTATATGCTCGGTAGTCAGGCATGTGTGCTCCTGTTGTTGTTGTCAACCTGTGTTTGTGTGTACTTGTCAGAATTTTACATACTGGACCTTTAATTGTCAACAACTCATTCAATACATGTTGTCTAAACAATTACAGTTTAGGTCATCTCCCATAACAACATGTTTGGTATTAATTGCCAACAGTGTTTTTTTTTGTGGACGTTTATCAAATACCACACAGATTGTTTCCCCGGTTGCAAATTTACAAGCCTAGTCCCTTTGCACAGAGTAAAGCTTTTATCCTGTCTCACTAAATGGGTGACGTCCATTCCCCTGCATGTCTTGTTCACACTGGATCAATGGGTAACTGTGAGTTGAGGGTGTGAAAAGGATTCACTATAGACATGCAATATATATTTGGCTGTAAGAATGTTTTTGGCAATTATAGTCTGTGAGATTAAAAACTTTTTTTTTTTTTTTGCACTTTTTCCAAAAACGTAAATACTTTAAGTAGTTTATGTTTGAAAACTTTATATTATATGCTAATATTCAAGTTTAATTTCGCACATGCATCCCACATTGTATACAGACTGTATAGGGCTGGGCGATTACTCTAAAAGCAATCAATATCGACATTTCAAACCTATGATCAATATAATTTTTCCAAGACAATTTTTTTTAAATTAATTTCTCTAACACATGTGGAGTCACATGACTCCGCTCTGTATAAGGCTGAGGCTGATTTATACTTCTGTGGCCACTTTGCAGCCACATCTGATCTCTGGTCAAGTAGAACGAAGGACCCATTCTTGAGCCTTACTTTGCACTACATTGATGATGAATGTAAGCTGCACCAGAGATGCCTTGAGATGGCATATTTCTATTGCATTCAAATTATTATTTACATTAAAATATTTGTCTCCAGAAGATGCAGGAAATGCACTGTTTGAAATATTACTTACTGGATATGCTAGAGTTATTTTATTGAATTGAGATACTGCTTATTTTATACTTTTCATATGAAAATCATAGAAAATATTTTGGTTTAACTTTTTTATAAGAATAAAGTTGGTTTTATAAGAAGACTGTTGGTTTCAGGCAATGTGTGTTTTATATTCATTTGTTCAACATTGATGTTTAGTAACTAATCATAAATAGTAGATAGTGTGTTTGCTCTAATTATTTTTAAATCAAGTAATGCACACTTCATTCAGAATTATCTCTTATATATGAGCATTTTTACTGTACAAACCTAAAATAAAATAAATAATCAGTCATTAATCTGGACTTTACTAAAACTGTTAAACTGCTTTGACAGTCTATATTGTGAAAAAAGCTACATGAATTGAATTGAAAAACTGAGTTAAAATGTTCAATTAATCAAGATTTTGATTTTAAGCCAAATCGCCCAGCGCTAACAGACTGTTGTGCTTTTAAACATTTATTTAATTAAATTGATTTCAATTGAATTGCAACTTTAAAATATTGTCAATTTAGTTCTGAATTCTGAAAAAAATCATGTATTCTGAATGCAAATTTCTAGAACATTATGAATGCAGGAACAAGCTATTTGGGTTACTTTTAATTTTGATATTTTATTGTTTACATCTTGTGACATTAGCTTATGTCCTAAGTCTCCAAGAAGCTCCCAAATATAAGGCTTTTATAAGGTTTTTTTTAATTAAATTAGATTTTGTAGTTGACATATAGTTACTTGAGTCAGATATAGGCATGGGCTGGTAAGTTTCCGATGATATGATTAAAATATCATGAGATTAAAATATAATGGTTTCACTGTATCACAGTATTGCAATTACTGCTCTAAAATAAATTATTTTAAATGCCCTAGTAAAAAAATAAAATAAATAAACATAACAAAAAACTACTTTATCCTCATTTTCCACACAATCTGTTTTATTTTAGGAAACATTTAAAATATTTTGGAGCAGTAAACATGTCAGGGTAAACAATTAAATAAACCATTGACTTCTGCTGTCTTTATTAGTTTCAAAAACATAGATTTCTTTACAAAACATGAAAAAAAACACTTTAAAAAACCTTATTTTTATTATTTTTTGCGGTTTTAATACGTTGACTTTTTCAAACTGCTGTAAACCTTGAAACCGGTTATTGTTTCATGCCTATACAGATACTAAGCAGACAGATCAGTAATAATATTCTAGTTCTAGTGCTAGTTCACATGCAGTACTTGCAAAAGTTACTTATAGTAAAATGTCAAAGGTGGCCCATGTTAATAAATTGAGCTGCTACTCACTTTTTGGATGAAGGCAATCAGCCTTTTAAATGCATAAAACTGTCTCTTTGCAAAAATAGGTTCTGCAGTATTATGCAGATTGCCACCTGTCACTACCCTGATGACACTTGAAAGCAAGAGGTGTTCTGGTTAATCACATTTTCACAGGCACAATTACCACCGTACTTGTACCAACTGTTCATTTTCAGAAAAGATAATCTCTCTCTTGTTGTATTCTCACTGAAACTGTAGTTATTTTTGAACAATGGTGAGGTCAGTAGCAGTACAGCTTTAAGAAACGTTTTTTTCTTTTTCAAATTATTCCTGTGCAATGTGTGGCATTTTGAATTGCTAAAAACTGACATATGTCATAGGCATAATAATAAGAGTCTATTGCTGAGATGTTGGAAAACAAAGTATGTGAGCGTTCATTCAATTACAGTTTTTGTTATGCCACAAATTGTCAATTGCATTGTTGAACAACTGAAAGGCTGAATTACTCACTGTTGCCCAAACATGACACCCTCTTGAGAGGAAGAGAGAGAGAGAGAGAGAGAGAGAGAGAGAGAGAATATTTAGATTATTCAGACTCTTTCACTGCAATCTCCATAATGACTACCTTGGAGCTGCTAAAACAAATATGAGACCATTAAGGTCTGTTGTCCTGGTCCAGCAATTTTTCTTCAGGAGACCTACATTTAATGTATGACGCAATGAGGTTATTTTATTTTTAGCACTATGATACCATAATATACTCCAAAATCGCTACTTTGCAATTGGCTCTGGAGAGGCCTAACCACCCGCTTAGCCCTGAAAAGAGTTTCTGATGGCATGCGAATCAACACACAGCTTTGGAGGTTAGTGGCTACTTTAAAACACACACACACACACACACACACACACACACACACACACACACACACACACACACACACTGGCTCTGAGAGTTCTCTTATCCACCCACTGTTAGGTAGGCGTCTTCTCTGATGCTGAGTGTTGTAGAAAGAGTGAAAGTAAGCTGGGATGAGTGGAAGCAATAGATAGAAGAATGACAGACGGGTGAGAAAAGAACACACGTGAAAGGCACAATATTGAAATTTAAGGTGACAATTAAGCTTTGTTGTTCACTTGAAAGTGTGAAAGCCTCTTTTCTCACTCCTCTTGGATTCAGAGAGCGTGGCTTTGTGTGTTTTCCCTTGACTGTATTTTCTGTACCAAAGAATGTGTGCTTTTTGTGCTAAAAGTTGGGGATTATGTATTTGGTGTCAAGGGTTTTGAAACATTTTAGTCAAGTAATTGTCTTCTTGAAAGCATTTTGGGGCTTTCTGGGCTTATTGCTGGAGTAATTGAGTGCTAAGTGTTGTGTGTGTGTATGGGTTGCACAAAGACTTTTGAACTCTGTAGTTGTTTGCTTTAGGTCTTATGACAGAAAAGTTAATAGCTCCTTAAAGAGTTAAACTTTCTTAATGAATTAATTCATTCATTTTATAATGTTTAAGAAACATTAATGAATATGCATTTGATTTCTTGCTTTTTTGTTTAATGCAACAGTAAGCTGTGAAGTAGAGCTGGGTGGAATCATGGTACATAGTTACCACGGAATAAATTGTCAACGGGTCACTTTTATCAGGCTTGCGTTTCCGCTGCTAAAAGGGTAACAATGGTACTCTTTCGGTGGGTGTGATGTACGACATTTCAGACAACGTCATTCTCGCTCGAGGAAATCTCGCTCAAAGTAAAGCTGTATGGGTCGTTTACATATCACATGAGAAGCACTTCTCACAAAACAGATGCTTTATACACATAAATACTTGTGTATAAATGTTAATTATTAACCTCTCTATGAACATAATTTGATTATAACTGCAGGTTTATGATAGTGTAAAAAATAGCCTAGTGTAACGTCTAGAATTATATAAAATAAATAAATAAATGCAACATATATGAACACATACAGCTCCTTATAGTCTCTGAAATGTTACCATTCTAGCGGCTGTCCCGTGGGCGCCGCAGGACCCGACCAGATTTCTGCGGTGCGGGAATAAATTGCCGAATAAATCGTGGGAGCGGTCGGTAACGGGTTTAATTTGGGACGGGAGCGGGCTGTCTAGCAATATCGCGGATATTGCTATGAGAGAGAGAGAGAGAGAGAGAGAGAGCGAGCGAGCTTTGCCTGTGTGTGTGCTTGGTGCTTATGTATGTGTATTTTAGTGCGCGCGCGAATGAGAGAGAGAGAGTGAGAGAGCTTTCCCAGATAGCAAAATACACTCGGGCCAGTTCCGGCTAGATTCCCGCCTGCCAGAGACTTACCACTCAGCCCGGCTCCGGCTGCCGGACTCCGGGTGCTTGTAGACTCACTGCCCGATTCCGGCCCAAATCAATCGGGCCAGATGCGGCGTCCGTAAGCGAGCCGACGCTGCCACATCCGCGCTGGAATCGGCCCGAGAGTAATGTGCGTACTCAGTATTTATATACCTTTATATAAAACCTTTTGGTATTACATTGGTACTTGATACATGGTATTACAAGGCTTTGAGTTGATATAACAGCAAACGCCTGTGTGTCTGCTTGGTGCTTGTGTGTGTGTTAGTGCGCGCGCGCGCGTATGAGAGAGAGAGATTTGTCTGTGTGTGTGTGCTTGGTGCTTGTGTGTGTGTTAGTGCGTGCGTGCGTATGAGAGAGATAGAGATTTGTCTGTGTGTGTGTGCTTGGTGCTTGTGTGTGTGTTAGTGCGTGCGTGCGTATGAGAGAGATAGAGATTTGTCTGTGTGTGTGTGCTTGGTGCTGTGTGTGTATGTGTGTGTTTATACAGACAGGACTGTCTCGACTGTATAGCTGGGGGATTTTCGGTTTTGTTCTCCCCCGCTCTTTAGCGGGATCGGGCGCAGCGGCCAGATAACGGGGCGGGTCGGGCAGCGGGACAATAAATTCTTAATATAAGCGGGAGCGATCGGGTTCGGGCTAAAACCTGGCGGGTGTGGGCGGGAGCGGGATTCAAAATTTAGTCCTTATTTGGGTTCAAACACAACACAAACATCTAGCCCAGTCAGTGCAAACCTCTCATCTGTGTCTTTAATCTTCATTGGCACATGTAGCCTCTGTTAGAAAATAATTCTGTCATTCTGAGTTCATAATAGTCCAAAAGGTGATGATAATAGTTAAACGTGGCAGTATAAGTTTTAGGTTGCTACAATAATTATTTGCTCCTTTGTTTGCTTCTGAAAGAATGGGATGACAGAAGCATTTTAGTAATCGTTCGGAATTTATTATCATCAGCTCGCACTTTTAGATGCGACACAGCAGTTTTTGTTCTTCTTGGCTTTGTGGCTGTTCATCAAGATGACAACAAGGTTTGATTGAGCTTGGCTCGAGCATGGCTTGTTATTATATGTATATATATTATGTCTATGTAATAGTTTGCAAAAATGGCGGCTTCTTTGTTTTCTTTCTCCTGCTTGTCCACGTATCTCTGTAAACCAATAACATTTAAGCTGCACGTCTAGCTCCGCTTTTTGGTACCCTTTTGTCATGCTAGGTACGTTTTGCAAAGGGTACCCAAAAAGTGGTACGGTATGGTTTGCTTTTAACTACCTTCTGACTGTGGAAACGGCCATAAAAGCATACCGTGCCGTACCACTCAGTGTAAATGGGTACAATATCCCTCAGTAAGGTTCTGTAGACTAACAACCTCAAAGCTTAATTCAGTATCTGCTCTAAAACCCCTTTTTCTTGAAAATATTGCTCCAAATCAGCCTCCTGCTGTGTCTGAGTGTCGGCCCCATGGGAAAGTTATCCAGGGGCTGCTGTTTTCCGGAAAAAAAAAAGAAAAAAGAAAAAAGAGTAGTAGAAAAATTAGAGAAAATAATTAGTTCCATCTAGGAACAAAGCATCAAATGATTATAAAATCAAAATTTGATTTAAATTTATTAGCGAGAACCTAAAGCTTAGGGGGATTAAAAAGTACTCTCTAAATTAACCTGTGATTTACCATTTCTCAAAATCACACAAACAGAAAAGATATTGGCCAACAGGAGAAGATAAAGGTCAAAAGGTGCTAAATATCAGCGCTATTGTGCTTTCCTACTATATGTAAAATGGAAAAAATAAGAAATAGAATTAAAAAAGAAAAAAAAGTTATTTTCATTTCTAAAGTATTCATTTTGTATTGTTTAGAATAAAATAAAGTTTTATATAAAATAAAAAGAATAAAAAGCATGAAAAGCATTTTTGTATTAAATGTAATTAAGTAATGTAAGTAAATGCTGTGAATAAAATAATAGCTTAATATGTTTTAAATATGACCTATACATAAAAAAGTACTCAACAGTAAATATATTTGTTTTACAGTATACAGTGTTTAAGCAGCGTAATTGTGTTTAGCTTTAACACATTTCAATGTTTCATAGTTTTAGTTTTCTTTTAATTAAAAAGGAAATTGTTAATAAAGGTGGTGGTGATCTTCATCCCAGCAGTTGTTTGTCATGGGAATAACAGGTGCCACTGTCTGTCTTGTCTTCCAGTATTATCAGTGGCTTTCTAGCATGATATGCATGGGCTTGTTAGGAGAATTAAATGAACCATAGAGGTTGTCTGAGGTTGTGTGTGTGCAAGCAGCAAGATGAACTGCTCAAGTGCAAATGAATGCAGCTGACCACTGATTTGTCAAACTGACTTGCAGTCTTTGCTACTTTGGTTTCATTTTGTATGAAGTAATGAATGTCCTTCAAGGAAATGTATTGGAGTATAGAATCTATTGAAGAAATCTACTATAGTTGAATAAAAGTCAATGTTGCATGAAAAATTAAAAATCAAGTAAAGTACTGATACTTATAACCGATAATACTGTAACTAAATATTATTGCTTTGTTATGCCACTGCAAAAAAATGTTGTGGAGAATAACTATAATCAAAGATTTTTGGTCACTATTAAATTGCCATTGTATTGAAAAACATGTTATCCGAATGTCTTATTTTTATATATTCTGAAGAGTGATAATTATACAGTGTTTTACATTTTATGTCAAAAATAATAAACATCTTACAAAAGTTCTGAGGGAGTGGTTATACACTTGACATACAGTAGATCAGGCATTGTTTAAACAGTAACTATTGTTTGAACATTAACTATGTCTTCACTTATGGTAGGGGCAATATTATGTATTTTCTGTAATCATACATAATCTCTGGATTTAAAAAAAAACTGAAACAAATAATAGAAGCATTGCATTGCTCAGACAGATTTAACCTAACATGATCATTCAGCTTTTGACAGCATATACATAAAAACTGCCTAACATTATTAAATAAAATATCAAATCCACATAGTGATATACAGTGTCAATGTGACTCAATGTGCTCAATCTGTTTTCATCTCTGAAAGCCTTACATTTTCTCAGCTTTTTTAAAATTTCTTTTTATAGTGTGCATTTAGATATTTATAATGCATTCTCTAGATCACATTTAACTCTCGATTTGTTTATTACACCTTTAAGGAGAAACCTCAAGTCAGTATTCAATTGTGGGCTGCCATACAAATTGATTTACTTTCTGAGATAATATCTGAACTTATCATACTATCATAACCGTTAACTGTCTGCTTTATAACCTTAGACTAGACGTGATTACATGATTAGCATAACCTCATTGGCATCTCGGTGGGCTGAAATGCACCTCTGTGGTCTAGCGAGTACTTTGTGAGGTGTCGGTTCAACTCGAGGCCACTTGACATTTAATGATTGCCACAGAAATCTCAGGCCACAGCACTTTAAAGATTGCAAGGCTGACCACAATTTTGAGACCACATCAAGCAATCATTATTCCAAACACAACTTTAGACAGAAAAATCATCTGAGATACAACTGTAGTTTCCTTTTCCCTCCCACTGTGGTCATGGTGTTTACAGTTTGTCAATGATTTTTTACATATGTCCAATAATAACATCATGTATGGACAGAACAGTGCCCCGCAATTGATCCAAAAACCACAAGCTTTTGAGTCCCATCGAGTATGTCCCTATAATGGAGTGCAGTTTTCGCTCTTTTTCCCCAAAGTAAAAAACCCTTATTGAGTGCAAGAGGAAACCAGGACAATCCAGTCTACCCGTTTATGCTTCAAAGCTCCTCCAGTTCTTCCCCTCAGATAGCATCAGTTCACACATGCCTGTAGCCTCGATCGCCCTCCAGCATCTCAGTGGTGGATCTCTTTGTGTTTGTGTATGCTGTCCTTGGAGCATCCTTCTATCTCATTTTTTTGAAATAGGCATCACTTCTCACCCGATAACATTCGGGGTGGATTAAAGTTGAAGGAGCACCCAACCGCACACATCCACATGTTTGTTTTCCTATCACAGTTGAGACTTTCCATAGACTTCTCTTGCTTTTATACTCAGTTTATCATATTTTGCATCCCCTGGCCTTAAATCTAACCTACTAGCAAACTTATTTTCACATTTAGGTTTTAATTAAAACTTTATTTAGTGAGTTTAATAAGCGGTTTTCCTCATGTGGATCGTACAGTGTACTGTAGGTAATTTCAGGTTTTACTATACTATCGAGGCTCACGTTAGCACAAAAAAAACTCCTAGTTTTCAACTTAGGTGAGTGTACAGAGGAAGGAAAGGTGAACCAGAGCAAGTGAAATTGAGGAAAGAGATAGAAAGAGAAACCGAGTGATAGAGAGTTCATCTTCGTGGTCAGATGGTATTGATTCTCATGTTATTACATGCATTATTCACAGGAAACTCTCCTATGTATGAGTAGAGATATATACACGAGGGGCACTGCTTGCGAAATCCATTCGTCTTCCTCACTGTTGGATATCTGTGCAATGTGCAATTTTGTTTCTTTGTCATGGCCCTAGTTGAGATTATTGGAATCCTCAAGGTGTTTCTATGACTATAAAACAACAATGATATTGAAGTGGTGAGATGGCTTGGTATACAGTAGCATTGAGTTTGGGCCTGTGTGGGTTCACAAATATCCCCACAAGTATATCAAAATATTAGTACATTTTGAGCTGTGGGGACAATTTGTTTTGAGAAAACAGCTCCTTAATCAAACAGAATTGTGTATTTTGAAAATGTAAAACTAAATGTTTCTTTAAGTGCCGGGACACACCAGGTGGACGCCAAGCAACTAGCACCAATAAAAACTGTTTTGTCGCCTCACATTGAATCATGTCTTGACCAAAAAGATTTATGTGAACACACCAAACAGACAAAAGCCGACTGAATAGAGAGCTGCAATCTGTGCCTCCTCAAGAGGATGTGTCTTTATGGTCTTCGGCGGGCAGTAGTCTGTTTTCTTGTTCTGCCAATTGAAACCAAACTTCCAACTTGCACAGACAAAGCATAAACAAAGCAGCATTTAGTACCAGTATCACAGTAATTGTCACTTAATCATATAAATATGTCTGATTTACTAATAATCTATATTGTTTGTAAATATTTATGAAATGTTGAGAAATTAAAGTCGGCCTTTTTGTAACCATTGTTGGCTTGAATTGTTTACATCACTTCACTACGTCACACTTGTACTCTGATTCATTGCTGAATAACCAGTAGAGCTGTGAAACCTACACTAGTCTCACGGTTTGGTTCGGTTACGATTATTATGCCGGTATTATCGGTTTGGTTCAATTCGACATCTCGGTTCATAACGGTGCATGGATGGTGCTTTCCATACACAGTTTTATATTTTCTTCACAGCAGAATTCTTGTATTAAAATGTATGAATATATTTATATTTATATACTATTTGTAATGCAATTTTGTCCATTAATACAAGTCAGATATATAAATGGTACCTTTAAACAACACAAGCATTTATAGCAATTAATATAAACATATAGAAATATCCAGCTCGCTTTCTGATCCTTGTCTACCAAGTTCTCTTACACCCCTTTGATTGGTCACACCCTCAGCAAAAACACTATTCACAGATGAGTGTCACTGATAAGCGGCAAGCAGCAGCGGCGATCACAACTGATAGACGTGGTGGAGAAAACTCTGCAGGCACGCGCTCGTGTCTGTATCCAGAAGTATCGCTGTAAAACAGCCGAGAGGAGAGGAAAAGCCATGCCAGCAGGTCAAATGGGCCTACAGCGAGTAAGAGAGAGAGAGAAAGAGAGAAATGTATTTTCATTCTCTCAATCGCAGTGAAATAGGGGCTTCTGCTGTGTGTCAGTGAAAGACTGATCCAGCAAACAAACACACAGTGAAATTGTGCCGAGTTTCTGCGTTTTTCAGCAGTTAAGGGTTGTAAATACTCACGCTCGCCACACTCGTCATAGTAAGTTATGGCGACATAGGGCATATGAGATAATTGACACCAGTACATAATAACCGGTTATGATTATTACTGAACTGATAGCAATTGTCCGCATCTGCATTGTGGTGCACCGAAGAAACAATTAATTTTGCCACCCCTAATAACCAGTCAACATTCTCTTCAGCCGATGGCCGGCCCTAATTCTACATGCTGAATTTGGCCAATGAGCTCCAACTTAAACCCTACAATAGGCAACGTGACTGAAGGAATGACAAAGCTCAATGATCAACCATCTGCTTGGTGTGCCCTAGCCCTTAGGATTGAGATTTGGGGGTGGCCATTTAAGATCTCCATTCATGATTGCAAATTTGAACATAATTTTAATAAATGCATAATTTCCTGCCATTCCAATCCAAACTTTTTCATCTTATCGTAGTTTCCCAAAATTCATTTTGGAAAGTGCTTCTGTTTTATGTTTTTGTTGTCCAGTGTGGGGACAGTAATATATATATATTATTTAAAACTTAAAAAAAATTATTAGCCCCTTTAAGCATTTTTTTTTCAATAGTCTACTGGACAAACCATTGTATGTTGTAGTAGTCAATCTCTTTGTTGTTAGTTCAGTATGAATCAGCTGAATATATGATTGCTGATATTTTTTTATCTTATTGTGGTAACATTAGAGGGATTTGATGTTGCATGTGAAGTGAAAGTGAATAGACAATAAATAATAAGTATCATCTGAAAAAGTAGGCAACGCGGTGGCACAGTAGGTAGTGCTGTCGCCTCACAGCAAGAAGGTGGCTGGTTCGAGCCTCGGCTGGGTCAGTTGCCATTTCTGTGTGGAGTTTGCACGTTCTCCCTGCATTTGTGTGGGTTTCCTCTGGGTGCTTTGGTTTCCCCAAAAGTCCAAAGACATGCGGTACAGGTGAATTGGTTGGCTAAATTGTCCGTAGTGTATGAGTGTGAATGAGTGTGTATGGATGTTTCCCAGAGATGGGTTGCAGCTGGAAGGGCATCCGCTGTGTAAAACATATGCTGGATAAGTTGGCAGTTCATTCTGCTGTGGCGACCCCAGATTAAAATGATTGAATGACTGAATGAATAAATGAATGAATGAATGAATGAATGAATGAATGAATGAATGAATGAATGAATGAAAAAAGTAATCTATGTGAGGCCATTTTTGGTGAAACATGGTCAAAGCAAAATGTGCATGTTTCATCAACAGAAATTGTTTCTCATTAAATAAAGCCCAATGATCCCTTTTAGCACGCAGATCCTGTCAAAAATAATGGTTTTATATACCGGGTAAAATATGCAAAAGTTGGGGCACATTTTATCATCTTATAGTGTATTTCCTTTCTGTTTCACTCTTATTTTCCTTCTCTTTTTTTTTTTTTTGTTCGTATCTACTGAAACAGAAAAGTCTATGCTGCCTGAAGGCTCTGAAGTCAGTACAGGTGGTCTGATCTCCTCAGGCTCTCTGTTGCCCACCTGCACACTCTGTTTCATCACTTTTTCTGTCGCTTTTTTCATCCTCTCCCAGCTGACTGGCATAATTCAAGGCTTACGGTGTGTCTTAAATTGAAAACAGAAATGAGTGTAAATCTTTTACACCTAAATTAACTTAACATGTAGTCAACTTTTGTACTTCCACTTGAAGACCAGGAAGATAAATATGAAAGTGAAATGGGTTGCAGCTGCAAGGGCATGCGCTGCGTAAAACATATGCTGTATAAGTTGGCGGTTCATTCCATTGTGACAACCCCAGATTAATAAAGGGACTAAACCAAAAATGAAATCTATGAATGAATGACAGAAATGGCAAGTAACAAGCAACATTTCTTAAGTATAACATGCACCATTGAGCTGTTCAGTTGGAGACTGTGAATATGTAAAAGTGACTGGAAAACAGCAGGACCATCTGTGGAGCAGCATTATAGAGATCCTAATGTTTCAGTGATCTGATTCTGTTACCATATAGTCAAAAGCTAATGTAATATTGTCTACTGTTATTGCCCAGGACATAAAAAAGAAAATCAGATAAGTTTTTTATGAAAGTGTATACATGACCTTATGTTTTTGTCAGATAAGCGAAGCTATATTACTAAAAGGGCATTATTAGAGCAAATAGATGATTCACATGCAAGCTCAACACACACACACACACACACACACACACACACACACACACACACACACCAGAAAGAAAGACCAGAAAGAAACAAAAAATCAGAGTTGACTAAATAATGCCGCACCACACAAAATTGAGAAGAAAGCTGAAACCGAAGAGATGTGTGTAAATGTGATTATTTAGAAACATATTTTGACATAAATTTTGACGTTAAATTTTTACGTTGTTGAAAAAGAAACAGTTATTAAAAAAAGTATTCTATAAAATGTGAAAAGTTTTTATTTGTGTATATATAGACAGTGAAACATTTTCAGTGTTTATTAAACTGTTAAACAGCTCGTTTGCTGATTGTCTCTTTTTTCTAAGTCTTTAAATTTGATTTTAGCCCTTGAAGGGCAGATACTTAATTTAATCCATGGGGCATATGATTCAATAAATCTAAATCCATAATTCATATAAAGTATATAATTCAATAAATATTACCGTATTAATTACATCAAATTAACATCTGCACTGGACAAAATGGTTAGCACAGCCTTGTGTGCTTAAATGTTCTAGAAAGCAAAAATGTAACTCATATATCAACATATTGTGTACAAAACCTTTTTTTAATAAACTAATAAGCAGATTGATTGAATTTATTTTAAAGTAAGGCTTCAATTAATGATCTGCCTGATAGAACTTTATAATTTTGAGTAGAAAATGACTTTCTAGAATTCTAAAATCTGCATTTGCCCTGTTTATGTTACCCCAACTTGCAAATTTAAGACAATGTTGATCATTTACATTTAGAGTACATTTAGGGTCTTTGTAACATTTATGTATGAAAGAAAAACACACATATTGTTTGCTTTATGGAATGCACATGAAGCACAATATTTTAAAGTCATTTAGAACACAAATAGAACCTTATAGTTCTGTGGTGACTATGTATTCTAAAATTGTTTTTAAAATTTCCTTTCTCCTAAATCCAACCCTTACAGGAAACCTGTGGCAATGTGAAAAGAAGCCATTTAGTAAGAACACAATACATTTCTTCGTAAACCACCTTCAACTATGTCATATAAATGTTATTATACACATTTCTGTCCATATACACCAACAAAACCTTCACACAGACACACACACACACACACACACACACACATGCCAAAGCATCACTTTATGTAGTTTTATGTTTGTTTGTTTGATGCAGACGTTCTGTGAGTGTGTGCCAAACTCCCCTCAGCTCAAACATCGCTGGTCAGACTCAGACACAGTCAGACAAACAGCGCCCAAGGTAAGGGCTTCAATCTCTCACACCATTAATCTTAAAGCTTGATAGATCATTAGTTCCTGGAACTACTGGAGCAAATAAAGTGGGGTCCAAAGAATTTCAAATCTGACTGAAAATCAACCAAACATTACTGGAGAAACTTATATTAACGTTTTCAGACATTTTGACCCCTCGGTAGACTAATGCATTGGCTTGGTCTTCCAATTCAGTCTCTTCCTCCCCCAAAGGAATAGTGTAATGGGAGATAAATATAAACAGTTGCAGTGGACTGAATCGTGTCTGTGGAAGGGTAAAACAAAAAACAAAAGATGGACTCCCGAAAAGGATTTTGCTCTATTACACAGAGCATTTGCTATGTAAATCTTTCATGTCTGTCTTTTAGAGTTGCATGTTTGTGATTGTACCAATAAGCAGTCAGTCACTATCAGACATGCGCACACACATTTGGCTTCTGCATTTCATCAAATTCCTCCCTGTGTGTCATCCCTCTTACGGGTTCATATATCTCATATCCACTGAAGTGTCATTGCATACTGAATATCTTATGCAAATACTTTTTTTTTTTTCAGAGACACCCTTCATCTGTCTGGGTGTTGAAATTAAAATTCAAGTGAATGCTCCAATATGTTAGAGAAAACAGATTTTGCATATAGAAATGCTCAGCCTATTTATGGTTCTGTTTGTGTTTGGGATAACATGTGCATGCTGCTGTGTGTGTGACAGTTTTTGTAAATGGACAAAGACACTCAGAGTGATACTCAATTCTAAAGTTGTTGCAATCTTCATTCAATAAAATATATTAAGCTAAAATAACTATCAATCTACTGTACCAAGGCCCAGTTGGAGAAAACCAACAATAGAACGAGTGAAAGAAAACAATGGTGGTTGATCTGCTGAGAAAATGGCACTATAGTCCAACCCTCAACACTGCCCTCAACGTTTTGAGTGTTTGCTGTATGAATCTGTTTTAGCAGTTTTTCCTCTACTATAGTTGAAGCAGCTGTTCAAGAGGAGAGTGCCTAAGGGGTATTACTGGATTGCATTTAGAATTTAAGCGCATCAGTCATACTGTACTAAGAGAAAAATTACTTTATTTAGCAAGCGTGAACAGGTGACATGAGTAAATATGAAACATCAATAAATTATAATGGACCTGGAAATCTACATTATTTAAAAGGACACCTAGTTTACCCCTTTTTAAGATTTAATATTAATATTACTGATCTTCTTAATGTGCCAGTTTAGGTGCAGTTCAAAACACAATTCAGATTTTTTTAGTATAATGTGTTAAAAAGTGTTATTTTGGGGGCGTGTGCACAGGTTGTTGTTTTATGGCTGTGTTGCTTCACATGAGAATTAGTTTAGACTTCCTGCTCAACTTAACGAGGGGGTGGAGCCAAGAGCTCCCCCACTTTGTTTATAGCAACAGACAGGCAGACAGAGAGAAGCAACATGAGTGAGAGGGCCAGCATTCAGCAGTACATGTACGACTCGGACACAGACCAAGCAGAGAGTACTGTTGAGGAATCAATATTCCTAATGCGCCAGAATGTGTCAGACTGGTAGTTACAAAATCATTTGTGTCTTTAGTTTTATAGCTGCTATGTAACGTTTGCGTCATCCGTTTAGGGATGGAATGATTAACCGGTTTCACTATTAACTGCGCTTTAATTCATCATGGTTAATTAATTGCAAAGGCTTCTCAACACCATGTTTCTGCACAGAACAAAACTGCAGCAATTAAACAAAGTTATGTCAGCTGTGTGCTAGTTTAAAGTTTCGAGCTTGCACACTGTGACTAATAAACACGCACACTGGATTAACTTTGAGGCTATAATTAAGGCAAGTTCGCTATTTCCAATGGAGGGACGCTCACGCAAGGCAACGTGCTCTCACTTTCCAGCTGAACCAAGTTGAGATGACAGGGAGCTTCTGTGATGGCGGGAAATGCAAACGGTTGAAGTTTAAGGAAGATGCAATGAAAAAACACGTTTGCAAACCCACCTAAAGTTACAAACAATAGCGCTGATTAGAGTGATCATGTGGTAAATGTTGATCCGCTAGCTGAGATCAATCGAGTGTTTTCTTTTTGCTAAAAGACTCGGTGGATAAGCTTTCTTTAATGGCCCGAATATCGATATGTTGCATTCACTGCGTGTTCAGTGCAAATGGTCGCTTAATGTAAAATCTCTGTTGCTCAATCACAGGAAGACGATGAACAATCTTGTGTTGAGCCCAATGAGCCTTACATCCAAAAATTGAGCAAGAGTGTTTTTTTGGTGATATTCCTTTGACTCACACGCTGATTGCAGGCATGAAACAATAAACTGAGGATATGGTAGTGCGCGCCTGTCAATCAATATTGGTGGGCGGGGGGACCGCACTAGTGTCAATTGCGGTCAGTCTCAAAACCGCTCCAACTGGTGCATCGTTTTTATGTTGTTAAATTGAGAGAAAAAAAAGGCCTGGGTGTGTTTATATCACCGCAATATGACAGTCTATACACTATACTTACAGACATGTCTGTCCAAACAGCTTGAAAAGTAGATTATTCACCATAGGTACTCTTTAATGGCAACTGTGTTTTGGTTTCTTGTCATCAATCCCAGAATTTTAGCTTCTTATTTGCAAAATTTGTTAGAATGTAACAATGTAAATGGTAAGCCTGTCACAATAATCAATATCGCACAATAAATTGACATGACCTTAATGATTTTTGGTGATGCAATATTTATCGCCCATACATAAAAAACAATTCTAGCAACATTTTAGTTTATTGCACAACCTCTCTATCTCTATTAGAGGTGTCAGTGTCAATATGGTGTATATACTGTCCAAGGAATACTAAATATACTAGAGTATATTTTCATGTTTGTGTCTGACACTTTGTTAATACCATTTATTATTATTTATATAGGAGATGCATTTTCATATTCTGGATCCAATGTCTATTTATTAAATTGTTAAAATGACTATAATTAAATTAATTATTCCTAAGAATAAAATATTACTGTGTTCTTTGGATTATGAAGATATTATATTGTCATTCTGGCAATATAATGAGTGGCATAAAATGGTTATATAATGACAATAATATAGTTTATCGCAATATATTTTCATTTCAATATATTGTACAACAAACAATAAAAATACTGCAGTTTCCACAAAATGCTAAGCAATTTCTTGATTTTAACACAAATATATGAAATTTTTATGTTTGTATTTATGTATATTTAAAATTCCATTTTTCTTTTATTATTTAAAAATAGTATATGCCCAGTGTGTCTTGTTGTATTGTCTGTATCACATTATATTCTCCAAATAATATATTCCTGTATTAAAATAATGTGAATTTATATTTTAATTTAACAATGCAGTTACATGATCACAGTTAGATGTAGTTTTTGGTACTTTTTAAAATATTAATGTTCTGTTTTCTAGGCATGGGCCGGTAAAAGACGCTATGATAACTTTGGATAAAAATATCACAGTTTTACGGTATTGGCACTCCTCTAAAATATGTTCTTTTTAAATGTGTGGATAAAATCTAAAACTTTGCCCTTTGAATGCAATATATTTTATTTTGAGAAACAAGTGTTTTGGAGCAGTAAACATGTCAGGCTGAATAATTCAAATCAATCATTGACTTTTGCTCTCTTCATTAGTTTCAAAAACACAGATTTATTTACAATTTAAAATGGTATGTTTGGATATCTTTTCTGCTGGAAATACTGTTGTCCTAAAAATCAAACAACAACAAAAATACTTAAAAAAAAACCTTACATATACATATAGGAATGGTATAGCAGAAAGCGTTGTCGGTTTGTAAACATTGACTTCTATACCTTGACTGGTATACCTTGAAAACGGATATCATCCCATACCTACTGTTTTCTAAACCCTGCTGTTTGGAAAGCACAGTTGAGAGAATACCAAAGCCATATACAGAACCATTGATAGAAGTAATTGTGTGAAAAATAGACTAAGATTTTATAATATAATTGTCAGTGTGGTTTAATCCTGTTCAATTCATGCCACAAGCATCATATCTTGTGCTCATACTGTACATGTTCCGCTGGCCTTCAGAGATGGAGAAGAAAGGATATCTAGTCTCTCTGTTTAAACTGTTCACTGAAGTGCTTCCCTGAAATCTTTTTTATTTTCCCTGTGTTGATCGTAAAAGCCAAATCGTAAAGCAAGCCATTAACCACCCATCAGCATGGGCCAATGCCAGCATGGCTTTTTGCATATTTATGAACAGGAAGGCTTGGGTTGGGAGGAAGAAAAACATATGTATACACACTTATTCAGAGAATTATATTTTACATGCACAAACACGAATAGACTTCAACTGCACACACATTTGGATGGTAGTCAAAAGTTGTTTAATTTTTTTCCTATTAACAGGAGCATCAGAGGTGGAGAGCTGAGTTTATTAACTGCACAACATGGGTAATGGAGTGAATGGATAATATATACTGACACTACACACTCTCAAACACCACAGCATTGTGTCTGTGGGTGGGTTTTAAGACCCAGTTTTCTGGTGAAGAACATATTATAACCAGATATATAGTTTCAATCTTAAAGGGATAATTCACCTAAAATGAAAATGTAGTCATTTATTCACCCTGCATCTGGTATGTGCTTTTCTGGACCCCAAGTGATTTATATAAATTATTTAAAAAATAATAATTTGAATGCAGAAATCTATGCTTATAGTTTTCCTGTTTGAATCAGAGTGAACTGCAACACTAGTAAAGTGCCTGTGAATTTGCAGCCATGGCAGAATTTTAGTTAAATAATACATGATATTAGTTATATTATAATTAATAATATACTTTGGTTAGTTTGTCACCAAATCCTCTTAAATTCCCTTCAAACATTGAATATTTATGACATGTGTCACAGTATTCAATGCAGTTTTTTTCGGTAGTGTCAAGTTACTTTATAAGGTGATTTACTGTTTTATAATCTAGTAGACCCAAGCGCTTATGTGCTAACTTTTTATTGTAACGTCCGTGATTATTTGTATACTAGTTAAATATATATATTTTTAATAGGGGTTTCAAAATTAATTGTTTCTTATGTATTGACTCATGTGCATTATGTTGCGGTAGAATACTATGGAGAGGATGGCAAGAGCGAGTAATTAAAACGCAGAAACACACAAGTGCACAATTCACTGTGTGTGTTTGGTGGACAGTCATTTAGTAACACTGAAGTTACAGCAGAAGCTCTTATTTTACTGCTATGTAGTAAAGAATAATTGAAAAGCGAAATGAAAAATAAAAGAAGACTCCATCTCTCTCTCTCTCTCTCTCTCTCTCTCTCTCTCTCTCTCTCTCTCTCACACACACACACACACACACACACACACACACACACACACACAGACACACAGACACACAGACACACACACACAACACAATGCAAATCCAGCCAAATCCAATTAGTTGGTAAACAAAGCAAGTCTCTCATAATTTATCTACTAAAAGACAGAAAATATTACTTTACTCACTGTATTGTAAATAAATCAAAGAAACTTTGTTTTATAAATATTATTATGGAAATTAATATAAAAACCGAATAAATATATATAAATATTTGCACACATTTACACAAGTAAATAAATTAACTTAATAATGGAAATCTGCGGATTTCCACTGCATTAGAACCAATCACAGCCCTTTCTGTTGAGCATGTGACCAATCATTGGCGTTTACTTGCTCGACAATGCTCAAAAAGCAAGCAGGATAATATTTACGTTTGTTTAAATAGTCAAAAAGGGTGTTTTCTTTGAACAGGTAAAATTAAAGGTACAGTTCCTATGTCTGACTGTTAAGATTGTATTACAAAAAAAATGTATTAAAAAAATTATAAATTTTAATGCAATAATTCTTGTGCTGAGAAGTAAAATCTAAATTTTTCTATGGAAAGATCATGACAGCAGGTGACCAAAATTCAATATTTAGCCAGGGTCTAAGGACAACATTATTTTGACGTCCAATAGTGTTGTCAAATTACGCTGATATTTGGTTGATTTTAGGTTGTGTTGGAAAGTGATCAAAATCCAATGTCTAATAGATGTCATAGTGGTAACTTCCACACAACGTCAAGGTGTAACCTGATTAGACGTTGATATTTGTTTGATTTTAGGTTGGACATTGGACATTGAGGTTGGCCTGATATTGGGTTCTGACATCAACCTGATTTTCATTTTCAAACAAAATCCAACGTCCCCATGATGTTGGGGAACGATGAAGTACAACGTCAATGTCAATGCGTCATGCTGACGTCCTGTGCCTGCAGGGATCATTGTAATCTAATTCCACCTTAAGACAAAAATAACAATAATAATAAATAAATACAGTGTGGTTGAAAAAAAAACGGACTCAACCTTTATCTCAGTATTTCTGGGATCATTTAGATGTTTCAAATTAACATAATAATTTTGTGTGCTTGAAAAGACTGACGTTGTTTTGTAACTATATCTAAACTGCTTGTTGCGTGTCAACAGCAGCAGAAATGCAGATCTGAATGTCTGCAGTAATCAAACTTGTCAAAGGGTAAACAGACATAGCCAAACTGTTGTCACGCAGGAATAAGATTGTGTGGGTGTTTGGATCGAGTTTGTGAACTTTTAATGATTAATCATGCAGCTCTATAAGCTGATCAATATATACAGTGAAGAGCTGAAATCCAGTGCTTGTTTGTTTCCAAGAACAAGAGCAACTGTGTCAATAAGCATGAATATTGTTTGATGATTGAGATGAGTCTCTTGGTTTAGTTGTGAAAAGAATGGAGGATGGGGAACACCTTCCTCTCTCCTTTGTCTTTCCTGCAGATGCATCCGACTGCAGTATTATCCCCGACGGGCTTTAAAAAGCACTTTCTGTTCTGCAGAAATGGTAATGACGATTATGATGTTATGATGGCTTTAACTCTTTTGGTCTCTCTGTGTTTTTCTCTGTCTGCAGAGGATGAGTTGTAGCTATCTGCTATGTACCATCTTGCTCTTCGTGGCCGTTCTGCTCGCAGTCACAGTGACAGGAACCATTCTTCTTATGAACCACTACCAGGCTCCCCCCATGTCGGACGGCCCGCCCCATATTAGCACCAATCAGGACGAAGCCAATGCACTGGTGACAGTCGAGAGGGGTGATGGATCACGCATCAATATCTTCATCGACCCCAACTGTCCTGATTATAACAGTAACTTCCTGCGGCTGGAAGGTGTGCAGACGTCTTTGCTGCACTCGCTCACTGACCACGATACGGATCTCAAGTCTGTCAAAGGTCAGGATCGAGCGCTATTGGTCAACTTGGCAGAGGAAGTTGCTAAGCTGTCTGCTCATGCGGGGCAGCTGAAGATGGACTATGAATCTCTCAGAAGAGGACAAAGCAACCTGGGACAGGACCTGAATACACTGCAGACTGAACAAAGCAGACTTATACAGGTAAGGGTGTGCAGAAATACATGCGTATATACAGTTGAAGTCATAATTATTTGCCCCCCTTTAAATTTTTTTTAAAAAAATATTTTCCAAATGATGTTTAACAGAGCAAGGAAATTTTCACAGTATGTCTTATAATATTTTTTCTTTTTAAGAAAGTCTTATTTGTTTTATTTCAGCTAGAATAAAAGCAATTCTTTTATTTAAAAAAAAAATACATTTTAGGTCAAAATTATTAGACCCTTTAAGCTATATATTTTTTTCGATATCCTACAGAACAAACCAAATATACAATAACTTGCCTAATTACCCTAATCTGCCTAGTTAACCTAATTAACCTAGTTAAGCCTTCAAATGTTTAAATTGGGGAAACAAATAAACAAGGGGGCTAATAATTCTAACTTCAACTGTATGTGCACACACACTTATATGTGCATGTATGTATGGATATAAACAAAGTTAAGCATGCAATTGTACAAGAATTGTACAAGTTAGATAAACTATTTGTTTAATAAGAATGCGCTACTATTTTGCATAATTGTGGCAACCAAAATAGTTAATAGGGCTGGGAACACTGTAAGAAAGGCAGATGGCAGATTTTGATTGTGCCATGTCTTTGTTGTCAGGTCAATATGTCAGCTGTCTGGACGCTGGTGCGAAATCAACATAGTGCTAAAGTAACAAAACTAATTTCTTAATTATATTTGAACTAATATAGATTTCTAAATACCAAGATAATGCACATGCTGTATAAATATCTGCTATAAATAACTGCTTTTCAATCCGGAGCAAAAATGGGTCTTTAAATAGTGTTGCCAGGTTGGAAGGTTTGAATTTAATTGTCCGGGTAAAAAAAGGCATAGGCAGGTTGACAAAATTGGCGCAGTTTTAAAACGTAAATTTT
Source organism: Danio rerio (assembly GCF_052040795.2). Classification (NCBI taxonomy): domain Eukaryota; kingdom Metazoa; phylum Chordata; class Actinopteri; order Cypriniformes; family Danionidae; genus Danio; species Danio rerio. Next base: position 35,173,205 of record NC_141025.1, on the reverse strand, counting down.
ATATGCAACTTATTTAACAGAATATAACTGTGTGCTCTTACTTCATTCAGTTAGCAATGATCAGTAAACAACCTTTCGGCAATAAAGGGTGAAAACAGCTTTAGAAGATTGAAAAAAAATAATGTCTACGAACACAGAGAAAAGGCCGAAAAATTATTAGCATGGCAAATAAAATAACTGGAGACAGAAAAAGCCAATAATACAATTCAAACACTAAACGGTGAACTAAAATCGAATCAAATCGAATCGAATTAAAGATAAGCAGCGCTTTCGTTCTGTTGTTTAAAGAGTGGTATAATCTGACTCAGCACATTACATTGAAGACCAAACCCAGTTTCTTAATGATCTTCAGCTGCCACATATATAAGAAGATGATAAAAATTATTTTGACCAAATAATAGAAGAAAGTGAATTCTTAATATCCATATCAAACCTAGAGAATGGCAAAACAGCAGGCCCAAATAAATTGGTTGGTCCTTTTAAAGAAATGCATATAGAATCATTTGAAAATGGATATTTACCACCATAAATCTCAGACCAAATGCGAGTCATACAAGGCCAATTTCCCTACTTGACACAGATGCAAAGATCTTCGCAAAAATTTTGGCATCAATATTAGAAAAATGCTTTCCATCTATAATAGGTATAAACCAAAACGGTTTTAGTAATGACCAGTGAATAGCACAAACCATGGAAGCCCACCCGCAAGAGGAGGTGAAGGAAAGTTGTATCCAAATCTGACTCACCGGATTAATCTGACTCCCCTTCACGTGCACAAGTATCACACAGCGCCTGCAGTTATACTAACAGCGGTTTATCATAACACTTTGATTGATAATTCTTTTCCGCAACTGACAGCAAGAACAAATATAAAATCGTTGTCTGATTGACAAGCAGGTCCTAATTATGTTCAAAAGAATTTAAAACAACAAATGGGACGAATTTATACCCCATTTTGAAAGTAAAACATACTCTAATGTGTTGTGTAATTTACACAACATTAAGTGCAGTGTGTGGGTGAGAGGGTGGCAGTGTTTCAATGTGATCCGGTTTTGCTGTTGTTGTTCTGGCATTGGTTGCTGTATGGTTAATTTACACCAGTTAAAGAAACTAGGTTAATTTCAATTTAAATAAATTAAAATTAAATTAAATATTAATCTAATATCTTGAAATTTTTTTGTGTTTGTGTGGGTTTTGGACAGCTTTTGGGCTGGTGAAAGTCAGCTATATCTGTCAACACTCTTTAAACTAGATTTTTATTTTTATTTTTCTAAAGATTTAAGATACAATTTTACAATAATAAAAAAAACTTGTCTTGTTACAGGTCATCATTTTTAATTACCCTTCACTGGGTCATTGTAAATGGCCCTGCAGTGTGATAAATTAGCTTTTAAAAGTGTAATTAAGTAATCAAATCAGTTCATATGTGGTCATAAAAGCTGCATGTGTTATAATTAAAAGGAAAAAGCTACATGCCACTCACAGTGGTGTATAGCCTGTCTAAACTAAAATTAATTACCCCCTTACTTTGTCTGAAACAGAATTTTTGACACAGCGATAATTATTTTAAAGGTATGTCACAAAAGTTGATGTTGAGATAGCTAAGATAAGACATCTGACATCATGGTTACAATACAGCTTCCACATTCAACTCTGCAGTAGTTTTTGTCAAAGGAGTGAAATTCTGGGAAATGGACAGGATCCAATAATAAATGACGTTTCAAAGAGAATAATGCTGCGTTAACACTTGCTATGTTTCCCTGAGACTGAACCTCATTTCAATTGCTACCCCGCTGCTCTGTTCTCACACTTTATTCTGTTTCAAACCGTGGCTCATTTGCAAAATGCTTTTGTCATCAATTGAGACCCACTGGAAGCTGTTTATCACCATAGCCTGTCGGTTTGAAATCTGAACGTAAGTAATGGAGATAAATGCTCACTGAAATTGTCCCTGCATCAGATGTGTTGTTTCAATCAAGCTATCCATCAGTTTATACTGTATGCCGGATTTACAGTGCACAGAATGCATAAAAGCTGCAAATTACAAATAATAAATAACAAATATACCACCATATTTAAATCCTAAGATGCCACATTTGCATGCTGTATAGAGGTGACATGCAAAAATGTTATGAAATTAGTATTTGACATTTAATATGACATACTATCAGAGCACACTTGGAAAAACTGTAGAAGTAATACTTTTTTGTATGCGATAGCTATTTATTTATTTTATTTGGTTATTAATTCGATTTTTGCTTATTATTTGGTATTTTAACTGTATATTTCTGAAATTTATGTTTCAAATAAGTTGTTTACGAGCGTCATGGTGCCACAATGGGTAGCACGATCACCTCACAGCAAGAAGGATGCTGGTTCAAGCCCCAGCTCAGTTCAAAGCTTGCGTGTTCTCCCCATTTGCTTGAGTTTTCTCTGGGTGCTCCAGCTTCCCCCACAGTCCAAAGACTATAGGTGAACTGAATAAGCTAAATTGGCCATAGTGTATGTGTGAGAAAGTGTGTATGGGTGTTTCCCAGTGTTGGGTTGCAGCTGGAAGGCGTCCGCTGTGTAAAACATATGCTGGATAAGTTGGCTGATTATTCCACTGTGGCGACCCCTTATTTAAAAAGAGACTAAGCCGAAGGAAAATGAAGGAATGTATAGTTTGTTTATTAATTTGGTTTTTGATTATTGGTTTGTTTTTGAACAGTTTTTTATAAAATCTTTGTTTCATATGTGAATATTAATACATTAAGAATTTATATTTTAGATTTAAATCCCGGCTGTTAAGCAATTCTAATTAATGTACATTCATTCATTCATTTTCCTTCGGCTTAGTCTCTATTCATCAGAAGTCGCCACAGCAGATTAAACTGCCATTCTAATTAATAACACATTCTAATTAATTACACAGTACACTCAAAAGTAAATGTAAATCGTAATAATTAAAGCTTTTACTGATTTAGAATTGCTTTAGAAATAAATACAGTTAGACAAATAAAGTTATACAAGGTTAAGGGTGAGTAAATGTGTCATTGAATAACTTGTTTACCAGATTGTTTTAAAACATGAAGTCATTCAGAAATAAAGCGCTATCTAACAATAACTTTTTTGTGCAAAGCTTTCAAAAACAGACAATCTAAAATGTCATAAAATATAAAAATGTGTCTAAAATGTTAGACATTACTATATAAAATTTACACTTTAGGTATTCGGGACAAAGACAACACGTGTGATGCGTTATATTGCTGTTATTATGTGATACAAATCAGAGACAGTCTCATACATGAACAAGAACATAATCAGATGAGATCATAGTTTAAACCAATTTTGTTAACACTTTATAATGACTACACACTATAAATCATTTATTAAGGAATAGCAAATGAACTTATTATGTGTTAAGCATTAACTCTACATTAAAAGACGTTAGGAAGCAGTTTTTAACTGCAACCACAATTGCTGTACTCTTCACTTAATGTGTAACCCACCGGTTCTACTGCACCCAACCCGGTCTTTGCTGGGATCGAACCGGCGATTCTTTGTTTGGGAGTTGGTTGCCCTAACAAAGAGACTAAAAGCCATGGCCTCTAGCGTCTGTCACTAGAACACCTTTAGAGGTCAGAGTGATGTTTACCTTCATAGCTCTTCACTAGCTGGCCTCTGTTACAATTGTATTTTTATACTTTGTTAATTATTATTTTTTATTCCTAAATGAAGTATTGCATTATTTACGAACCAGTTATTTAAGAATAGTTGGTGCTATTTTAAGATCATTCACAATGCGTAAGTAAATGATTAATATTCAAATTGACATTCATATTTCTTATTATTCAGGCATATATTATTGGTTACTATATATGCTAAAAAATGCTTTTTTTAAGTCAACTTCATCCAGTTTTGTGACCTACTCTATAATGAGGACTATTTATGCTTTATAAATCCCTTATAAATGACAATTAAAGGCTCAGTTACATTCTACAGAGGAAAAAAATAAATAAATGACTTTATTAATTTCTATTCATTTGAAAATACACAAATAAAACTATTAAATGAAAAATAAACCTATGAAATTTCATGTAAAATAAAATACAGTACAGTTTAAACTTCGCTAAATAACATTAAAATTTTTCATCATACTATATTGTTAAATTATTATATTGTTGTTGTTTTATCCAATTTTATTTCATTGTATTTATTGCTAATTGTATTTTGACACCCCTGTTATTCGGCAATGTTTAAAGTTTACAGTACTTTATTAATAATTTTTTTAGATAAGATTGCAAACAATTATTGTTTCAATTGATATTGAGCCCTTAAATGTAATTTATAAGGGATTTACAAAGCATAAATAGTCCTCACTTTAGATAAGGTCAGACAACTGTATGAAGTTGACTTAATAAAGCATTTATTAACATACATAGTAACTATTACTATTGCCTGAATAATAAAATACATAAAGGCTGATTTGAATTGTTTATTAATCATTTACTAACTCATTCTCAATGATTCTAAAAGCCACCAACTACTCTTAAATACAAATGGTTTGTAAATAATGGAATTCGGAATTTAGTAGTGAACAATTAATAAGTAATAAAGTATGAAAATACAACTATAAGCACATTAAAATGTGCTTATAAGTCAAGAATACAGCATCTGTATCTGTGTTTATTAACTGCTTACTAACATCTATTAATGTAGAGTTAATGGTTAACAAATAACGAATGAACTATTTGCTAATGCTAAATAAATGATTCATATTGTTAAGTTATTCTAAAGTGTGATCCAAAGTTTACTTTAGAACGTTAAATTATTAAATGTTTACTCCATTATGACAATGGCAAAGTATAAAAATGCACCTTTTCATTAACATGAAGTTATAAAGGCTGAGCTTTATATTGTGTTTAAGCCTTTTGCAGCATTGTGTCTTCTCGACACTTGCTGTTCTGCGAGTAGAATTTACTTTGTGTAAGACACCTTTATTTGCTTCCATGCGATTGTTTATTTTCAATATATTGTAATTTCCATGTCCCGCATGCCTCTTTATAGGTAGGATTTTCTGCTGCTCCAGGGCATTTTATGAGTGTGCTGGCTTCCACACTGGCTTCGTCTATCCCATATTGTGCTCCGACTGCATTATGCATGTTTCTAGTGTTATAGTTGCATACATTGTGTTCTTGCCAGCTGAGGACAGAAAATGCTGATAAAAGGACATTGATACACTAGATGGCAACGGCTGTATCCTCTATAGAGTTCAGTTTCAGGGTTGGGGAACAGCAGATGCCGTCTGTTTTCCTGTGTTAAGTGAATTACCAACGAGTTAAAGCCTGACTTTAATCTGAATTACGAAGACTTAAGGTTTAGGATTAACACCATCTCTCTCTAACCACTAGCTACTGACAAGCTCCTACACACCAAATCTGTCAAAGAAACACACACACACAAACACATGCACACACGTGGACAAACACACACAGCAGGCAGGAGTGAAAGAGAGTTGTTTATCACTACCAAACACCTGTGCGACAGAAAAAAAGTGTTAGCAAAATCCCCACTGAATAGAAAATAATCCTCCGTTTTCTGATGACTTTTAGAGCGCAATGGTGACCTGTGTTTGTGTGTGCGCAAGTGTGTCTGAGGCGTCTTTCTGTTTCATACTCTATTTTTCTTTATTTTGGTTTAACTTTGATACAGTTTGAATGAATAGTTGGATTTGTGAAATATGGAAAGGAGCACAGAGAGCAACACTGAGCACAGGCTTGAACCGCAACCTAAGAGTGAAGACGAAGAGGCAGGGCTATGCCGTTACTGTAGAAACCATTTAAAAATGTCATCCCCGAATTCATCAGACCTTATTAATTAAGAGCACTTATACCTGTAATTATCTCCCTTTGCCAGAAAAATGAAACACAGACAGTTCCCTTGTCACAGCTTAAACTTCATTCTGTGTTAAAACTGTAATGCCAGTTTAATGTCTAATTTGTGGTGAAGCAAGCTCTGAGGTAAGATTACAGGTCACACACGATGGCATTTTAGCACATTTGCTCCATGAAGCGGCAAGAAGTGTACACACAAACCGTATACTCTTCCTCCCGCTCAAACCTTCAAGAGTAAATGCCATCACCTATAAAAGTGAGAAATAGTGGCGAGCAATGAAAGCGTTGAGCTCTGTGTGAATCTGTTTTTAGTTCGAGTGGCATTTTAGCTTCAGCGCCTGTTCCGTTTACACCCTGCCATTAAAGAAAGTAATTCTGCGCTGTCAATCATCTCAGTCTTACAACCATCTCACTGATATAACCCTGAAAAATCCCTCAAGCTAAAGGTTACCTCCTATAGGCGTTACACTGACAGTGCGCTAGCATGTGTGTCTGTTTGTGTCATGTGTTAGTACTTTAGGTGTCAAATCAACCATGATCTGAGGGGTTCAGTGCGTTAATAGTCAAGGGTCCCAGAGAATGTCTTTCAGTGTGGTTTAGTGTATTAGTAATGGGAATGTCTGTTTCCCAGTCTCTTGAAAGGAAGCAAAACCTGTGAATTCACAAGACTGAAGTAGATTTTTGGTTAATGTTTGCATTCATTAAGAGGCCAAATCGGCCAGGTAGACTATTAGGTATATAAGTAGGGAACTTTTAATAACTTTGACATTTTATGTATTTCTTATAAATGTGAGCAATTATACCATTCAAAAGATTCAAAAGTTTTTTTTATTTATTTATTTACTACCATTTTTATTTACCAAGGATGCATAAAATTAATCAAATACATTAAATAACATTAAAAAAAACAGCAGAACAGATTGTATTAAAATTGTTGATAAAAATAACATTGGAAAAAATAAATGTTTTTTGAGCAGCAAATCAATGTACACTACCTGACAAAAGACTTGTCGCCTATCTAAGTTTTAGAAACAACAAATAATAACTTGACTCCTAGATCACTTGATATCAAAAGTGGCTTATATGAAGGCAAAGGCCTCTAAATTGTGTTTATTTTACAAAATAAAATATGATCATGGCTTAATTTTCAATTATTTAATTAGGACTGTAAGGTCTGACTGCTTAGACGAAAGTCTTGTCGCTTAACAGAAATAATGTACAGTATAGAATATAAAGTCTTGGTGCGGTGGAAAAATAATTAATATTGTGTCTGACTGCCATGAGCTTGGAGGACTGCATCCATACATTACATCTCTGCAATGATTCAAATAACTTATTAATAAAGTCATCTTGAATGGCAAAAGAAGCGTTCTTGCAGGACTCCCAAAGTTCATCAAGATTCTTGGGATTCATCTTCATTGCTTTCTCCTTCATCTTACCCCAAACATGCTCAATAATGTTTATGTCTGGTGACCGGGCTGGCAAATCCTGGAGCACCTTGACCTTCTTTGACCTTCTTTGCTTTTAGGACTTTTGATGTGGAGGTTGAAGTATGAGAAGGAGCGGTCTCCTGCTGAAGAATTTGCCCTTTTCTGTGGTTTGTAATGTAATGGGCAGCACAAATGTCTTGATACCTCAGGCTGTTGATGTTGCCATCCACTCTGCAGATCTCTCGCACACCCCCATACTGAATGTAACCCCAAACCATGATTTTTCCTTCACCAAACTTGACTGATTTCTTTTAGAATCTCGGGCCCATGCAGGTTCCAATAGATCTTCTTCAGTATTTGTGAAGATTGTAATGCAGGAAAAATCTACCTTCTGCCACTTTTTCAAATGATCAACTAGAAGTCAAGTTATTATTTATTGCTCTAACAACTGAGATCGACTACCAAACTTTTGTCAAATAGTGTATTATAATACTTTCTGAAAGATTTAAAAGTAATGATGCTAAAAAACAAAATCATCAGTGTAACGTTTTACTGTATTTTCAACAATAACTGAGTTATAACAACAATAAAAAATATATAATAATGTAATATAATATAATATAATATAATATAATATAATATAATATAATATAATATAATATAATATAATATAATATAATATAATATAATATAATATGATATATAGTACCAGTATATAAGGTACCAGTATTGATCTTTTATGCACAAACATGGGTCATCTGTAAAAAAGTACCCATATTAAGATTTCACAAATTCAAAAGCTTATATAAACCTTCTGATTGATACTAGTCTCATTCCTTTTAAATTCTGCAAAAACTTTCCATGGACAGAGAGGGCAAAGCTTGTGTGATTTGTTATAGTTTCGTAATTCATTTTCAGAGCTTATCCATTACAGCACATATAGACAGTGTGTGTCCTGCTCAAATGCAGGTGTCCTTTAAAGATCACTGTATAGGGCACGTTGTTGAGCTGCAGGCGAGGCGAGTACAGAACACTCATTCATTATGTTGAATGTGCCTCACAACCACTGACACAGGCGCGGGAACACACAGTGTTTCCCATCTAAAATGGGTCACATCTCTGTAGTTTATGGGGAAAGACAGCCATAGGTAAGTCGGTGTGTGTTACTTATTTCTTGGTAGACAAGCAATAGTAGGTTCAGCTCACTGCCTCAAGCAGAAAATCACGCCGTAAATCTGGCACAAAGACCTTTACAGCTCTATTGCATGTCAAGCATTTGAGTTGCAATGACAGCTGGCCTTATGGAACCTGTCTCCCAGACTGATTTTGCCTTCTCATGGGCTACAACAGTTTTTCATTTACACTGGACAATGAGCAGTTCGCTTCAATGGTTCAGAGCCTTCTATATGTCCAGGATATAAACCTATAGTGTTCCCATAAGTTAAAGCCATCAAACACAGATCTGCACTTGGCACTGGAATTGTTTCTGTTGTGCTGCAGAGCTATAATTGAACATTCTGCTGTCCAAGGCACTAAACTGAATCTCATCGAGAAAACTCTGTGTTGTCCACAGTGGTTGATATATTTTTGGGCAATGGAGCCTAACATAGACTTATTCTGAAATACTAAACAGTTCTTGTAATGTGATCAGTGGCAAACCAGACCTGTATGACTTATTTTTCTTGTACATTTTGTGTTCTGTAGAAGGACAAATTCATGTACAGTATATAAAACGCTAATGATCAATTGTGCGAGTCTGATTTTATTTCTAATGTCTGTTCTGTTCAGTTCGTTCTGTTTCATGTAAGAGTTTTTCTTTGTGTATTTCAGCTGTTATCCGAGAGCCAGATTAACATGGTGAAGGTTGTCAACTCTGTGAGTGATGCTCTGAACGCCATGCAGAAAGAAACAGGAGGCTTGAAGGCCAGGGTGAAGGCTGACCTGCAGAGGGCGCCAGTCAGAGGAGTGCGCCTTAAAGGATGTGCTAATGGTAGGAAATCTGTACTGCCTATACATCTTACTTATTTAACAGTTTTAAGGTTTTATCTCAGTCCACTGGGCATTTTTCTACACTATACTACCAATAGAATGGTTTAAGGCTGTTAAGATGTTTTTTTATATTACTACATTATAAATGTTCTTCCCCAAAAACATTTATTAATTGGGTGATTAAAATACAGTGAAAAGTGTCAAATTGTTAACTGTTATTATATTATAGATTTTATTAATATATGCGTGTATGCAAGTAAGTACAGTATGTATGTATCAATGCAGTTATTTATTTATTTATTTATTTATTCATTTATTTATTTTTTATTTGTTTATTTATTTATATACAGTGCTCAGCATAGTTGAGTTCACCCCATTTTGAAAACAAATATTTTTATCCATTTCTCAGTGAATATAGGCAATGTAATTTGGTGAATGTAAACAAAAAAAAATAAATAGATATATTTATTAAAACAATATTTTAGTCATATTTAGAAATTGAAAGATTAATACAATTAAATTCAAGCAATATATTAGGAAACAATTACAACCAACAAAATTTCAACAAATTTTTTTTTTTTTTTTTTTTTTGCTTCTCTTGATTTTTCCTCTTATTTAAATTAGTATTTAATCTTTTTTGGGTATACTAGTTTTTGTGTGTATTATATATACTTATCATAGAAACAAAACTATACAATAAATATAAACAATTTTGTTACATACAGTGCTCAGCATATTTGAGTAGACCCCGTTTTGAAAATGAATATCCATTTCTCAGTGAATATGGGAAATATTGGTGCATTTGAACAAAGCAGATTTATTAAACAGATATATTTATTAAAATAGTATTTTGGTCACAGAACATCCTTAGAAACTGAAAGATAATACATTTAAATTCTTGCTAAAAATTGCAAGAAAAAAAATTAACTACAACAGTTCAACAGGGCGACGCAGTGGTGCATTAGGTAGTGCTGTCGCCTCACAGCAAGAAGGTCGCTTGGCTCGGCTTAGTTGGTGTTTCTGTGTGGAGTTTGCATGTTCTCCCTGCGTTCGCGTGGGTTTCCTCCGGGTGCTCCGGTTTCCCCCACAGTCCAAAGACATGCGGTACAGGTGAATTGGGTAGGCTAAATTGTCCGTAGTGTATGAGTGTGTGTATGAATAAGTGTGTGGATGTTTCCCAGAGATGGGTTGCGGCTGGAAAGGGATCCGCTGTGTAAAAACGTGCTGGATAAATTGGTGGTTTATTCCGCTGTGGCGACCCCTGATTAATAAAGGGACTAAGGCGACAAGAAAATGATTGAATTAATGAATGAACATTTCAGCAAAATTGTATATATTTATTGTTTCTCTTGTTTTCACTATTTTTGACATTTTTATTTAATATTTTTTTAACATAAATTTTGGTGTACTCATTTTTTAACCATTATTGTAAGTTATTTTGTTATATAAGTTCCAGATTTGGCTTCAGTACTGACTAATCTAATGTATATGTGCAAATATAATATTGAAAAGCTTTCTATTAAAAATATGAATTTAAAAGATAGATTTGTGAGGGGTGTACTTATATATGCTGAATTGTAGCGTATTGTATGTTTAAAATTGGAACTTTCAGTAGTTATTACCAGAGAAACATGATTCCTCAGATTTTTTTAAAGAGAGTTGTATTGTGCAGCTTAAATTGTTGTGTTGTAATGTGCAGCTTAATAATGTTTTTTAAATATTCTGTTTTTTTATTATTTCATGAACAGGAAGTTCCAGACACATTTCCTGGAACTATTAAAGTGTCCAGTGAATGCATTTTTTATGTTTCCCATTCCTTCAAGCATGCCTGATTTCACCTCATTGGGTCAATATTCGGCTAACTGACATATTTTTCTTCTTAGAATTATTTTTTAAATATTTAATTTTGATTCAGTCTGTTTTGCAAATTCTTTCTTACACATTGAATGGTTTTTCAGTGACTTTTTCTGAGACTCCTTAAGTCCCCAAGAACCAAAAGCTATGATCGTTATTTTTTTATTGTGACGCAGTTCCTTAAGAAACTTTTAAATGAGCAAACCGTAGGCGTAGCTTGTTTTTTCTACTGCAGGCAAAATGGATGGGGTAAAGTAGGCATTTAATTCAGAAAGATCAGGAAAGGGGTTGTAGGAAAGTTAGAACAGTATAGAAAAGTTTGGTTCTTCAAACAAGTTTGCAAATTTTAGAGATTAAAATGTCTGATCTGAGATCGCTGCGTGTGTTGTGAAGGACAGATCCATCGATCCTCAAAGTCATTTTTAAGTTTTGAAGAATGAAATGATCCTGGATCGTGTCCAATTGTCAATAACCAAATCCAGCTAATTGAATAATCCACGTACAAAGAACGGACCACTGCTCACCATTTCCGTTTGTTGTCAAAACTGACAGTTGGAATAGCGTAGTTAAGTATGTTAGCCACGCCCATTGCCTCGGTATTGCTTAATCTGATAATCTTATAGGACAAACCATATTTTCTTCTTAAAGACATGCACAAATGAGTTGTTGACCACAAAACTGGCCATATGAGCTAACGAAATCATGTAGTTTGTTCTGATTCTTTGCAACTCGGGAAATTATCATTTTTACTTTTCTCCATTTGACCTTACAGCTCAGGAAAGCTGCTAGTGGAAGGGTTGAATTCAGAGCAGCATCACAGCATACTGCTATAACTAGCAGCTTTATAATGATTAGGCACATGACATATTTCGCTCAGGTGCTTGTCTTTATCAGCTCCGTTGTCCCATGAGGAAAGATTCATATTCAAATCAGGTAGCCTGACATCACCGGCTCAGAATCACAAGCACTTTGGTTTCTGATGAGAGGCGTTCTGATCCTCCTCCCACTGTTGACTCATTGGTTCTCAATCCGAAGAACATCAGACAATTTCACGGAAAACTGTGTTTAAAAAAAGCACATAACTGTTGTCTTCTTTTTGTGCCCCCGCTGATCTGAATTCTCATTAGATATGTCGCTGGAAGCTGAAGGAAAGTGTCTGTGCTTAAATTGTGTTCTCAGGAGGCCTAATGTGTCTGAAAGCATTTTACCACTTTACTTTTATAGCCCTGATGTGTCTGCAGGATCCACAGGTGTGGCTCGTAATGAACTCCTGAATGGAGCAGACACTTGTATGCAAGCGTGTGCCAGTGAACGGAAAAGTGTTTTCTATAATCAGGAAAAAGGATCGCTCTTTTGGGAACAGAGACCAGTAAACTGAGAAGCACCAGCTGCCTTGGAAAAACTGGCACAAAATCATGTTAGCTAACCTAGAGCTATATTCCTTTGGTCATTAAATCAGCCTTGGCCTAGTTTAGTTATTTGCACATCTGCATCCTTTTGGTGATCTAGTCTTTGTGTTTTTTGTTTTTAACTCTTTCCCTGTCTTTTTTGTTTTTTCAAGGCTCTCGTCCGCGAGACTGCAGTGATATATATGCTAGTGGTCAGAGGGAAGATGGCATCTACTCTGTTTTTCCCACTCATTACCCTGCCGGCTTTCAGGTCTACTGTGATATGAGCACAGATGGAGGTGGCTGGACGGTGAGTCACATGAACACTTGCATATTTGCTAGTGTAAGTTTGTTGTAATTTGTAGCTTCTGATGCATTATTCAGTTTTATTGGTGGTAGACCACCTCAAGTGAGCCTTTTATATATATATATATATATTTACTATAATATGTGAAGGAATGGCTTCTGCAAAAAAAGAGATTCTTATGTCATTTGATGAACAATCTGAATATTGAGAGTATCTGAATACATGAGAGGGACATTGTGACATATTAGCCCCTTTCACACAGTGAATCTGTTTTGTTTAAATGCACCAAAATCCATTGCCTATATTCACTGGGAAATGGATAAAAAATATTCATTTTCAAAATTTAGTGTACTCAATTATGTTGAGCACTGAATATAAAATTTGCAGTTATTTTTTCTTAAACCAGTTTTTCATGTGCCTCACTTCACAGCACAAATGATAGACTTAAAGTAGGCCTTACTGACCGCTATTTTAATTTATTTAATGTAGTATATATAATTTTGTATGGTTGTATTATGTGTTTTTTCAGCACCATAGAAATGCCACTTAAGCTGGATGGATGGGTGAGCAGAGACTGGTGGCAGCTAGTTATATTTAACAGGGTTCTGCAATGTGGAGTTGAGGGAACGTTTCAGAAAGTCTACTATAAAACTTTCAGTATAAAACTGCACTTTCTACTATAAAACTGCACTATAAAACAACTGTTCAAAAGTTGTTTATCATTTAATTTATTGATTTGTTCCAGTGATTTTAAAGATGAATTTTCAGCTTCATTACTTCAGTCTTTACATAATCCTTCATAAATCACTCTAATATTAATTATTATTAATAATAATATTATTAATATTATTATTAACGGTAATAGTAATAAAAGCAATAGACTAGAGTAATAATTTAATTAGAAAGTACATACAATAAGAAAACAATTTATTATATTATTTACAATTTTAATAAATATTTAACAATTTTATATATTTTTTTCATTTCATAAATGCCGCCTTGATGAAAAGAATGATTTTCTTTAAAACAAAACATGAAAAAAAACTGACCCCAAACTTTTGACTGGTAGTGTATGTGTGACTTTTGGGTCACCGAATGAGTCCAGGAGAGTTTTCCTTTCATGCACTAGAGCAGGAAATACTTTAAATCACTTCACACAGATGGCACAAATACCTCTGCCCTCATGCACACATACACTGTGCAGCACGGAAATAAGGTATTTAGGGTGTTTACATGCCTGAATACTTACCTTTGTTAATATGATTATGCTTACTGCGATTATTAACTTAATCACATTATTTAGATCAAATTAGTGCATTTTATTTAAAGGTAAAGTTTAATCTCAATATTGCTAAAATCCCATTCTAATCGCATTAAGATGGTCCACGTAAACATCCTCATTTTCTTGGATAGGCAGTTAATTGATTAAAAGAGTCCGAACCTCCTCCTGGAAAGCACAAATACAAAACCTCATATACACTTGCAGTCTTGTCCAACAACAAATTTAAAGAGGTTAAAAAGAATGAATATTCTAATCATTTAGGTCAGGGGTGTCCAAACCCTCTCCCAAGGGCCACTGTCCTGCAGATTTAGCTGCAACCTTTCTCAGCACACCTGGCTGGATGCTTCTATATGCATAGCAAAATCATGATTAACTGGTTCAGATGCATTTAATTAGGATAGGAGCTAGATATGCAGGACAGTGGCCCTTCAAAAGCAGGATTGGATGCACATTTTTCCTCAGTTTTGAGATTATATCTGGACATGAAAATGCAAAAACATTCTACGAAGACTGTCAAGCGCATGCCAAACCAACACGTGGTGAAATAGGTGAAATAACCCTGCATCATGTGAATGTTCCGGCACAGCCTTCACGTTGTCGCATAGCCCACGCCGTGGCTGATGTGGATATTCACTTCTTAAAAAATGGAACTACACATTGCAATGATGCGTAGCGCAAGCTCTGTTATTGGTTGGCTTGGTAGCGGTGACGAGTGTGGGCGGTGCTGAAAGCCGATGCATGTTCGCATGTTCGCTGGTTCCTGTCTCTGAATCAGCAGGTTTTAGCTACTTGTACATTAATATAGCATTCAGAAAGAAAAAAAAACACCCGGGAAGAAACTCGACACAGAGGAACATAAAAACTTATTTTCAGCTAGCCTTTCAGAAGTGTTATTGCAGTAACACAAACTGCATGCAGAAAAATAGATGAAAGACTATGTGGAAGGCTGGCACCGTGGGTCACAGCGATTACTCGATGCAGAAGTATAAATCTGCCTTAAGCATAAAAACAGGTTAACCAATCAGAAGCGCACAGTCAGAAGGGCACACAGTCTGCTATCAAAAGAGACATTGGCTGTTTCTCAATTCCAAGTTTGAAGAGAGCGGACTTCTGTTCTTATGGAGATTGGTCTTGCCAGGTTACCTCGAAAGAATCAACTCAGGAGACCTCAAGAACAGAGAATGCTTCCTTTGAGAAATGACATGCAGCATTTTTCCTGATGGTCGCATGACCTTTATGGACTTTTAACAGAAAATTATTTAAACATTACAGCATTCATACAACAGTTTATAGTTTTTTCTTCCTTTTCAGTAAGCTCAAAAGCCTTACAAAGATACTTTTCACAATACAAATAAAACAGATTTTAATATGAATTTTAGCAAATAAACACCCTTAATGTGTTCATGCCTTTATTAAGATTCTCATATTAATGTTTACTTTCACCATCTCATATAGAGAAACTGCTTAGATACCGTAATTTATATCTCTGAACTTTAATAATAAATTTCTATAAAATGCTACACTTCCCACCTCTGTGTTGATGCTTCCTCGATAGTAGGAATACATTTAGATTTTTTCACACGTCCTCCTTAATTGCTGCCTTGAGTTTTGAAAATTATTAGAGTTTTAGCAATTATTTGGTTTTAACCTGATTTATGAATCACATAGGAAATACAAATACCCATATTTGTGTAGATAGGGCCATACACCATGTATCTACAACAACATAAAGATTGTCAGATTGTTTTAGTTTTAGAATTACAACCCTACAGAGAGAATATTTGAAAGTTTATTTCACTGCTATAAGAAAAATATGTGAGCATATGCGGACCTGTGTTTGCAGCATCCCGCTTGTAGAAGCATTTATAAAGAAAACCTTGTATACTTTTAATAACCAAGGATTAAGTCAAATTCATAAAAGCTCATCATTACCAAAATAATTTACAAAAAATCAGACAGGTGTGCAGTCAGTAAATTATTGATTTGAATATTTCAAAATTCTTTTTATTAAAACACCCAGAATTTTAACCAAGAATGCTATTACTCACTATTATACAACAGAGCACTTCACTGACAGCCATGCTAATATGACATGTTTTTTGAGAATATATTGCCTCTCTTTAATTTCAGCAAGCAGTTCTGGTGAACTAAACTTGCAAGTAAATGTCTATCTACGATGTAAACTTCTGTTCTTTTATTTTTGCTCACAAGTGTGCAGGTGGCAGGGGGCAAACAGTCCAAATTCAATATGTAATTAAATTCTTAAAAATTATGACTAACAGTCTTTTGCCACACCAGTTGACAAGCAAGTAATTTAAAAAAAATTTAGATTAGATTTAAATGCATCAAGCAAACTCTTGGACGCTTTTTTATGATGCGAGTCTTGCATAGTCATAAAAATTCTGCTTAATATATCTCTATTATTGAGCACTGTCATCAATGTAAACAAAATGTATTTTTTAAAATAGTTTTTAATTTAATTAAGATTGCTGCATATTTAACTTCCAGAAATCCTGTATGTTGAAATCAATCAAGAGGATGATTTCAGGTTTAGCCTTGGGTTTTAGGGCAGTGCTTGGCCTGAGGTCTGAGGCTCATACTACCCCTTAAAATTTAAACAATGTTTTACCTTAGAAATTAATAATCCACATACCAAATATTATAGCCTTCCCCTACCTACTGTATAGCGTTCTTAAACTGGATCCCTCAAGTACAGATGCATAAACATTTCTTATAAAAAGTGGACATAAAAGATTTTATTTGTGCAGTCTGTTATGCTGCCTCCAAAGGAAAAAAAAAAGAGATTTTGTATAACCTTTTGTCGCTGTTGTTTTGTTGTTTTGGTCAAAATGACAGATGGCAGATAGCAATATGATAGAATGCTGCTATATGTATGTACAGTACAGTCATGTTCTGCACTTATTGAATGATACTTTAGCGAATTCATTTCTCAATCCAGAAACTTAACAGTGTTACCTTTTCATTTTCATGTTGTTCAATGCCTCTGCACTCAGATTACTCAGTGAAAAAGATCATTGTTTATTTAATAAATCACACTTAAATCTGTCTGCTGTTATTTTCTAAACTAAATTTAATATTATAACCTAGATTTATGTAGGTTTTAAAGCTTAAAGACAGTAGTCAAATGTACTTTTGCTATCATATCAAGTTGTATGTATCTAATCTCTCCAAACAACCATGTACCGTAGCACTAATCCTCCATCTGCTTTAGTAATATCATGTAAATATACTGCCTCTTTATTGAGGTGCTTAGCAGGCTCAAAAGCTGGTGTCATATTTGACTGCTTAAAATGATGAAACGTATTGTGAAAGCACTTAGTCAGATTGGCGATGATGACAGTGATATGATTGTGATGATGATGATGAGGGTGGTTCATTCTGATTACTTTGGGTTTTGAGATTTGTGTATCCGCTGGGGTCTTACAGTGTAGGATAGAAACATGCTGACTACTGAAGCTATTGTTTCCTGAACGTTTGTGGCACAGCAATATTTTTCTGTAGAGTATGTTGATAACATGTTGTTTGTTATCAGACAGATTACCTGCAGTACTGTTTACTGATTTCATAGATAATTTGGCTCTGTCTGAAAATGTTGGCACCATATACAATGTTTTTAAAATACCCTGCATATTATAATGACTTTGCTGTGATTGATATAAGGACAGTAAGTTGGTGTGGTGCTTTTCCCACCTCTTTTCCACTGTAGCTGGACGGCTCACTCAAAATTGACATTTGATGAGCCTGGGGAAAATGTCAAGCATGCAATGCTCCACATAAAACGGATGCGCAGCACCTCGTCACACTACTGATGTTTTAAAAATTGAGTTCTTATTGACAATAGCTGAAAAAAAAAAATCTGGCCTTGGGAAAAACACTTTGGTGGGCACACAGCCTAAGGGTCTTTCAACACTGTAATCATGACTGTGATGGATAAAACCAGGAATCCTTGAGCATTCTGTTCTTTGCTTTGTTGCATGTTCCTCACACAGTTCTTCATTCGTACATGTATACGTCTTTATTTATGTGTCACAGTCATGTTTCTTAGGAAGCAGAGACCTTTTCAGAAATCTCAGTCCCATCGTTAGACAGCACCAAGTTGCAGTATATTGTATGTAATGTATGCAGAATAAATATAAGTATGCACAGCCCACAAATCTACACATCAATCACATCAGTGTTTGTTTTTTTATTATTATTTTGAATATTTGAGAATGTTTGAACAGAGCAGATATAATCAGAGCTTAAATGTTAATGCTGTACGAAACTTGCTTCTGATCCTAATTATATGGTCGTTATGTGTGCTTGTGCATATAGTTTATGAAAGACAGTAAAGTCAGTGTCCGAGGCTGTTGATAGTAAGAGGGCGATAAAAGGAGAAAGATGTTCAGAGGAAATGGCTTGAGGCGAAAGAGGGAATATGCAGTCTGTCAGGCTATTAGTTCTTCATAACCGTCCCACTTTCTGTTGCTCAAGGGACTGTTGCAATAGGGAGAGAAGACACCCACGGTCTGAGTGTGGGTGGGGGGCTGTGTGTGTGTATTGAAGGGAGTCTAATGCAATGCAAACATGAAATGAGCCACAGAGGCAAAGAATTGTATGAAAAAGTCAAGTTTTGAATGTAGGATCTTTTTTTTTAATTGGGGATGGTAAGATTTTTTTAAAAGAAATTAATTCTATGGTTTTATTTTACTATAAATAAATTGTATTAAAGGTACAGTATGTAAGTTTGACACCCAGTGGTTGAAGTAAATATTGCACACCTGGTTTAAAATAATTGCAAGCACAGATTGCCAGATCGATGACACCAACAGCAGTGTGCCTGACTGTTGAGCCTAAAGGCTGATTTAAACCATGTTCTAAATGCAGTTTTAAATGCAGTTTTAAAATGAGTTTTTGTTCTAACCAACACTTGAAATTTATATTTTAGAAACGACTTCTATTTTTTCATAGGTGCAAAACACAAAACTGACAATGATCACCTCAGGTACACCTCATGCGCTTTATTCAGTGTTAAATGCTAATAATGTGTGTTTGAATGCCCTTACACATGACATTTATTGCGATACTACTGAAAACAGCAGCAGATAGTTTACCTCAGATCCTGAAAATAAAATAAAGCGTTTGAAATGGAACATTAGAACTGTGACTGTGACTGATTGTAAACCTTACCATGTACAATGGAGTGCAGTAAATGCACTATGCTGTGCTTTTGAATGGCTGCATTTATATTTCTGTTGTGTTTCGTGTAACCTGCTCACCTAATGTTTACCTTCTTAATACTTATATTATTTGCTAATTAATAACCACCTGACGTGGAATCTGCGTCTCATTTTGGAGGCTGCTACTGTCCACTGGAGCTCGCATTTCTGAGACACACACTTTGGGAGTCCTCAAGACTGAATGAATGAAATTTGCGGTTTTCCACAAAGGCAAGCGGTGGTGCTGAAATATAATTGACTAAGCTGAAATGGTTCCTACATAACTAAAACAAAGACAGACATTCTGGCACATAACGCAGATTTTTACAGCAGAATATCTGACTTTATTATTGATTTTCAGGTAAAGTGTGTTCACGTTGTATGTTTAAAAATCTGCAAAAATATTGCATGTTTAAAAATCTGCAAACATATTATGGTATTTTTATGCGTTAGAAGAGTCAAAAACTTACATACATACTTTAAGCAAGGACTAGTTAATGTAAATAACAGCAAAGACATTTTTTATGTTACACCAGTTTTGTAATTCATGTCAGCATTAGTTTGGGTATGGAAAATATAATCAGAAAAAAGTCTGTCACTGGAATAATAATGTGCATTCGACAGTTGCCTGGTTTTCATTATAGATATTTCCTAAAATTTTTGTAATATTAAAAAGGGCTTGTCAATGGTTGATGAAAAACCAAAGAAGTATGCAGGCAGGTTTACGGAACTGCACATATACATTTAATCAAAGCAGACATACATTACATGTGCTATTCAATCAGAAATGGCTAGAGCAGAACAGTTCAACCTTATTATTTTTAAGTTGTAGGATGCAGCAGGGGCTTTTGTAGAGTCTGCTGTGTCATGTTTAAAAGAGTCAGTTGTTACAAATGATTTTTACAATTAATACATAGTTTAAATTAATTTGTCTTCAAACTAAGAAGCATGATACTACCCATTTTATTCTTCCATCCCATACTGATCTTTATTTCCATTCCCAACATTCACGGTACCTCTAATTTCTTCTTTTATCTTCTTAATTGTGTGTTTGCGGATATGATACATAAGTGCTGGCTTGATCTGCTGCTTTTGTCCAAGCACTATTATTTGTGAATTTTCCAGTATAAAAATGGGTCATCATTTTCACTGCTTTGACCATAAACAGCACTTTTAAATCACACACTGCCTTCACATTACAGTCTGCACATCCACAGTCACCAAAACTGAGAGTCTAATATGAATTCCTCCCACCCAGATCTAATAATTAATTGCATGTGTTCACAAAGTCATGCACTTCTAATGATGTGAGCTTACAGTGAAGTGTGGCACTGCTGGAAAAGTAAATAAAAAAAATTATAAAGTGAGCCACTTTGAGCCTGTGCTGTGACCTGCAGCATTGCTTTAGCATCGAAATGAGACCTCTCAATCCTGCCGTTCTTCACTATGTATTTCCTGCCCTCGTTCTTCTCTTGCTTCTTGTTTTCATTTCGGCAGGGAGCGTGACACAGGAAAGAGAGAACACTTCTTTTTGCCAGACACCAGGTGCTCCTATAAATAGGAATGACACTTTTTTTCTCCTCAGCATTAATGCTAGAGAGAGAGAGAGAGAGAGAGAGAGAGAGAGAGATAGAGAGAGGCACACAGGTGAAGAAATGAGTCTCTGTTACACTGATGTTTCTTCAGGTAAAACACAGCATTATTACATGGTCATGCACATATAGTACACACATAGACACATCTTTCTCAGGCTTTGACACATGAAAGAATTAAGGTGTCAGTCAAGAGCGATTTTTCAAAACTTCTTTTTAGAATCGATCATCCCTTACAAGCTCATTTGTGGCCTTGTCATTCTGTGTATTTGTCTTTCTCTCTGTCTCTCTCTCTTTCTCTGTCTTTCTCTCTCACACACACAGACATATGCATTCATGCATGCACAAAAACCATTGCTCACGCACATTATCACCTGTGGTGGCGATATTCAGTATTCAGCTCGTGACCCACTCTGCCCTGAGATAATGTATTCCACTATTATTATTTTATCTGCTAAAAGGAGAGGACTAAAAATGAGCACTCTATAAATCATTTATGGGAGCAGATCTATTAGAGTGCTACGTGATCCGGCATTATCAAATGGTGCTTTTATCAAAAGTACCCACAACTCCTCTCTGAAATATTAAAAAAGCACTAAGACCTGAAATGTAAAAGTTTTCGATTGAAACTCAATTTGTGGACATGCTGTGGGGGAAGGGGAATGCACTTGGAATGCAACTTGTTTTTTCTTCGCTTTCTGGAAAAATGGTTTTCAATGTCTGACTGTTTCTTATTGCTCATTCATATTTCATAGCCCAGTTGTGTATTTCCAAATGCGTGTTTTTAAATAATTGCACAGGGCAGAGGCAGCACCACAGGTTTGTAGTTGTAAATGGATAGAGTTAGCCACTGTTTTTATAACACGCTGCATGGAGTAGGATTTATGTGATGTGATTTAGGTTTTGAGATTAAATGAGGGGTTGTAGATGTAAACAAACAGAGACAAAAAGACAAGTAAAATAAAGCATTAATGGAGGGAAATAGCAGACCATTGGTTTAGTTTTATTAATAATATTTTAACTGAAATTGGCATGGCTGTTTATGTTAATGACCACCTTTAAGCTGTTAAATAAAACATTGTTTTCACATGACATTGAGGCTTGTTGCCAACCTTGTGAAAGGTGTGGTTAATTTTTCTCAAAAAGTGGACCTTTTTGCAGTTATATTCTTCATTTTCTATTTAATTGTGAAGTTTAAATACTGCATTTTAGTGAAATTTTAAGCACTATTTTCAGCTGAATTAGCTTGTCGGATGGTCATCATAGTCACTCTTTTAATGTAGCAAAGATGATTCCTAAATATTTAGAATAAAGAAATATGAATTAAGTACTTATTTTTCAAATACAAATTAATTACGCTATATATCATTAGACAAAAAAAAAAAAAGAATTTGTTGAAGTCTTAAATTAAAAACTGGAGCCTATCATCATTTATTAGGCAAATAGCAAACTGGTCAGCACATTCAATTTTCCTCTGTCAGAATTTGGCCCTTTGAAAAATAAAAAAGTAAACATTCATTTATTCATTCATTTTCTTTTTGGCTTAGTCCCTTTATTAATCCGGGGTTGCAACAGCGGAATGAACCGCCAACTTATCCAGCACGTTTTTGCGCAGCGATGCCCTTTCAGCTGCAACCCATCTATGGGAAACATCCACACACACACACACACACACACACACACACTCAAACACTACGGACAATTTAGCCAACCCAATTTACCTCAACAACATGTTTTTAGACTGTGGGGGAAACCGGAGCACCCGGAGGAAACCCACGCGAATGCAGGGAGAACATGCAAACTCCACACAGAAACGCCAACTGACACAGCCGAGGCTCGGCTCGAAACAGTGACCCAGCGACCTACCTGCTGTGAGGCGACAGTACTACCTACTGTGCCACTGCTTCACCAAAAGTAAACATATTAATAATAATTATGTAGATCTTTCTAGATCTTTTTCTAACCTTTCTTGTAAAAACTATATATTTGAAAATTCAATAACAATAATAGCCAAATTAGTATTTAATTTCATTTTAATACTGGCCTCTTTTGGTGCTTAACACATTTTCATTGGTCATTTTTTATTTCAAGAATAAGTTACTTGTAAAATCTTTCCAATACAGCAGTGAAAGATGACTTCATCTATATCCGGTTGTGAGTTTTTTTGCACAGCTGGATGTTGAACTTATGAAAATTAATTGTTTGTATCTGCCAAAACTGATTAGCTGAAGTCACATTGAAGCAACAACCAACAGAGGATTCTGTTTGGTCTTAATTGACTTTTTAGATGGGCTATTTTCACTATTTATGATGACAAAGCAGTCAAAATAGGACACATGAGTATGTTCAATTCAATTCACCTATATTTGTATAGCGCCTTTACAATGAAGATTGTGTCAAAGCAGCTTCACATAAAAGATCATAGTAAATTGAAAGTGTAGTTTAATGTATAGGACAAATTCTGGACCAAAAATAAATAGCTCTAATATATTAAGGTATAATAAGAAGTAATAATAATAATAATAAGTTATTATTAAATGATTATAAAATTAATAAACCCCTCACAAATCTCTCATTTAAATTAATATTTTCTATATTTGTGCATATACATTTAATGTCTCAGTACTGAAGCCAAATCTGGAGCTAATCTAACAAAACAACTTATGACAATGGTACAAAAATTAGTTACTCAAATTTATGTTAGGGATAAACATTAAATAAAAATGTAAATATTTAAGAGCAAAATCAAGAGGAAGAAAAAAAAAAAAAAAAATATATATATATATATATATATATATATATATATATATATATATATATATATAGATATATATATATATAATTGTGTTAAAATATGTATTTTGTAACTTTTTTTCCAATATATTTTTAAATGTATTATCTGAAGACGCTCCATGACTATATATTATGTTAGTTCACAACCTCTCACTTTTTCACACACATACGACACACACTTTGACTTGCTGTGAATTATCTGCAGTATTGATCGCCGATGACAGTCTCTTAAACTTCAGATTAAACATCAAACATGATTCTGTATCTCCAAGTTTATCACGCAGTACTAATCCAGAAATTCCCCTGTCCATAGCTGTGAAAAAGATGGTGGTGGAAAACAGAGAGAGGGAAATGGTTAGATAAATGGTTTGAACTGACGACAGCGAACATTAGTGAAAAAGAAGAACACTCAAAGAAAGAAAGCAGAATGGGAACAAGCGAGCTGAGAACAAAAGAGTAGCTTTTAAGACCCAGCTTCATGCACATGCTGAAACAGCATATGTTCTCATCCCTGCCGGCTGCGTTCTCACACTTCCTTGCGAATGTGTTCGAGTCAGAGAATCATTAAGCTGTATCTCTACAGCCATCATTTCCTTGCCGCATTCATTTATCCTCCTTTTGAATCAATCTAGATCTCTCTCTTTCTCTCAATAGCATGAGTTGTAAGAGGCGATGACTGTTGCTGTCCTGATTAAACACAGACATCTGTTTTGAGAGTCTTGTAGACAGGAGATCCTGCCCTGGTGATGCAATCGGCCTCACTGCCAAACGCAGATTAAATACTGATCGTCTGATCACAGTGTGGTGTGGAAAAACGGAAAGCTGGTTTAAGCTTATCAGCTCAGGTTGCATGCAGGCCACATTTTTACATTGTTCTGTGCGTAGAGGTGATGTAAGAGATCATGTACAGTGGAATGTCATCTCAGAAAGAGCACAGACTGAAAGATAATTTGCCAGTAAAGGCAGAGGCATCATGCACTT
Organism: Danio rerio; assembly: GCF_052040795.2. Lineage (NCBI taxonomy): Eukaryota > Metazoa > Chordata > Actinopteri > Cypriniformes > Danionidae > Danio > Danio rerio. The sequence continues at coordinate 35,148,494 of NC_141025.1, read as the reverse complement.
TATTCATTATTATGTGTTGTTTCATTCTATAGACCTGTCTGTGTGTCTGTCTTCAAAGTTTGTTATTAGTTTAAAGCGTAATACACCACCAACAGTTTTACGCAGTGGATCCCCTTTCAGCTGCAACCCAGTGCTGGGAAACACTTATGTTTATTTAATTCACCTATAGAGCACTAGAGCATCCTGACGAAACCCACGCAAACATGAAGAGAACATGCAAACTCCACAGTGAAATGTCAGCTTACCCAGCAGGGACTCGAACCAGTGACCTTCTTGCTGTGAGGCGACAATGCTAACCACTGTGCCGCCTAGTTAGAGAATGGTTAAAGCAATTCTGCTGAGGTGGTCTCAAATGCATAGCTGAGCATTTACACCATCTACAGATAATAAACGGCACAAATTTATTTGACCACTTAATGAGTGTCATTGAGATGTAAAGAGGCTTTTAACTTGCATAACAATGTGTTTTTTCAAATCACCTATACTGTCATTAAATGCAGAAAAAAAGATATTTTCACTATAATTAAAAAAAATGTATTCTTGTAATTAATCTATTTGTTTAAAAAAATATGAGGAAATTGATAAATGAAATCATGAAGCCACTAATCATGGCAGTGAGATTTGCCATTCGGTGTGCATGATTTGTGGAAGATCACCATACTGTACAGCTGTAGTTTTTGATAAGCATGAAAGTGCCTTTTAATGAAAACCAAGTATGTTCACTTTTTCTTCAGATTCATCTTATTGGTAAATCAAAAAATACAGAATTCTTATTGATTAATTGCTACTTTCAAATGTGCATTATTCCCCGTTAACATTGTTTGTCAGTAGTAAAGAGAATAACCGACCCAGGCTCATTCTGAAAACGTGCCTCTGTATACATTACTGGAGACCGCGAAATACATCCCAGGAGGTACTTTTTTTTTGCAGTTTTTGTTTTCACAAGTCCACGAGATGCCGCTGTGTATGCTTTTTGAGATCTCACATTACTCTCACTAGTGTCGTTTGCGCCTGCTCTTCTCACATAAACCCACCAGAGGGCGCTATTTACTGACTGAATAACTGACTGAATGACTGACTGACTGACATTTTCAGATTTTACCACATTCTCACCCAGTTATTTACTTGTTTAATTCATTTTTTGGCTTCTGTTTTCTGTCGTCATGGTCAACTACTCTCTGCGTCTCAAGTCTGCCGACGTACATATAGACCTAACAGGAGACACTGGTTACAGCAGGAAAGTCATCCACATGTAATCGGTCAGCTGGTAAGCACGAAAAGGAATGGCATCACATCACCTCGTAGCATTGGCTTAATAATTAAATGCAGACCTTTGGCTACATAATTCGCAGTCACTAGAAGCGTACATACTGTAGGACTACGTTTTCAGAATGAGCCGATGTTGAGAATAACACAACAGTAATCTAGGTATCAAACTCATTCTTTCTTGTCATTCTTATATTGATATCTCTGATTGTCATTAAAGATATTAGAAATAAAATCATTGAAATTCATTGAGTTATTTATTTTTGAAGTTGAAATATAAAAGAAAAGCAATGTACAACCAGTAAAAACAAAAGCCTTTTTTATTATAAAATCCTGCTGGATACTGAACATTATCTCTTACGTAACAAGATGAAATAAAGAAAAATATGGCACTTGGTACTATATCTGAATCCAGCAAAATTAAATTTTAAGCATGACTTAACTTACAAACACTTTCTGCAGCCAGGTCACGTTCATGGCCACTTCTGTTGTAAGTGTAGAATTAAGCCAGTCAAATTCACTGAGAGCTTAAGCAGCTGCCTGTTAACATCCTCAGCTGACACTCTCCTAGCAGATAAATGCACACACAGCCATGCATTGACTGTCTCATTGACAGATTGACAGACACATTGATCTCTAAATGACTGCTAGTCATCCAGGACCAGAGACAGGAACACCGCCTACGCCGTTACAGCTAACACTCTTCATTGTCATTGTGCTGGTGTTTGTCCTGTGAACAGAAATAGAGATACCTTGTGTTCTTCGACTGACTAAGTATTCTGCAGTGAATATTTGCATGGTTCCAGCTTCAACACTGACAGAATCAGAGGAGCTGAATATACTTTATCTCCAGCATTATCTTAATGACAAGGCTAAAGGCTGATGAACTCTGTAGAAACCAGTTTGTAATCCATTTTTAGAGACATTGATAACGACTTGTATAGTCTTCTAATTAGCCATTAGGTCTTGAACTTGTGTTAAATATACATACATACATATTCCCATTTTCTTTTCTTTTTTTATTGGTGGGCTTGATTGAGAAATCCAATTCAATATGGCAATATCACTACTATTAAACAGATAACAAAGTCGTATTTTCAAGCAAATTATCATAGAATAAGACTTTTCAGAAAAAAAAAAGTTGGATCCATTTTTTCTCTTAGTTTCAAAGGCAGGCCATAGAAGAATAATTTATTGTCTTCATTCATTCAGTTGTCATTAGTCTTCTTTTATTTTGTTAGCAACACCCATCTTCCAACAATCAAATTGTTTCCCAAAAGACGAAATCATGCACAAAGAGCTGCTGTTTGCTATCATTGTAAACGGGACACAGCAATATAAGGCTGGGTCTGCCTCATTCAGGGTCAATGCTTGCATGCTTACTACCTGGTTCAAAATGAAGAGGTAGGAACCTTGGGCACATAGCTTGGTTGGGATCTCAGGAAAACATCAGAGTTAGTCATCCAGATTTCTAGGCACAATTTGCAGAACAAAAATGCCTCTAGGTCCCCGACCCTCTTGATAGAAACCAGCGCGATGAGCAGTGCTGTCTCTAGAGAAGGAAGATTCTCAATCGAGCAGCTCGAACAGCTCTCTCTGCAGTCCAGAGAGGACCACAGAGAGATCCAGAGAGGGTATGAGAGTTGCACTAGATAGATTTAATCTCTTTGCTCCTATTCATAACAACTGGAAATGGAGTTTCAGGAAAACCACACAGGGTTATCTAAATCACACCCACATCAGGTGGAGCGCTCCAGGGTGGAGTCACCATTCTCCTGGGATTCTCAATGGCTGCACAGTTGAGCTTGCACAGGCTGTTGCTCTATTGACGCAAAGAGATTGATCTAGATCTGCCAATGTGGATGACGAGGGGATGGAGATGAGATAGAGTTTTAATTGTCTTTGAATAAAAATGACCGACTACGCCAACCTGGGAGTTACCCAGGGAAATAACTAAATTAGAAAAAGAACACAGGTTTGTTTCCCTCAAAAGGGCAAAGAGACGTGGGTAATTACAAAAGTACAAAAATATTTATTTTCATCAAATGTAAAGATGTACTCGTTTTTGAAAACACATCAAAAACTCCCACTTTATATCATTAAATAAAACAAGGAAAACAATGACAAAAAAATAAACAAATCAAAACCACAGTACTGAGGTTCCCACTGACTGGATACAAGTAGACTGATTTTACCTTAGCACACACACACACCACAGTGCACCCGAATCACACTATCAAGCACTCAGTGTCCCACAGCACACAGTAAAGAAGCACCACCACCAGTTGGAAAAAGACCCGTCATCCACTGGGAAAAGTGCACCCAAACAAAGTGCAGAGTCAGACGTGACGCCCCCGAAATCAAACATTCTAAAAACCATTGTTAGCCAACTAAGGTCGCAAGTTCCATTGTTATAAATGTGACGAGGGTATAGAGTAGGGTTTAAATCTCTTTAAATAAAAATAACCGACTACGCCACCCCGGGAGTTACCCAGGGAAACAACTATTAGAAAAGGACACAGGTTCGTTTCTCCCAGAAAGGCACAGAGACGTGAGTTAATGAAAAAGTACAAAAATATTCATTTGGAATAAAACTGTCAAATGGTACGGTTCTTAAAAACACATCAAAAACTCCCACTTCATTATTAAACACAAGAAACAATAAATAAACAAAACCAAACCAGGATTGGAGGTTCCCACTGATTGGGTACGAGTGGACAGACTTTACCCCAGCACACGCACACACCACAGTGCACTCAAAAATCACGCTATCACGCACTCAGTGTCCACAGCACACGATAGAGAAACACCACCACCAGTGGAAAGTGACCTGTCATCCACCGGGGGAAACCTCAGTTCCTGAAATAAATAAAAATAAAAATAAATGACCAACAAAACACCAATAAGTGGGTCAATCAGATTAACACCTACTTTACATGATCTAATTGAAAGATAGCTACAGCTGTATTTACACCATCTGACCTACACTAGACCCAACATTAACTGTTACTAGAAATGAGACTAAACACACAAAAGAATACTCTTAATAACGAAAAACAAATCAATACTTTGCATAAATAAAGACACAACAAAAAAACAGAAGACTGCTAATGTTGACAAATCAATTATCCAACACAAATAAACAAATGAAAGAATGAAGGGGAGCACAAAGCAGCACGCTAAGAATTATTGCAGGCAGTCCCCGCTAACAGCTGCATTGGTGGTGTCCAAGCGGCAGCCAATACGCCGGCGTTAGCATTAGCAGCAGTTGCAGACGGTCTCCGGTAACCACGGCAATAGCGATGAACACGGGAGCTAGTAAGCAAATGATACCAGAGGAAGATCCGACGTAAGAGAGAAAGGGGAGAAAGAAAGGGGAAAAGGGAGGATCCTAAGGAGGAAAAGCGCAAACAAGCCCATTAACATGGTCCTTTAAATGATCACACCCAATCATACGTGCTTCACTTACCAATAGGCGCACACTCAGACACGTTCTAATCACTCGTTGGTCGATACAATACAGCTAGGTGCCGGAATTAATAGCTGTACGGCATGAAACACGCAGGTTAAATGCGGCTAAACCCCATTACTCAGCCAGTTAAAAGCTATCACATACCTGCAATTGAACAGTCATCCAGCCACCACAGCCAAGGGAAAAGCCACCGCCACACGATGCACTAGAACAATGCCAAAAGAGAGCTTAACGTGGGTCGAATCAAACAACTTACAAAAAATTCAGAACGAGCGCAGAGCCTCTACCTGTAGCCGCGGCTACAGACACCCAAACCAGTGCGTCGGAGTCGGACGTGACGTATCCCAAGCACCAACCAATCAGGTTTAAAAAGGCGGTGCTACGTGCCGATTGGCCGATGTCAATGCCAATCAGCTGCACAGCACCATCACATTTTGGTTACTCATATCAATCAGCTGCACTACACCATCACATAAACATAGTTTGTTGATTTTAGTTTCCCTAATCCATCGTTCCAACAAACATTCACAAACTGCCTTCCAAACTTGTACATTTGTAACAATCTCTCTAGAGCTGTAGTTAGAAGCATATTTCCTGGTTGTGTTCTATTCCCAGTTATCCCCCCTATACCTTTTGATTGTTCAAACATTTAAACTTGGAATGATTAAAAAATTAAAGCATTAAAGTCATGTCTCCTATGTGTAACTTGCTTTTCAATGTATTTTTTACAGTTCAGTTTTAGCGATCTTCATGATAAAGGGGAAATGAAGCACTCAGTCAAGTTAACCTTATTTTGTACATTGGATTCCACTTTAATGGAAATATATTAAAGAAACTCGATTAATGTAACCATTTAGAAGAAAACAGCATGTTTTAGATTTTAGACCCAGGGTGCCGCCATCTTGGAATGGCCATCGCCATCTATGTCTGACGTCACTTGGTTGGTTCCGTTCACTCAGCTGAACAGATACAATGGAAGTAAAGGACTGAACATGGAGACTGTAAAGCCTAATTTAACCCAAAGGGGGTGGGAACTTTCACTTCTGACGGCTACTTTTTTTCGTGTTCAAACCAAACTAAGATCAGTGCGGTTTTTCAAATGGTAGGTTTTTAAATTCTTAATACATGTTGAGTAATCGAGTTGATCGACTTGTAAAGGAAATATGTCTTGACATAATCCACACAGACGTGACTTAGTAAAGTGTGAAGACCTGTATGATTTTATTCGTTGCATTACTCTGAATGTAAATCCCCTCATCCGGCAGCGCTGGAGCAGTGTAAGACCACAGCGCATCAAGTAAAAGGTATTAACAAAAGAAAAATACACAGTATAAGACACTTAAATGCTTGTATTAGTTGTCAACTCTGTGATACACGTCAACAACTTTATGCATTGGGTTAAGTTAGGCTGTCCAGTCTCTGTTTTCAGTTCGTTACAACAATTGTAGAAACCCAGTCAGGCAGCAAGAGAGGTGGAGCAAGGCACATCAAATGATCAGTAATTAAAAGAGGAAAAGGAAAAATAGAATAAATATATTTTATATTAGACACACATATGATGCTTGTGTTTGCACCAGCTCCACACCCACAACTTCACACATTGGGTTAAATTTGGCTTTACAGTCTCCGCATGCAATCCTTTACTTCCACTGATCTGTTTAGCTAAGTGAACAGAACCAACCCAATGACGTCAGACACAGTGACATTTTCATTAAAATGGAATCCAATGTACAAAATAAGGTAAACCTGACTGGCTGCTTCATTTCCCCCTTAACAGTTGCGCTCCCTTCATAGTGCACTAAAATCATAGTTTTATTCAAATAGTTTACTTACTGTTTAAAAACTCCTGTTGTTTATTGTTTTTTTTTTAAATAGAAAATAACAAATCTTTTTTTCAGATCCTTTGTAAAAAGAAATTAAATATAGCTAAGACTGGCCTTAATTAATTAGTAATATTTAAGACTAATTAGTAATAGCGTTTGTTTTTTTGTTTGTTTTGTATTTAATGAGAGTGAAATGAACTCAGAACATTAATAATGCAGGCTTAATATTTCAGATTTATTCATTGAGGAATGTAAAAGGTATAACCCAAGTGCCACATCAAATGTCAAGTAGTGCTTCAAGAACTGACCTGCTATATGCAAACACAACAGAACCATCCTCAAGCCAAGACAAATCATTTTCTTTCTTTTTTTTTCTATAACATGCTAGAAAAGGGTATCAATTTTAGAAAGTTTCTGTACTGAAGAATCACACAGAGCAGACACCATCACAGTGATGCCCTCAGCTGCCATAATCCTCCAGTGGTGACTTTAATTAAAAGAGAATCTTTAATTAGTTGAGTCTGCAGTGACTGACATTTTGGTGCAGTTTGTTATTTGCAGTTAAATGGCACAGTCATGACACAAAGACTACAGGGCGAGATTCACAGATCACTGCACTGTAAGGGTTTCGGATCAATTACTGTAAACACAAAGGTTTGAAGAGGCATTTTTTATAGGAGGTGGCGTCAAGCTTTTTGGTTATTTAAGTGTCATGATACAACTCATCAATTTTTTGCCTCCACACACCAGAAAACTGATAGAGACTACAAACTATTTTTTTTCAAGATTCATAAAGAAGTGTTCTGTGTATTATTATTATTATTATTAAGTGAGAATATATAATTTTTATTATAAATTTTATTATATATTAAAAGACGCTGTCGACGCGGTGGCGCAGTGGGTGGCACAATCGACTCACAGAAGGAATGTCCCTGGATTGAGCCTTGGCTGTGGGTCAGTTGGCATTTCTGTGTGGAGTTTGCATGTTCTCCCCATGTTCCTCAGGGTGCTCCGGTTTCTCCCACAAGTCCAAAAACATTTGCCATAGATGAATTGGGTAAGCTAAATGTTCGTACTGTATGTTAGTGAATGAGTGTGTGGATGGATGAATGGATGTTTCCCAGTGATGGGTTGCCGCAGGAAGAGCATCCGCTGCATAAAAACATATGCTGGATTGGTAGGCGGTTTATTCCACTGTGGGGACCCCATATTAATAAAGCCTAAAAGAAAATGAATGAATGAATGAATGAAAGAAGCTTCTGTCAAAGCCGTAGGATATGTTTGTCTAATTATTGCATTTTTTTTTCAGAATGTTAAAAAAATCTACTTTCCTGTCAGCCCATTTATTTTTTTATTTAGTCAGTTAGTTAGTTAGTTAGTTAGTTAGTTTCATTGTGGAATATTTATGAAAAAAACAAGCGTCATGTGTCAAACACCTTAGATATTGCAAATATGCAATTAATATTAAGTTATATTGATTATAATAAAATCTTACATTAAATAATAAATAAAATCAGCATTCACCAAATTTATGATATTTAACTTTAAAGCAATTTAATTACAGAAGCCTTACAAAAAAATGTAATCAAGATTTATTAATTCATTTACAATAATGACATTCACCAAATAGTCAATACTCTGATCTTTATGCTCATAGTAACAAATAACCTTTTGCTAATGTCATAATGGAATAAGTTTTACTGACTTTCTAACATGAAAATACATTCTGATAAACCAAAAATGCAAGTGGCATATAGATTTTCCAGTGCTATTACAAATGAAGCATTCTTTACCAATTCCCTTACATTCAGAAAGCAAAATGTTATTTGGATAGATTTTTTTTGTTAGGCATTAAAATGTATTTCTCTTTATTCAAATTACAATGTTTTAAGACCTAGCCTTTTTCCAATTAACATTTCTTGAAATTAAATTACAATCGTTTCCCCCTTGGAATTATTTGTTTTTTCTCAAAAAAGACTTGTTTTATATATTTGATTGTTAGGGTGTTATGACATTAAAATAAACTGTAAGAACAAAAGAAAAACACAATGCGCCCCCTACAGTTTAAAATGTGATACTCTTATAGCAAACCGAGGTGCAAACCCTCCCATCCTCCCACCCATACCAAGCCCTCTCACTGAGCTCCCTACTCACCACTCTACCACCCTCCACCACCAGAGAATGCTAATACAGGACAGAGACCAACTCTTTTTTTTTAACAGAAAATAAACAAAAAAATGTATATTGATCTTATGAACTGAGCTTGATGAAGAATACAGAATGCTCCAGATAACCCAATCAGGGAGAGAATGTACATGTGCTTACACACCCTTATTTTAAAAAGCCAAGAGTTTCCAAACTAAAACTGCTTTCAGGTGTCAGCAAAAGCTCCATGAGGACACCACATATTACCACATTACAGCAAAAGTTATGCGTTGTAAAATGAAAAGTAGTGTAAACACAGCCGTAAATGTGGGCTGCATGTAATACTTTTTGCCGCATTTTGCGACAGGATATACCATACACACATGGCTGTTTGACACTGGCTGTTTCTCAATATGCGTTCTACAGCGGTCTTGTGTCCTTGTGTTCTCGTGTAACATCATCATCAGCTGCCAAAGTTTGGTTTCAATACCCAAGACCGCAAGAACCGAGGACGCGTGAAACTTCGCGGATATGTTCTTGATATCGAGGACACACTGATGCAGACTTGAGCATCAAACTTGCCCTAGAAGTACCAGAAGTCATTGCGATTGGAGATGGGAAGCACTGCGTTTCATTTAGATTTATTATTAAAGTTCAGAAAAATAACTTCTTTATCTCAAGAGTTTCCCTAAATGAAACTACCATGAACATCTTAATAAAGGAATAAACACATTAAGGGTGTTTGTTTGCTGAAATTCATATAAAAATCTGCTTAATTTGCATTGTGCAACATATATTTATAATGTTTTATGCATAGTATATATTTTGAAAAGGGGAAAAACAATAAATCGTTGTATGAATGCTGTAATGTTTAAATAATATTCTATTAAAAACACGTGAAGATCATGCGACCATTAGGAAGAACGCAGCATCTCATTTCTCACAGGACGCGTTCTCTGCCCTCGCGGTTTCCCGAGTTCGTTCTCGTTCAGTAAAAAAACCACAGACACACATTTATTTCCATTCGGCCTGTGGTATCAATTTTCATACTCTCATCCAATGCCTCAGTTTGTCATGGGGGCATGAATGAAATGTTTCTGAATTAAAGTGAAACTGCAGTTAAGGTCAAAAAATTTAAGTGAAACACCTGAAATTACATGAAACTCCTGAGGAAACATTGGATAGCGTGGTGACCCAATGATGTTAGTCGATCTACTGTATGTACTGTATGTGTGTAAAACGGGATCATGAAGGGAACATATCATTGTCTTATTCATATTAAGGCAAATAATTAGATTACTAATGTCCATATAAATGTAGTAACTGTGTTACTTTAGAAAACTTTATAACTACAACTCTTTATAACTCAAACTTATTTCAACTACATCCTTTTAAGCTTAAAAGTTTAAATGTGTTTGAATTTAGTATATAAACTGCTAAACATTTATGAAAATACCATCCAAGTTCATTAGCATTCGCATTTGCATATGAGTATATGATGACAAGTTTAAAATGCTAGAAATTACATTCATCATGGCTGAAATTAACAGATCTGCACTCAGTGGAGAAGGAGCACAACCCAACCACAGATATTATGGGGAAACCTCTGCATTAGAAATTGAAGCTGTTGTTCTTTTATGTTCATGTGCTTTCATTCTTGACAGCTGTGAGGTGACAGTGACAGTTAGAAAGGGGTCGGCAGATTCAGATTTCACCTTTTAATTCATCCAGTCTCTCTACCTTTCTCTTCCTCTCTCTGCCTCCACTGGCACTATTGTTAGACAGTGATGGTCAATGCCCCTTTGACCTTGCCTGACTTGGATCTGTGGAGAAAAGGGAAGATATCACCCAAGCATGATTGTATGTGTGTGTGGATGCATGCGTAATTTCAACCTTGACAGCAGTGTCTGCCTTAGTTCTGTGCAGGCAGGGTTGATCTCCCAGGAGCCTCTAGGGCAGCTACAGGGCGGGAGAGAGACAAACCTTTAAAATGACTGACGGCTGTCATCCTGTACTGGATCAACCCTGTTCCCTATTCCTTATACGTAGAATTTCAGCAGAAAGCATAATCCCGCTGCTTATAATTTCATCTTTTGTAAACCATTATTTGAGCTATTTACAACTGCAATTATGGTACATTCATAATTTTTTCTATAAACAACTACAGTTGAAGTCAGAATTATTAGCCCCCATTTAAATTTTTTTTCTTTTTTAAATATTTTCCAAATGTTTAACAGAGCAAAAAAAATTTCACACTATGTCTGATAATGTTTTTTTTTTTTTTTCTGGAGAAAGTCTTATTTGTTTTATGTTGGGTAGAATAAAAGCAGTTTTTTCTTTTTTTTTATAAACCGTTTTAAGTTCAAAATTATAAGCTTCTTTATAATATATATATATATATATATATATATATATATATATATATATATATATATATATATATATATATATATATTTAAAGTTTACAGAACAAACCATTGTTATACAATAAATTGCCTAATTACCCTTACATGCCTAGTTAACCTAATTAACATAGTTAAGCCTTTAAAATATATATATATATATATATATATATATATATATATATATATATATATATATATATATATATATATATATATAATATGTTATAATTTTTTGTTGAAAATTGTTAAATTAATAGCAGATTGCAGCACTCAAAACAGAGATGCACCAAGCTGTGTTTCTCTGTGAAAAGTATTGAATAATAATAGAAGAATGTAGTGCTGGGTTGATTTACAAAGGTACATTGTTTATTTTTGAGAGAATATGTTTAAATTCATCTAAAACCTTTTTGAATGATGTATTGGATGTATCTGTTCAACAAAAAAATCATTTAGCCTGTAATAAAAGTAATCTCTGTGTAATCTTTGCACGCTTCCAATGATGCATACAAAGCCTACATATTTCAGCCTGCATATAAAATAATTTGAATGTCAACTTAGATATATGGTTTATGTTTATATAAATAACACTATTCAATATTAATATAACAATATTCATCAAATAAAGTGAGGTGTATTTGACGGTTTAGTTTACTAAACAAATTTGCATATAATGCAAAATTTGAAGATTGAAATCATATCTGTTTAGCAGCGAGTCTGAGACACATTCATCTGGTCAAATGTACTGTAGATGGATTTGTTTTCAGAAATTAGATTCCTATACTGTAGAAAAGTACACATGGAAATTTCAGATGCAAAAAGGTGTCAGGGAAATTAGGGATATTATGTTTTTAAATTTAAATCATATAATTTTGTGAATTTCATAATACACACTACTAATAAGGTGACATGGTGGCTCAGTGGGTAGCACTGTCACCACACAGCAAGAAGATGTGGTTTTCCTCCGAATGCCACAGTTTCCCCCACAGTCCAAAGACATGCGCTATAGGTGAATTGAATAAACTAAATTGCCATTAATGAATGTGTGAATAAGTGTGTATGGATGTTTCCCAGTACTGGGTTGCTGCCGGAAAGGCATACGCTGTGTAAAACATAAGTTGGCAATTCATTTTGTTGTGGCGACCCTTGATGAATAAAGGCACTAAGCCGAAGGAAAATGAATGAATAAATGCTACTAATAATTTAATAATATACATAATAATATAATGGCAAGGTGACTTCACTTTTTGTCATGTCATGAGCAATCCAGTTCTCTAAAATAGTGTTTTACACCCAAATTTGACACTAAAATCCCTCTGATAGACTCGACAGAATGTGTAATTAATACAGAGTGTTCTGCAAATTGGTTGGTAACAGGCTTCAAACTTTTTCTTTGTGCATCAGTCAAATTAAAGTAATTATCGGTTTTGAAAGCCTGCCATTTACCCTGAGGGATTACAGATAATGCAGAAGAACCAACACAGACCCCTGAGTGTTGTTTCTGATTACCATATTGCACTGAATGCCCCTCTGCGCCATAGAAAACAAACATAAAATGTCTCATACACACAATCAAATTCTCAAGTTTGCAAGTGACAGTGATTTTGACAGACTCATTATGGGCTGTCACACACATTTGATCTGTTTTATTCTGTGCACGTCCACAAGTGCACTTTGTTGATGTGCATTGTCTTCAGTGTCCTTTTAGTTGGATTCTGAACTCTAATTTAATTGTCCTTCTTATTTTGCTTGACTATTCGTTGGCACTATAAACAATGTTTTATCCTTGAGCACCATTTTAAATAAATATTCAGCATTTCGTGCTTTGTGTTACTGTTAACCCCTGAGAGAGTTCATAAGCATGTATTGGCAGCATTCTTTATTGAATTTAGGGGATAGGGTTCATCATCCCTGGGCTCACAAAATTTTATATTCCTGGTTACCCAGGCAGGCACTCTTCAGATTTTTCGTTAATCATTTTCTTTTAGGCTTAGTTCTATTATAAATCTTTGGTCGCCACAGCGGAATGTACCGCCAACATGTGTTTTACACAGCAGATGCCCTTCCAGCTGCAACCCATCACTGGGAAACACTCATACACTTCCATTCACACAGATTCCATTCATTCATTTTCTTGTCAACTTAGTCCCTTTATTAATCCAGGGTCGCCACAGTGGAATGAACAGCCAACTTATCTAGCAAGTTTTTACGCAGCGGATGCCCTTCCAGCCCATCTCTGGGAAATTTATACAGATATACTACGGAAAATTTAGCTCACCCAATTCACCTATAGCGCATGTCTTTAGACTTCTTGCGACCTTGTCGCTGGAACAGGAGCAGGTGATATGACAAGAGATCTGTGCAGGTGCCAAACAATGACATCTGGGGCTGGTAGTTCATGTAGTGGCAGAATTATAATGCATTATAATGTATGTTTTCCAGTGATCTGCAAAGCCTACACAGCAAAATATGGGGACCCAAAACAACTCTATGGGTGTTAATTTCAACCCTTTGAAAGTGTCTCATGGGGTCCACACAAAACAGAGTTAAATTAACACTTTCAAAAGGGTTGGCACATTGACACCGAAGTAAGGGTTAATTTTAACTCTGGGCAGAGTTAAAATATGTAACTATATTTAACACCGCCTGGTGTAATATATTGTTATTTTATTCAACTCTCTTGAGTGTAAATATGGTAAAAAGGTCAAATAGACTGTAAATTACAAAATAAAAAACATTTTATTTGAAAACATTCACCACTTCAACAATTCATTCAGTTTTTAAAATGCAACAATGTCAAATATGCTTTAAATGTTTTATTAGTACAGACAGTATCAACAAAATATGTATGACCAGTGCTCAAAAAGGCTGTTTCAGTCCTTAAGTCCAAACTTGATGTTTCATCAGAGCCATTTGAAAGTTCAATATAGCGTCACTCATAGTTTTCTTCTGAACGCATAGTTTTCTTCTGAAATTACATTTTAAACAACTTGGCGTGCAAATCTTTCACTTCTGGTGTTTCCTTGGTCCTCCATATCAAACACAGCAGTTTAAATAAAGGTACAAATGCTGTAAACTTGTGTGAAAACAAACTGGAGCTAGGAAATCTCATCAAGCATGTCCTGTGAATGAAGTGCTTCCCAGCCACAGGATGTCCTTTATATCCATGACGATGTAGCAGCTGCTGATCGTTCGTCTGCTGGTTCCTGATGCACGGATATAGGGTGATGCTCATCTAAAAACTCTTCAAGACTCCAGCATGACTAAGAAAAATGTTTGAAAACAAATAGCAATCAAATTCTATGATATATTTAAAAGAACATTTAAAGTAAATTAAATATTCAAGAAATCTAAACTCACCTTTTTAAAATCTTCATGATGATCCACAACTTGACTCTCCCAGCTGGTTGAGGTGACAGGATATGGAAAAGTAGAAAAAACACACATACATCACTGTTGGATCTCCAAAAACAATTAGGTTAACCACTATGGCTAGAACTGGAAAAACAGGCAGCTGTCTGTCCAGAATCCTGAATTTAACACAACACTTGGAGCTAAATTTAGAGGAGCTTAAAATTTTTTATATCATTTAGTGATGCTGACTTCCCCAAAATATTGGCCACAGTGTAAAAAATATTCATAAATGTACAGTTTTCTGTAAGCGTGTGCGTGCATGTGTGTGTGCGTGTGTGTGTGTGTGTGCATGCGTGTTTCTTTACCAGATTCAACTTGTTAGGCCCTTTCAGGTCCAGTATTGACGCCACCTTTCCTGGAGTCTAGCAGATGTTTCAGGTCCAAATATAATCTAAAATATTAGGATAAGCAGAAGAGGAAAAGTGCAAAGCAGAGCAAAACATTATTTAAGTAACAGTTCACCCACAATACAAAACTTATCACCTTCATGTCATTTGTTATTCTCTAATGCTCTAATACCCTCTTAGCTTATTGTGAAACAAATACAGAACTTTATCAAACATACCTTCATTATTTTCACCACATATGACCAAGAAGGTGTGCTTAGTCATTTCACCAACTCTGGAAATACACCATCCGTCTCTAATCAGCCACCGTCACAGGGTCTTGTGTTATTGTATAGAGAACTGTGGCTGTTAAAAAACAACAACACATTAGTATCAAACACATATGCATAACCTTCAGATAAAAGAGATAAACATCACAAAGTATGCCTCACACATTTTCACATATCTTTTGATTCAGATGTTGATTATTGATAATAAATCTACAAATCAAACCTGTATCATCATTAGGCTGCTCAAATATGAATCAGTTGATTAATTTTACAGACAGGTGGCTGTTTACAACGCACTAAATTGTCTTTAATAAAACGGAAATGTTGTGTACAGTACATGCTAAGTTTAGCCTATAGTTTTAAGCACAATATCATGTGGGAGAAAAAGCTTGACTAAGATGTTCCTGACTACAGAAATAGTCTAACTTACTAACGTCAGACATCCCGAGTTGGGAAAAGTCATTTTCGGGGGATACAGAGTTGATTTGCGGGAGGTAACGTTAGCGGGAGTGATGAGTACCTGAAGAGCAATGAGATGAGTTGCGCGCGACGTACCTAAAGAGCGGTGGGGGTTACTTGCGCGCGACGTACCTGAAGAGCTGGGAGGGATGCGGTGGAGAGGGGTGTGCAAAGTGTTTAATGACCGGGCGGGAGACGCGCGATTTCCAGGAGATTATCATTCATTTGCGGGCATCTACTTGGGCATCTGGGAGTCTCTGTGCATTTGCGGGATAACGTTAACGTTAGTCCCGCAACTTCCGGGAGACTTCTGTAACGTCAAATGTCTGATAAAGTGCAAACGCGGTCATTTAAAGACATTAATGTTAACATTCCGACTTTAATGGTTGTCAACACTTAATATAATTCAAGCGTAACTGTTACGTTATCACACGAGTCTATGGACTAACGTTATATGGACGGCCACGAATGAACCAGTTTAAAAGGGCTGCGGTGTTTAAAATAACCAAATTAACGTACACGAATAACAAACAATCATATGTTTCAGTCAGGAAGCCTTTTACAAGTAAGCATATGTTCATTTACTCACCAGATATGTTTTAGAAACTCTCCAGGGCTAACGTCCTTTGTTGCCGTTAGCATCCAGGCAGAGTAGGCTAGGCGCTCCGGGGATTCCCTCGCTAGTTTGCTTCGAATTAAAGGAGAAGTGTCGATTTTATTTTACAGATGGGTAACAACGCACAAAATAGCATTAAGCGTGACAGAAATGTGTTGAACATGTACATTTGATGTTTTTATGCACTATGTATGCGTGAGCATATATAAAAACATTCTTGAAAAGAAGTGAATAGTAATGCAGTTAAGCTAGATAAACAAACGACCATGAATGAACCGCAGAAGTTTAAAATTGTCACTCCATTCTAAAATTATTAACTTAACAATATGTTTACAACTGTATTTCCTTAAAGAAAGTCAGTAAAATAACCACATTTAGGTAGTTTGACTCACCAGTTGCTGTTTTAAACCTCAGATGGAAAATGGCATCTGGAAAATTCTTCAGTGACTGGGGCTGCATGAATTCCCGGATGTTGGAAATAACACCACCAAGTGTTGAAAAGATAACTCCTTGATTTCGCACTGAATAAAATCAATTTTAACTCTTATTATATTCATTTATCAAAATTTAACTCTTTAACTTCAACACTTTACTCTGAAATGCTTCAACACCGAGAATTTAACTCTGATGAATTTGCTGTGTAGGTCCTTGGTGATCGTGGCACCTAAACCCAACCATCATAGTTTTAATGTACAGCCATAGGTTGCAGAAGCTTTCATAATGGACATGGTCACCATTGTACTGTTATTTGCAACCACAGGGGCCAAACTGTCATGACAAAACGGGTGAAGTTTGTGACTTGCATGGTGGAGTTGCTAAATGAATGGATTCAATAATATATCAAATGAATTGTTTGTAGATAAATTTGGAGGAAACTTTTGGTTAAAATGTTCTCTGTTAAGTATTTCAACCATCTTCCCAACAACTCGAATGATTACAGCTCCCTGACTAACAACAAGTTACACCCCTTCATTTTACACTCCTGTCTAACAGTCCGCAGACAAATACCCTTGAAGAATCCCTCAGCAGCCCATATCGTCCTTTTCCTCCTTTGCCAGGAGGAGCTCTTGATTACTACCTGATCTCGGACCCCCTTACATGCTAATTGACATTTTTATCAACAATTTGACCAAGTTTGGAAGAAATATTATTTCAGCAAAATCTATAGACCCAGGAATGTGCCATATTAATCTAAAGTTGTTGTTTTTAATTACGTTCAAACTTTTCAAGTCCAGTTCAAATGCTGCCTTTTAAACTAAATAAATGTACAGGCATTGTTATATTTCTTCTTTTTTATTTCAGATTTTAACTCTGAAAGTAAATATGCAAAACCATAGCATTTTCACAAATGAGCTCATTCTTTTCCATGACACTGTTTAGAATGTGGATGTTTCTATACTCAAAAGGATTACAAGCTCTAAGTCTTGCTTTTTTGAGTCACTCTAGACTAGATCAAGATATCATACCTCATTAAATGATTATTCCTGCGATCTGGATGCTGAGCTTTTCCATCATCTTGTTTGTTCAAGTCTCATATCAGTCTCTGCCGAGAGAGTTTGATTTAATCATTCTCTCTTATCATGGATTTACACTGAGGAAGAGTGCTAACATCGTACAGTAGGCTTACCTTATTCAAAGCACACACATCTATAATAGAACACAACATGTTCCCTTTGCATTAAGCCATTTAAACAAAAACATTATATCTGCTGTCATGCAATCCACTAACAATCCAAACAACTACCCACTTTATTTAGACACTTATGTTTTGTTTTTTTTTAATTGGTTATGAATATTTTTTTTGTGTGTGTGTGACAGGTGATTCAGCGGAGAGAAGATGGGTCTGTGAACTTCTTCAGGGAGTGGGACTCCTATAGGGAAGGATTTGGCAAAATCACTGGAGAATACTGGCTTGGTGAGTTGAGTGTTTGTTTATGTGACAGATGAAGCCTGTGAGCATAAACTGTGATTTTTAAAATTATCAATGTAAAAAGCTGCCAACACCTGTACACACTCTCAACCACCGACAAACAAACAATTGCATCTTTTTCTGTGTGAATCAAACCACTGAATACTTGCTTGAAAATCAGTCATTTCAAATGCAAAAGAATATGTGTAAAGGCATCTGGTTGTTTAAAGGGGGGGGGGGGGGGTCCAGACTGTATTTTTAAGGCTTGGTTGTGTTTACAATATAGGATGCAAAGCAATGTGTGCTCATAATTTAGTTGTAAAAAATCACATTATTTTTCATATATTTTCCTTTACTTATTTACAGCTACTTAGCTAACATGAAAACAACCATCATATTTCCTAGTTCCTCTGAAAGGCTCGCCCTCAAAAGGCTCTGATTGGTCAGCTAACATAGTGTGCTGTGATTTCCGGATCGACTCCATGTAACCAGGAAAATCATCACACCCCTATAATCATGAGATATTTAAATACTGTCAGTCAGAGTAGCTGTTAACCGTATTAGTTTGTGACTGAATCAAACAGAAAATGACATCGGACGCAGTGAACCTCACGCCTGCTCTATAAAATAAAATCTGAAGTGTCTTTCACGTATGAATTTGAATTTGTAGTAGCTAAATTGTTAACAGTGCTAAACACATTTGCCAGTGTTTACATCCTTGCTACAACATACAGTTAACACTAGAAACTATGCATGTAATATATCGATTTTAAACAATAAGAAATACTTACAGGTTGTGGCTCACAATCCACAGCTTCGTCTATTATGATTGGAGCTGCTTCTTCTTTGAGTTTTTAGTCAAATCCAACACTGAACTGGGAGAGATTCTGTAAGCTGCACTTTGTCAAATGCTAGCTATATTGTTTTAGGATTCTCTTTAACAGAATTAAAATTAAATTGTAAGCACTTCTGTTTTGTGCCGTGTCCTTTGGAAACCCAAATACAGAAACAGATTAAGCTCTGTGGAAATAGCAGCGTTTAGACGAGATTTAGATTTAGATTTTAGCTTTCTCTTCTATAACATTACAGCACCTCTGGCCCCGCCTCTTTGCTACACTTAATAACTGGTGTATATCTTCAAAGAATTTTATGATGGACTCCAAACAGAAATTCTATTGACTTTAGGACTTCTTACATGTCAACTTATTCTTTAACCCTGACAATGATAGCCTACTAATAATTTACTAATACAGTCTTCAAACTGAATAGAATATTCCTTATATCCACTTAAAAACTAAGAACTAAGATGAAGAAGTACTGTAATAGAACAAATGTAACAGAATATCTGAAAAGGACTTTCAAAACAATATGACTGAATTCCAATTAATTGTGTTTTTCTTCTGAATTTCAAACTGCAGTTCTGTGTGCTAACTCATTTCATATTTCCAATTTAATTTTTGAATGGTTCGCCTTGCAGTCCAATCAAACCTGCAGTGAGTCACACAGTCAGCCGTACACATCGCATGAGCCAAACCTGTCAGAATTCATTGTGCTGCAATGCCTGGCTGATTGTGCATTGTCCCTTACTCAGATGTATTTGTTGGTCCAACACAGGAACCAAAAGCTTTGAATTAGTGTACAAACATCTACCTCCACATCGTCAGTGGATAAACAGTGCCTTTTCCTTCTTTCTACTTTTCTTCTACTCCATGTAGCAAGCTGGAATCAAATCAACAAGAAAGGCCAAATTGCTGTGTTTACCATTTTTGCAAGCCAAAATGGCTTTTGACAGCCAAAGCTCTATAATCAAGCTCTTAACCTGCGGAGAGGTTTAAACTAAAATCATTATTGTGTTTGTTGGTCTGCGTGAGAGTTTTGTTCCTCTGTGTGCGTAATGAGAAGAGCAGTAGCGACTGGCTTGTTGTTTTCTGCTAAAATACAGTGAGAGAAGGAGAGAGAGAGAGGGGATGTACAGGGAATTTAAAGGATTCTAGCACACACATATACTGTGTGTGGGGTCATAAATTGGTGCAGTGGATGCAAGATGACAGATGGATGTGGCATCATTTGGGCCTTTGGGAAAGTGGATGAAGATACAGTTGTTTCTAATGTTGCCACATCCCCTCTGCTGGTGTGGCCAAGTGAGGTGCTTGTGCTCCAGGGCATACTTATAAATGGAAATAGATTCTCATTGTCTTTTCCATGTTAAGTAGATTAACATCAAAGAGACATACAGTTTGGTTTAGTCAAGTGTGAACTTAAAGACCCTATTTCTGTGCATGCACTCTTTGTTTGCTGTGTTGCATTAGTGCTTTCTATAATGTCCTTTTCTGCTTAATCCCCACAGACTGAAACAAGGACCAGAGTACCAGGCCGTGTCTATAGTGTCTGTGTAAAGCTGCCCTGTCTGTTTTTCACACACATGGACAGTGTTCACCCTGGAGAATTAGATAAAGCTTACATCATGTTCATTTTAACCAGTCAAATTCCCTCATGACTCAATTTTTCTTCTTTACCCTTGACCCTCAGTGTCATCAAACACTTCCCCTGAAGGCTCAAGAGAGTTATAATGATGGCAGAGGCTGCCCTTGTTGGGTGAAACAGGGCTGGTTTTGTGATATACAGTGGTTGAGTTTTGAAAAATCGAGCTTGCCCTCCCATTTCACTCTAGGACTGCAGTCTGTGCCAATATTGAAAACTGCTTGTGCTCAAAAGTACAGGTCTACCGGTATTTTAGAAGCTGACTTAAATTGATGTATTGATTTTTCTTCTTTTTGTTTTTGCAACATGCACTTTTTTGGGGTTGGAGTTAAATTTGTTTTGTTGCTTTGAAGTACTTTCATTGCACAGTTTTTTTTAGTTTTTTTTTTTCTTTGGAAAGATTCCAAAAATTACTTGACAAGCAGTTTTCTTAAAGGGCTGCTCCAGAGTGTATTTTTAAGGCTTGCTTTTGTTTATAAGATGCGAAGCAATGTGTGCTCATGCTTCATTTGTAAAAAAAAAAAAAAAAAAAAAAAAAAAAAACATTATTTTTTATATATCTAACTTTGATAATATACTGCTAAAATGTACTTTTAATATACTCAGCTAAAATGTTCCTAGTTCCTCCAAAAGGCCTGCCCTCAAGAGGCTCTGATTGGTCATCAGTCCAACATAATGTGCTGTGATTGGCTCCATCTCACCAGTAAAAATGTCACGCCTCTAAAAGCACGTGCTGTGCCCTTTTCTCTGTAATATTGTCAATCAGTTTAGCTGTTAGTCGTTTCAGTTTGAGCCTGAATCAGACAGAAAATGAAAAGGACACAGCTGAACCTCACGCCCGTTCTTTAAGATAAAATCTGACAAGTTTGGGTTGTAAGCATGTGTAAGTAATATGAAACCATCACATATTTTTTGTGAGTTCGTTATTTGAGATGTAGAGAGAAGGAAAGAGGCTGCATAGAGAGACACCGCATTAGCTGCTGAAGATTGTGGGTGTTTACAGGGGTTTGACGGATACAAATGAATTTGTATCAACATTTTTAACGGTGCCAAACAGCATTTCCTGTTGTTTACATCCGTGTTTATGTCCTTGCTTCAACACACTGTAAATGCTAGAAACTATGCATGTAATAGATACTTTTCAACAAACAAAGATACTTACAGGTTGTGGCACACAATCCACAGCTTCTGCTTTTATGGTTGGAGCTGCTCCTGAGTTTTTAGCCGAATCCAGCACTGAACTGGGAGGGATTGTGGAAGCTGTCCTTTATCAAATGCTAGCTATATATTTTTTATAATTCTCTGGAACAGAATTAAAATAAAATTGTAAGCACCTGTGGAACCCCAAATACAGAAACAGATTAAACTCTGTGGAAAAAGCAGAGTTTGGACAGCAGTTTAGCTTTCTCTACTATAACATTAGCTTGCCTCTGGCCGAGCCACTTCGCTGCGCAGGGTATATAAGCCTGGTGAATCTGCATAATCTGAAGTTTTTTGATCTCACTAGCCCAGGTGTATTTTGTGTAGTTCCCAAATTTTGTTTGCTGTAGGCTTTGTTAAGTTAACTTTGTAAAAACCAATGTCTCCCATTGCATTGAACTTTGAGCGTCTTACATTCACAGATGTTGTTTATGTTCACACAGTTACATTACACATCAAATAACGTTTAAAATATGATATGGTAGTGAACCACCCCTTTAGGAAAACATTGCATACATTTATTGCTCAACTTCTAGGCTTAAATTAATGGTCATATAATAATCCTTTTTATTATGTTCACATTTTAAGGGGCTACCTTTGTGCTGTTTGTTAAATCTGTTTGTAAAATTTAGAAAAAATACCACAAAAACAGTAAAATATTTACATTTAACATATTAATTCACAATTTCCATGGTTAATCAATTATAAAGGGAGTTCAAAAGGGCCTATTTGGTGGGGTTTTCTGAAGTTAAAATGTATGTAGCATACTGCTGCCAAAATTAGTATGCACATAAGGTTTCCAGCTAAATTAACATATGCGTGAACTGTTAATGTATGGTGTTGATGCACATGGAAAAAAAATACATATTACACACATTATTACAATGCCAGTTTTGCAATGCTTTGTTAGCTGTTTCCTTTTAGTGTTGTTACTGAATGCAAGTGGCACCATTTTGGTTTTCAGTGCACAGCTCTGTCTGAAATAGAGTTTTGGATTCTTTAATTTACCTGCATGATGTTATCGGTCCATCATTAATTAAATTTACTTCAAAAGTCTGAATTTTTATACCTGCAAGTTAAATATTTTTAGAGAGATAAACACAAGGCCTGTGAAAATTGTACTTCACAAAGGACAGACAGCAAGGATTGTGAAGGCATTCAGTTTGCTTTCATTTTGGTAGTTCATCAGATATGGTCAATAGAAATGCGGGGGAGGAAGATGACGTTGGTTGAACGTCAAATAAACAGGAAAGCTTATTAGAGTTTTTCATTGTTTTTGACCCAGTGAGTCAAAGACATATAGCAGTGAAAAAATGCTTGATTAGTTGCCTACCAATACACTCATATATTAAAAAGATTTTTAGCCATGTAGTGGGAAGGTCATGTATTGAGATAGTCCTTTGATGTAGGACATAAATGAAATCATCCTCTCCCTTTTTATGGTGTAAATTCTATAATTAAGATTTTTTCTTTGTTTATTTTCTTTGTTTACATGTATAAAGGTAAATGTAATGTTACAAGTACTACATTATAATTGTAATGAACAGTTATATTATATGCTTGGATTGAAGGTCACACCAAATCACCAATCACAAATTGTCTTCAACACTTCCTAATCATGCCCTAGCAACAATTCATTATCCTAGAAATACAAACTCAGTGAGGAATTTCCACTTCAAACACCCCAGCAGCATTTTGCTTGCCTGATGCTTACTAGATTTGCATGTTGCTAAAATTACATATGAAGGGAGGATGATTAGCATGTAGCGTGATTAGCATGTTGACAACATGAGTAGCTTAATGCTAGCAACATATTAATCAGGTTAATTTTTGCCTTTGTCTCTAAGTTAATAGCATCCTCAGCCTGTTTTATCATATGGCTAGGTTATGCTAACAAATGTCAAATAGATATGAAGCATGTTAAAGTAGTTAATTGTTATCAGCATTTAACTAGTCATTGCTATCAAGAGTCAAAAGCACCAACCTCATGTCTTGTTGATGTTCTGAAAAAGAAATTGCTGTTGTGCCAGTCACATTTTATCCAGACAAAATATGTTTCTAAAATATTAATATTAATGTATGTGTATTTAAATCTGCTGCTTTCCATTGGTAGTTTTATATATTCTTATTACAGATACAACAATGTGACTATATTTTGGTTTTACAGTAATAAACAATATTAAAATGAATAATATGATCATAACATTATTTACATTAAGTTGCTACAAAACTATTAGCCTTCCTTTTATTCTTTTTAAAAATTTCCCAAATGATGTTTAACAGAGCAAAGATATAATTCCTATACTAATTTTGTCTTCGAAATAAAGTCTAATTTCTTTTAATTTGGCTTGAATAAAAGCAGTTTTGAAAAATATAAAAATAAACTATCAATATTCAATATAAGTAGCCTCCTTAGAATTTTATTTTATTATTATTTTTTAAACCCACTGTTATCCAATAACTTGACTAAATATCTTAAGTTGCCTAAAATTATAATTGACTTAGTACAACAATTTTTCAATTGTATCTTAATACAATTTTTGGGGAGAAAAACTAAAGGAATTTAAATTTCACAGAAGGTATAATAATTTTGACTTCAACTATATGGATCTCAATGTTAACAATACACAATACTAAGAGATTAAAATTATAAAAATAAACAATTAAAACTGACAAAACAAGATCTTATGCAAATGCAATTCTACAAAAATGCATATTCTACCTGTGGAAAATGTTAGGACAATAATAGCCCCTTATAAACTATTTACCCTTGGGCTGAAATAACCGCGGTGAGATGCTTCTTGTAGCCATACCAATGGTCTGACATTGGTTTGATGAAAGTGTACCCCACTTTTCAATGCAGAAATTCATGTACAGCTTGTTTCAAATCACCCCACAGCATCCTAGTGGGATTAATATCTGGACTTTGGCTTGGCAAATTCAAGACTCTTGATTTCTTCGTTTTCAGCCAGTCCTTAGTTGATTTACTGGTATATATAGAGTCATTGTTGACTTGCATGGTCCAGTTTCACTTCTGCTTTAATTTTCTGACAGATGGTCTCACATGTTCCTCAAGCACCCTCTGATACACAGTAGCATTCATGGTGTATTCTATGATGATGTACTAACCAGGTCTAGCTACAGCAAAGCAACCCCAAGCACTTCCTCCTTCGTGCTTCATAGTAAATATGTTATTTTGCAGGAATGCTGTCTTTGGTTCACGCCAAATAATTTCATTTTGGACTCATCTGTCCAAAGAGCATTATTCCAGAAGTTCTGATCTTTGTAAAAATTACCACTGACAAACTTCAGTTTGGCTTTAATGTTTCTCTCATAGAGCAAAGGTTTCATCCTTGCACATTCCCATGCAAGTTAAACTGCACTTTCACGACATCAGTAACCAGAGCCCGCTGTAGATCCTGTAATGACATGGGTTTTTGGAGACCTCTTTTAGCATTTTGCGGTCTGCTCTTGGGGTGAACTTGCTGGAGCGACCAGACCTGGGCATGTTGTCACTTGTGTTGAAAGCCCTCCAATTTTAGATTATTTCCTGGACAGTAAAATGGCTTATTTTAAAATCATTTGAGATCATTTAAAATTCCATGCCAGACAGAGACTGCTATCATTTTTTTTTACAATTTATCAAGTCCTCAGACAGATTATTTACTCTCACAACAGTGCTCACTCTCACCAACAGTCAGGAGCACACCAAAACACATTTCTGATGTATGGAAAGGGCAAGCCTCATTCAAAATGCTGAGTAATGATGTGCGCATGGTGTAATTCACATGTGTGTGATTTAAGCCATTTGAAGTGGAAATGAATGTCAGGGTGTCCTAACTTTTTCCCTAGTTAAAATATTGTAAAATTTCATTTACAGAATTTACATTTATTCTTGTTTATTCTTATTTTTGTTTCTGCCTCAAACACTTCAAATTCATGCCATCAGAGCTTTTTTTTTTTTTGACCAAATTGAGTTCAAGTTAGAGATTGAATTTTTTGCAGTGATTGAACATCAGGCTCTTGAAATGGGGCAGGACTGACTGTCAGATGCTTTAAAAAAACTCTTTGGTTTGGCAGTGATGGCAAACTGTGGTAATATTCACTAAATTGTTGCAGCTCTATCATCTTTGTGTTGCAGACTGTGTATGATTTTTAGTCTGTATGTGCACAAGTCAGGTTTTGTCTAAGTGTGTGGATGAGCCAGAAATCCTCATGAGGAAAATGGCTTAAAACATTATCCAAAACTCCTGTTCTGTGCAGAATTTGCAAATTGAACGCTGTCTAAACAATGGCTCCTTTACAGGCCATAGACCCTGCAATTATGACCATCATTTTGCAAAAGACCATCAGGCATAAAGTATAAAAGGAATCATTATGGCATTTTGTGTTAGAGATCTGCGCGTGACTAAATTTTGAATCCTGCTCCCGCCTGCACCCGCCAGGTTTTGTCTGAAGCCAACCGCTCCCGCTTATGTTCATCATTCGTTGTCCTGCTGCCCGACCTGCTCTGTTTTCTACCGGCTAATGAGAGGCGGAAGCACAAAAAAGAAAACCACCCATATAGAGTCCAGACAGCCTATAACAGGCTGTCTGTATAAACACACACACACATACACAGCACCAAGCAAGCCAAGCCAAACAGACAGCAACATCACATTCTCTCTCATTCACACACATACACACACACATAGCACAAAGCTCTCTCTCTCATTCACACACACACACACACACACACAGCAACAAACAAGCTAAACGCAGCATCATGCTATCTCAATCACACACATACATACGCGTTCTCGCTCACTCGGGAGTCGGAATCGATAATGTTTGACCGCCCGTTCCCGTCCAAAAATACACCAGTTACCGACCGTTTCCGCGATTTATTCGGAAATTTATTCCCACGCCGAAAGAAATCTGGTCGGGTCCCGCTGCTCTCACGGTACAGCCACGGGAATGCAAACCTCTATCCTGTTTAAACACCTAGTATACACAGCATGTCCGTGAGGTCTTAAAAAGTATTAGAAGTTGATAAATCAATTAAGAGTAAATTAAAGCCCTTTAAAGGTATTAAAAAGCCTTAATTTCATTTTTACAAGGTCTTAAATTTTGTTCAGAGGGATTCAAAGTGTTTGACTCCATATGTCTTCATATATTAATGCTTTGATAGCATAAATATATTTATTTGGTTCGGGCAGGGGCGTATCGGGCCAAGCCTTTTCTACCGTGTGATGTCATGTAATTTGCAACAAACACAGGAAGATGATGTGATGCTCTAAACATGTAGCGAAATCATTAGTGAAGCAAATGGCAAAAGAGGAAAATGTACATATGCGTACACCTTGTTGGAAAAAGACGAGCTTAAACAGTGGCTGAAGCCTGTCGCTGAAAACAACGTAATTTATATTTCAAACTTTGTTTCCTCTGAGCTTATCTGAGTTCTGTTGCATGGTTTAGGTTTGATACTGATTAGAATTTGAAGTGGCGATGAGGTCTTAACATATTCTGAGAAGGTCTTTAAAAAGTCTTAAAAGGGTATTGAAATTACCTTTAGGATTCCTGCAAATACCCTGATATAGAAATGGCCTGATTTACCATTTGAAAAATATTGTTATTATTTTTCAGTTATAGTTGTCGTCAATTTAGGCAAACATGATAAATAAATGTTTCTTATAAAGCAGAACTGTATTTTTTTTTATTATGATTTTTACTGTCGACGTGAAGGAAATGTAATCATTCCTTGACTTCAGAGCTCAAACTGCTATATGTAGACTTCTCTTATTCATAGCCTTTGTCTTGAATCTAGAATATTGTGCAACAGACAGGGAGTACCACACAAGTCTTGACATAGGCCAAATTTAGACCTATGCTGCTGTAAGTACAAAGGCTGTTATGTGTCAAGAGCATGTGCTGTACACTCTGTGCCCTGTGGTGGCAAATACTGCCTTTTTGCTTCTTGATTAAGAGAATGAATTTAAAACACTGCTTAAATCTATGCACATTAAAGCTGAGCTCTGTCGTTGACAATATCATTCAGGGACGTTGTCTTATTTTCACACCAAAAATATGATTTAATCAGATTTAAAAAAAAAAAAAAAAAAGTGTTAAACTGACTCCGGTGTCACTGGGGAGCTCATTCACACTTCACACAGAAGATATGACAGTGGAGATGAGAGATCATTATCATGTACTATTTAGACACATTGACTTCTTTTTTATATCACTTTGTATTCTCTATCAGCACTCTCTCTTTTATTTCTTCCCTTCTTTCTGGTTGTAAATCCTCACACTCCCCGATCAATTATAGCGATGTGAATTATGGCTCCTTAACAAAGAGCATCCATTTTCTGCGTGAAGTCATGAGTGGCCTCTCCATAATTCTTCCTCAGGCAGACACACAAAAATTCAGGCAAGACAATGAGTGTACTTCCCGTAATGCTGACGATGGGTGTCATTGGAGTTTAATATTGCTAAGAAATATGAGAACGCATAAAAAGTAAGTGGAGAATGAAGGGAAGAGAGGGCGGATGTTGAGATGAAAGATGTCTTAAGTGAATAAGTGCATTAATATCAGTCCAGTGTCATGGAGGTGAAATTGAGCTCAAGCATACATGTGTTGTGTGAGTACCTTATTGAGAGCTTAGAGTTGTGAAAAGATTCATCTTAATCCAGCTTTGTGGCTTTGACATTGCTTCTGTATTTGCTTGCATGTCATTTCTGTCCATTTTAAACACTTTCCTCACTCAAATCCCCAACTCCTTCTCATTCTGTGCATCTCTCTCTCTTTAATAGCCTCCATTAGTGTACTAATCATCTCTGTTAATCATCTTGTTTTGCTCTTGGATCACTCTTTGTGGAAATCTGTGTATTTTGTTTTCAGATCTGACTTTGGGAGAAAAGTTCTGCAGAAAAGATGTGAATATTCTTAAATATGTTAAATGATGCTTAGAATGATGCAGTCTATTGGTAGCTTAAAGCATTATTAAATTACTCTGAACTTTGTTTAAACAGCATCAGTGTTTTTTTTTAGCTGGTTATAGTCCGTTTGACTTGTTATAAAGCTGTTTTGGGCACTTGTCAAACTAATTAATGCTTTGCTCTGCCAGACGACCATCTTAAACCAGCTTAAGGGGATTTTTCACCCAAAACTGAACATTCTGTCTTCATTTGCTCAGCCGCATGTGATTCTAAATCTTTGTGACATTATTTTATACACCAGAGAGGATTTTTTTTTCCCTCAGTGTTTTCATTAGTATTTTTTTTTTGATACTACTTAGATTTATTCTTTTTTTTTAAGACACAGATTTGAGTTTAAAGAGCCCATATTATGGGTTTTTGAAAATGCTCCTCCATGTAGTGTGTAACACAGCTCTAAGTGAAGTGAAGTATCCAGCTAAAGCTTAAATCTGTTAGTGTACAGTGTTTAAAACTGTTGATTCATCTATAAAAGAGTCGACTCATAGTGCTTCAAACGAGTCGCCTTGATACCGATTCATTAGGTGTTTCGCCATGACGTATGAACGAAACCAAGTTATTCACGTGCACGCGCAAACCCGGGAGATTTCAAACCTGAGGCCCCGCCCTCTGACGCAGAAACCCAGACAGACACACACACACACCCACAAACACACACACACACACACAAACATGCCGGTCGATTGAAGTCACACTGCAGATGGATTTATTGAGTCTCTACCCAAAGATGAAACCTCAGCATTATAGCCAAGCAGTTGGAAACTACTGGAAACTTCTGGAAACTACATGCTACAAAGAATACTTCATCAGCGTTTGTTAAAGGATCAGTAAAGAGTAACTTACTGATGGACGTCAGGATGGATTTTTCTTTCTCCATGTCTCAAGTGTAAGTACGTGCGATTAAAGTTGCCTCGTTGACTCTAGCTTGCAAATGTGTTTAGTTGTGATTTGTTACTTGTAACCGCGTGTACTGTATCAGGTTAACTGGCTATATTCTCTTATCGCGTGCAAAGTCACGTTAAAAACGCGACGCTTGCTGCTTTGTTAACGGAGCTCCGTGGACGAGGAGTAGTGTGTGTGTCTGTGTGCGCGCACTGTCGTCCGGAGGTGTGTGTGTTTGTGTGTGTGTGCGCGCGTGCGTGCGCGTTGTCGTCCGGAGCAGGGTTAAGTGCGTGTGTGTGTGTGTGTGTGCGCAATATGTGTGTGTGTGTGTCTGTGAAAAGAGCAGAGTGAGAAGCTAAGAGATCTCCTCAACTGTTTTTGGAGTTTTTGCTTAATAAAATAGTTAGTCGTCTGAATTTTCAAGTCCATAGTCTGTATTTACATTGACCCACTGGCAGCTAAAATCCACGCCCTACACTATCGAGCGTGCATGAACTGTGATTACTTTTATATTGCTGATTAGCTGTTTGGCATTTCACTCTCTGACTGAAGGCAGTCGACCAATCGCAACAGACTGGCATTGTCCAATCAGCGCAGATTAGCTTCGCGCTAAAGAGGGGTTTGGGAACAAATGAATCTCTAGACGATTCATACAGGAGTCGCTGGGATAATTAGGTAAAAATAAATGCAGATTATAAGACCACGAAAGTGTTTTTTGACCTTGCATGCATATTAAACTGTTGTTGGAGACCCTTACAACCAAGATATGACCCTATTTCATGTATAATATGGGCTCTTTAATACAAAGGAGAAGTACAATAAGATGTTTATCATCAAGAGGCAAATTATGGCTTCAGACAGAGGAGTACTACATATACATATACACAATCCAGCAGGATGAAGTTAAGTAATAATGGGAGAGATCAAGGATTTTTGGCTAGGTGTTCTGCATTCTGAATTCTCGCTGTAATTGTACCACTTGACAAAGCGCTGTTGTCAATCTTTGGCTACTGGAGGGCTTGTAGACTCACGAGTAAGCAGACGCAGAAGGGTAAATGCAGAGCCCCTGGCTGCTTTGTAAGCTAGTATCAATGTCTTGAACTTCATGGAAGCTGCAATCGGTAGCCAGTGCAGAGAGATAAAAAGGAACTTTGTGATGTGCAGGAGAAAGATAGTTTGAAAGGTTTTAAATGGTTTAACTTTGAGTAAATTAGAAAAACAGTTTGGATGTTCTGGGGTGAAATATCTCTTTAAGGCTGTGTGTCATTTCAGCTGTGATGCATATAAAACTCTTTCAGGCAGGGCTCTACAGTGCAACCATTTCAGTCGCATTTGCAACCAAAACCTACTGTGTGCGACCAGGAAAAATATTAAGGTGCATGTGTGCAGCTGACCTGATTGAACATTTTTTTTTACTATTTTAAAGTCAAAATTATTAGCCCCTTTATACTATATTTTTTTAGATATTCTACAGAACAAGCCATCATTATACAATAACTTGCCTAATTACCCTGCCTAGTTAACCTAATTAACCTAGTTAAGCCTTTAAATCTCACTTTAAGTTGTATAGAAGAGTTTTGAAAAATATCTTTTAAATATTATTTACTATCATCATGGCAAAGATAAAATAAATCAGTTATTAGAAATTAGTGATTAAAATTATTATGTTTAGAAAAAAAAATCTGGGGGAAAAAAATAAACAGGGGGGTAATAATTCTGACTTCAACTGTATGTTACCCTTCAACAGTGATATTTGCGATTTGTAGCCAGGACCATTACTTTGACACAGCAAACTTAATTATACCTGTCAGATGACCTCCGCCTAAAACACAATTACGACTCAGAATAACTTTTGGCAGTGCTTTTCTGATGGCGCTTGAACAAGCCCTGTCTGTCACACGCAGGTTTTGACTCTGCGTAGGCGCACATCATTGAGTCCTGATGGAGAACAATTGGGCTGCTAGTGCTTTTCTTCTGAACAGGTGAACACAGCTTTAGCTCTTCTCAGCAGAAGTGAAGCTCATTGACATGTTTTTTCTGCACTTGAGACGACATTTATGATTATTATTGATTAACCGATTGACACGATCAGTTAAACGATTTAAAGACTAATTTAAGTCATATGAATGTTTTTCTATCAAGCTATTTTAACACGTTTGCTATGGAAGAAATTTTACTGAACATCAATCATAATTTTAATTCATTTGAATTTTTTATTAATTTTAGAGAAAGAAAACACCGGTCACATTGAAGTGCTTTACCTTCACAAGATAAAATAGAAATGAAAATACTCTAAGGATACAGTAGTCCACATTTGAAGTAGATCAAAATTGTCCTATAGGAAAGGGTGTTGTTTAATGGTTTTAGGAAAACTTTGATGAAAGGTTTTGAACCACTTTAAATGTTGACTACTGTATATGATACAAAGCTATGCAAATATTGTTATTTTATTTAATAATTTTAAGTATATGCTTATTTTTGGACTTTTGTAAAATGAGAAATAGATAAAGTTTTAGGCAGTGGAAAATTATAAGATTCACTATTATTTTGAACAACTATTTATGTTTAATTATTTAATTAATGTTTGTAGGACACATATGTTGATTCATTATTATTATTATTTTATTGTTATTATTATTTTATTATTATAATTATAGTTCTTATAAAGAACAGCAGAATCTGCAAAAATGGGTATGAACAAGAAAATTGTAATCAGTGCCTCTTCTAGGGCTGTGTAAACCTTTTCCATTACGCATTCCATTCTATTACTTTTGCTTCATAAGAAAAACAGATATCTATCCTAGCACAGACATGATAACCCAGACATTAGGGTGGTTAAATAATGACAAGTTTTATTTATGAACAGTCCTTTAAATAGATTTGTGCATTACAACATCTGTACATTGTGTGTTTGTGCATATAAAAATGAGTGCATTATTTTTTAGGACAGCCTGTTTATAACTGCTTTTCTGAAACTGAAAATATTACACTTTTTTTAAAGCTATGTTTCATAATGGGCTGCACTGTGGCGCAGTGGGTAGCACGTCTGCTTCACAGCAAGGTCGCTAGTTCAAGCCTCAGCTGGGTCAGTTAGCATATCTGTGTGGAGTTTGTGGGTTTCCATGGGTGCTCCGGTTTTCCCCACAAGTCCAAAGACATGCGATACCGGTAAATTGGGTAAGCCAAATTGTCCATAGTGTATGAGTGTGAATGAGTATAGATGTTTCCCAGTCATGGGTTGCAGCTGGAAGGGCATCCGCTGCGTAAAACATGCTGGACAAGTTGGCGGTTCATTCCGCTGAGGCGACCAAGGATTAATAAAGGGACTAAGCCAAAAAGAAAATAAATGAATAAACGTTTCATAATTTTTATATTAAAAAATGCTTTCCATACTTGAGGATGTTATATAGCACAACAATATTGCGTCATTTAAAGAGAAAAAAGTTTTACGCGCTCCTAAATTTTTCACTGTCCATCTAAATATTTTTGATTAGGAGCAAAAGTGCTCCTAATAAAAAAATGTTACCATAGAGCCTGCTTTCAGGGGTGGTCAATTTGGTGCTGGAAAGCTATAGCCTTACAGACGTCTGATTCAGCCTTAACCAAGTACATCTGAACAAGCTATCCAAGATCTTAGGGATATACGAGAGCTGGTGAGTATTTAATTAATAGGTGAAATCAGAACAAAATTCTGTAGGACTGCCACCCATGAACTGGATGGAAGAGTTCTTACAACAGACTTTATATTGGGCTGTGTCAAATGCAATTGTTTTACTGAAAAGGACACACACACACACACACACACACACACACACACACACACACACAATGTAGAATAGGCTACTGATTGTCCTAAACAAAGTAAAACATGCATTAAATTTGCAGTTCAGCCTCCTTCAATATACAATTCCTTTAAATGTACTGTATCTGCACTGAGAGCAGTGATGTTAGTACAGTATACACTAGTGATATTGGATTTTTGCATATATTAAACTATTATTTTTTATACATAATGAAAGCTGATGCTTATACCAGTATATTTTGGGTTTGTTCCATCTACAACATTCTATCATGTTACTATAAAAAGCATAATATCAAGGTCAAGACTAAATGAATTTATTTAAAGGGAAGCTGAATTAAAACCTTTTTTTTTTCTTTTTTTTTTTTACATAAGTAGGTATATAAGTTGCTTTGTGACAAAAGCCACATTACACTTCAGATGCAGAAAAAATGACATGTGAAAAATGCTTTATAACATTAAATGACTCATTTTCATTTTGAGTGCAAATCTGCTTTAAGCTGAAGTTCTATGGCATTTGATTCTTCAAATCTGATCCCTGTGATTTTATCAGTGTGAACACTTGTCTTTTTGTTCACTTTTCACACTGTCAACTGTAATGTAATGTTTTGCCTGTTCTCTATTGTAATCTTTTTGACTTTCTACTTGTGTATATGTCATGGCAACCTTTATTTCTCAACAAAAAGAAACATGACATGTTGGAGTACATCTTATTTAGTTTGGGGGATTTCCTTTTCCTTTTCCTTTGTCAGAAAAAAGAATAATTCCCTGGGTTGTTTTGAATAATGACAACTAAAGGTACATTGGCAATGTTTGAAAAGACAGATTATGTGTTGAATCGGGCCTGCTGTCTCTGGCTCTTGTTGGATGTTCTTAGTTTTGCGTACAGCTCTGCTGGTGACTCATTTCTCTGCCTCTGCACACTGCTTTTGAACATCGACACATGTGTGACACGTACGGTGTCTCAGGGAGTGAGTTAGAGAGTGTAGAGCTGCTTCCCCCCTCAGGTGTCACTTTCTCTGAGCTGCTCTTCAAACTTGGCTTTTCCTTCTGTAACTGAATTCTAGAACACAGTGAAAATAGGTGACGAAACCTCATCCAAACTGATCCAGAGTCACCTCTGTACCCTCAGGGGATCCCTGCCAATGTCTTCATCTAGCTTTACTCTTAGGACACAGAAATGTTACTTGTTTCATTAAATTGGGAACTTAAAATAATAAAATAAAAACTATAAATACATACAATGAATACAATGATTATTGTAATTTATAATGGTTATTTATATAAAATGAGGATGATGATGATGATCATTATTATTATTATTATTATTATTTATATATATTATTATTATTTATGTTATAATTATAATTTATTATTATTATAATAATTATTATTATTATTATTATTATTAAGAATCCAAATGATGGGCCAGGTTATTTACTCACATTTCACTTGTTGCAAAACTGTTTGGGTATCTTTTTTTTTTTTTGCAAGTTTTGTTGAAAAAGATTGAAAATCTGCAACCAGTCAATGGTTACATGTCTTGAACATTTTTCAAAATGACTTATTTTTTCTGCAAGAAATGGAAACCCATAAAGGCTTGGAAACTCTTGAATTTGAGTAAAAGGTGAGTAAATGTAATTTTCCGGTGAACTATCCCTTTAAGGTCCATATTGTAGGTAGTCTTTTTAAATTAAATCTTTTTACTAAATCCCAGGGTAATAACTAGGGATTTTTCAATTAGATTTTTTTCCCCTCAAGTCCGAGTAATTTGATTTTGAGTATCTACCGATAGCGACCCGATCTGATACTTCTACAAGACATACTCGCGCTTTCTGCTTCAACCTTCTCCTGTGTTCTACTTTGCCGGCATTTAGCCAATAGTGTCTATGCAACTAAGTGATATAATGCCACACGCGTTGCTGTTTTTGTGTGAAGTCAAGAAAGAGGTCTAAGCCTGTGACACCGCATAACTATAGACCACGTGATCGGGCCCAATTTCTGATCACATGATTGGATCTGGACATCCCTAGAAATAGTTTACAATTATTTTGGTCACACTTTACAATAAGGTTCATTAGTTATATGTAGTAATGTTAGTTAATGTTAATTAATGCATTTACTAACATGAACAAACAATGAACAATACATCTACTACTGTATTTGTTCATGTTAGTTAACGTTAGTTTATGAAAATAGAGTAGTCCATTGTTAGTTCATGTTAACTCACGGTGCATTAACTAATGTTAACAAGCATGGACTTGGATGTTAATAATGCATTAGTAAATGTTCAATTATGATTAATAAATGCTGTACATGCGTTGTTCATGTTAGTAAATGCATTACCTAATGAACCTCATTATAAAGTTATTAAAATTTATTAAATTTATTAAATTTATTAAAATTAACCATTATAAGATATTCTAAAAGGTACATACTGCATTAGTATGTTTTGCCTCAGTTGTCTAATAATGCACATCAGCTATGTTTACATGTACACTTTTTGTTTTACTTTTTATTCTGAATGATTCACCTTAAAAGAGTGTTCATGTGAACATTAAATAAAGTGATCAGGTTGATGTGCAGGTTTATGTCACAAGCTTTAAATCAGATTTGATGTTCTTTTCAACTGCATTGATCTTGCAATATATAGTCAGATCATGTTGTCTGGTTGCTCTATGGTTAGCACTGTCACCTCACAGCAAGAAGGTCCCTGGTTCGAGTTCCAGCTGGGTCAGTTGGCATTTGTATGTAAAGTTTGCATGTTCTTTATGTGTCAGCTTGGGTTTCTCTGGGTGCTCCAGTTTCCCCCACACTCCAAAGATATGCGTGTATAGGTAAATTGAATAAGCTAAATTGGTCGTAGTGTATGTGTGTGAGTGAGTGTGTTTGCATGTTTCCCAGTACTGGCTTGCAGCTGGAAGGGCCTCTACTGTGTAAAATATTTGCTGGATAAGTTGGCGGTTCATTCCCTTATGGCAACCCTTGATGAGTAAAGGACTAAGCTGAAGGAAAATGAAAGATATTCTATTCTAAAACCTTTGTTTTTTATTCTTGTTAAACCAAAATATTCCATTTATTTTGTTGTACAGATCAGATTTAAGAAATGAAGCTCCCCAGGAAGAGTATCAGGAGGTTAAGTTTCAAATTTTCTTCACAATCACCAGAAAAAAAGTAAAGAAAAAAATGATGTCTATGTGTGAGAACTGAATCTTCTCAGGAAGAGTAACAGGTGGTTAACATTCAAATGTTCTTCACAGTCATATGAGTAAGTATGTGGATTTTTCATCCCAAACCTTTGAATCTTGTCAGCCTGTTTTGGGTGTGTGTGTTCACACAAATTACACTTTCCCCCTGAGTTTCTCCCTTTGAAGTCTGTAGGAGATCCTTTCCATTCTTCTCTCGTCTTGATAGGAAAGAGAGAGAACAGACAGGTGTTCAAAGACACCCCTCCACTTTCTGCCCTCTCCGCTGCCCTCCATCTCTCCATCACAGTATTCCTGCCTCCTGTTCATTCTTCTTCACCAAACACACACTTCACTCTCCTTCCTGTGAGTTCTTTTTCCCTCCTCCATTTCTTTATTTCCTTTTCTTCTGCACGGAGCCACACAGACAGAAAAAGCATTATGAATATTTTAACTCGCAGAAATGTCACTGTAAGAGGACAGAAAGAGAAAAAGATAGAGTGTAATGACTCAAGCGCTGTGTCTGTTTCCTGGAGTAAAACCGTGCGAATGTGGAAAAATGGTTTTGGGGATATTTATAACCACTCGATGCGTTTCCCTCGCAACATACTTTTCAAATCTAAGCAAATAAATCATTAATATTTGAACCTTTTACCATGGCGAAAAAGAGAAGTAT
The DNA here is from genome assembly GCF_052040795.2 of Danio rerio. Classification (NCBI taxonomy): domain Eukaryota; kingdom Metazoa; phylum Chordata; class Actinopteri; order Cypriniformes; family Danionidae; genus Danio; species Danio rerio. Next base: position 35,111,174 of record NC_141025.1, on the reverse strand, counting down.
AGCTGTGCGCTGTCTGTGCATGAATTGTTAATGAATCCGATATTGTATCACTCAAATTAGTTGCAAATATGCTGTTTAGCCGGCAGAAGATGGAATATGGCATCATTATCTGAATAAGCAGCAATTTGACGTGTTTATTGTGCTTATATTGGCGAGATGGTTTAGTATGATGTTTTTATTTGTTGAGAGTGCACTTGTGTGTGTGTATAGTAACCCAGATGAGCTTTGAAATGTTATGGATTGCTCTGACCCAATTTCCCCCTGCATAATTGCAGGAATATGTCATTTTTAGAGTGGTATTTATCACAGGTGTGCCGTGTGAGTGCTGCTGCCCGTGGGCTTTTTATTGTGTTGCTCTCTTAAATTTGTGCTCAACACACAGTCTGCTATCTATCTCAATATATCAGTGTCTATTTATGTTTACTGGCAAATAGGAAGTGCCCAGGCACCATGGGGTTTGACTGCCCAAATCACAATAGCAGGGCATCTGGCAGAAAGCATGGAAGAGAGGAAGTGTATGATCTATCATGCGCACTTTCTCCGTCTCTTTTTCTAAATTCGAGCGTGTGTGGGTTTGCTTAGCTGTAGTTTGGGAGCTAATGTGTCCCCAAAGGTCAGATAAAGCTGACATAAATTTCCTTTTAGGGATATTTGGGGATGCCATTATTTTGAAAAACAAAAATGAACAGGCTTTAGCTTCTATAAATGCACAAACATTTATTTTAAGGTTAAATTTTTGTTCTCAAATATGCCCTCAGCAAACTTTAACATACTCAAAATGACTTGATATGCATTGTACAGTAGAAGCTGCAAACACATGAATCAAACAAGGTGATTTTAAAAAATTAAATAAGCTAAAGGCAACTAAAAATCAAGGTGAATACTGCTATAAAATTTCTTATTTTAATTAATTCCCTCAACACCTTTCATTTTGTAAACCAGGGCTCCCACTGTCTGGATGTATGGGGGCATTTTAATATTTAATGTGTCTGCTAGTTTTAAAAAAGCAAAACACATTTAAATAGCAAATTTCAGAATCATGCATGAATGTATTTTTGTATCTGTATTTTGAATTTGTATTTTTGATCCATCTACATGTATTTCCCTTATTTTCAAAGACTTTAAAACCTAATACTGCGATTGAATTATTTTAGTACAATCACAGTATGGTTTATATTTTAGCTTTGTTGTGCTGAACTGCTGGATTAGGACAATTTAAGAAATTATTTTCATTATATTCTGTAATATAACTTATAAAACTTGAATGCTTAAATGCAGTGAATGCTGCCTTTGATAATTTCATATATAATGCATAAAAATAAAGATACTTTATGTATTGTTTGTGCAAACAATGTTTTCTAATGATACTGTGGCTTTTAGTGGTGTAACAGATCACAAATCTTATTATTTGGATAATATTATGGTTTATAGTCAAAAGTGGACGATTTTTCGGATCAGCCAAAAAGAGGAGAGTACTGCACGACGCTTTTGGTTTTAACAAACAGAACTTAGAACCTGTAATTTTATTTATTTTTTTTTTAAATGAAGGAATAACAAGCTAAATAAAAATAAAAAATCACTGTTATTGTTGCTGATGACGTTAAATGTATAAATCTAACATAATTTGTACAACCCATATTTATTTTTTGTCTCATTGTCAATAAATGATTCCGTTATTCACTCATAAAACTTCATGTTTCGTTGTTAGGTGTATCATTTTTGAAGAATTTTTCAGTGGCATAATTTGGATGGCTGATTGCTTCCTACCACTTTCACAACATTTTACAACTTCTTTTAACGTCATTAAATGCATATGTCGGTGATTTTAATCTTTACCATAAACATCAGTGGTTTTATCTATAAACTGTTATCCCAATACTTCTGTGTTATCTGACTGTTTGTAACTTTAGGCCTTACTCAAAAGACTAAACACCTAATCTCTTAAGATTAATAATCATTTGTAAATACCTATTATTTATAGCTTATGTTGAGAAATTGTTGATCCCGATCTTTTAATAATTAATCGTGCAACTTACACTGAATGAATTAATGGAGATTAAACAAGGATTGACAGAAAACCCCTTTAATAACCTAACCCACCACATCCCAACCAAAATTTCTTTCGTCATTATTGTATTTTACAGGAAAGCTTAAATGCTTTCATACATGTGATTTGAATGATGCGAAAGGCGATCTCTCTGTGATTGTTACAAATTTTGGATTAATACCAGTAAAAAAACATTAATCCATAGGCCACGTGTTTCGAACCGTGGGTTGTGATCCTTACGAATTACGGATCAACAGTGGTCCGTTACACCCCTAGTGGCTTTGGTCTGGTTTTGTGGAGTTCAAGAGGGACACTATGCTTTCTTAGTGGTTATAATAACCAAAAACAAACATATAATTTTACATTTATGCTTTTCATCTGATGTTCTTGAATCGGGGAAAAAATTGATGAAGAACAGCATATTACACATCTCATTCATCAATCACATGAGTAAGTAACTTGAATGATTCTCTGCTCAGATATGGAGGGAAAACATCATGGTAATTTCTGCTTTAGTTTGTAATAATCAAAGAAGAAGCATTCACCTGATAAAGCCATCCAACAGCACACTCTGACTCACATTCACTCTCGCTTGTTAATTGAGCAATCAGTATGATAATTCAAGACAAAATGCTGCTTAGTTCTTACATCTGAAATGTCTTCACAATAATGTTTAATTGAAAACTCAGGCACACCTGAGTGTAATGTGCACAGACTCGCCTGTTTTTGCCCCTTCTTTGGTAGAAAAGCAAAGAGGGTGTAAAATACTCCCTATGTTTAATTATTCCAAACAAGCCTCTGGAAAAATCTCAAGGGTTTTCATTAAGCTTGAATTAAAGTTATGTAAATTCCAAGTGAAAGTAGCAGGTTTCTTATCCTTTTCAAAAATAAATCTTTTATATATTTTTTATTTTTTGAATAAGGCAGAAAGAGTTTTGGTTTTGAATGCACTCCTGTTTCTCATTCTTTTTCAGTTTTCATTCATTGCACCTATTTTATTAAAATATTGTCTGTGGTGGTAGGGTGTCCTTTATGTCAAATTAATTTAAATAATTCAACTAAGTGTTGATATTTGAGGACAATGCTGCGAGACTTTCACTGTCTGGTGCTGATGGGGCTGAATGTAATATAAAAACAACAAAATATGAAAAGAGCGAATCTCCCCTAAGACCTTGTTGTTTTCCAGGAAGACCTAATGCATAGTAGTCGTGTATAAATTTTGAAAGTGTGCATTCACTTTGCATAATAATAGATGCTTCTGCATTTTATTTATTTATTTATTTTATGCAAGCCACAGATAGTGTGAGCAAATCACACGTTCATAGTGGGATGGGAAAAATGTGTTAATTTTGGGGATCAGTTATCTGATGTGTAAGAAAAATATAAGAAAAAGTAACCATTTATGCAGCCTGTTTTTCCACTTTCTTGAGACTATGGTTTTTCTTTTTAGTTCCTGTGACTTTGTGTTTATGCTGTTTGAATATTGTGGTCTATCTTATCCCAGAGATTATGTACGTGTGGACTTATTGGTGGACTAACAGCTAACATGTGTACAGGCAATTATGGGTCCATAGAAAGGTCCCAACCTTAGTCATGTATTGTAATTAAAGAGTTGTTGTTGTTTTTTATAACTGTATGTTATACTTATTTGGGGTGTTTGTTTTTGTTTTGGGGTTTTGTTGTTGTTGTTTTTTTTCTTGTTTGTTTTTGTAAGTTTATGCATAACAGGAAATTAATCCTGGAAGTTGTGATTATTGGCGACGCAGTGGCGCAGTAGTTATTGTTGTCGCCTCACAGCAAAAAGGTCGCTGGTTCGAGCTTTGGCTGGGTCAATTGGCATTTCTGTGTAGAGTTTGCATGTTCTCTCTGCGTTTGCATGGGTTTCCTCCGGTAGCTCTGGTCCCCTCAATCCAAAGACATGCAGTACCGGTGAATTGAGTAGGCTAAATTGTCCGTTTTGTAAGTGTGTCAATAGGTGTGTGTGTGGATGTTTTCCAGAGATGGGTTGTGGTTAGAAGGGCATCTGATGCGTAAAACGTGCTGGAAAAGTTGGTAGTTCATTCCGCTGTGGCAACCCCGGATTAATAAAGGCACTAAGCTGAAAAGAAAATAAATGAATGAATGAATGAATTAAAGAATGAAAGAATGAATGAATGGGTTGTGATTATTGTAAGTCTATTCAATGACTATATAAAACTTATTTGTCAAAAGAAGGACCCATAGAAAAGTATGGAAATGTGTTTTGACATTAAATGAAGGCTGAAGTTACCTACATTTTAAAGGAAACTATCAGGTTTCTTTTCCTTTTCAAAATAAGTCTTACATTGAATGAGGCGGAAAGAGTCTCAATTTTGTATGCACCAGTTGTAATTTAGTTCAAATTTACTTCTCATAAATGAGACCTTTGTTTTAATTGGTATTTGCAATCTTAATTTTGCCCAGAAATTGATAGTAAATAGAATTGACTGACATGACACAATGTGAATATATAAAATGTTGAATTAGAAAAAATTTCTTCAGTGAAATTTAAATCTTTATAGCTTTAAAAAAAAGCATTTCATAATGATGTAAAGGTACAATTAAATTAAGATAATTTAAAATATACTTTATTGTTGATTCTGCATTCATTTGGGGAATCAGAGTATAAATAGATTTAAGCTGATGATAATTTATAGAAACCTGTGCAGTTAATTAATTCAAACATTTTTCTTAATTCTCGTTCATACAGTCCTAATATAAATGTTACTGTCATAATCCAGTTACACTTTTTATGAATGAAAATAATAAATAAAATAATTGCTCTCTTTTTTTCTCTCTCTCTCATCAGGGTTGAAACAGATCCATGCTCTCTCTATCCAAGGAAACTATGAACTGCGCATTGATCTGGAAGACTTTGAGAACAGCACAGCTTTTGCACAGTACGGTGTGTTTGGAGTTGGGCTGTTCTCTGTTGATCCAGAGGATGACGGGTACCCCCTCACCATTGCTGATTATACTGGCACTGCAGGTACACACATGCATATTTACATAATAAATACATAAAACTAAAGATAAAGGGTCAATATCTTGAATATCCTGAAATTAGTATGCCTTGTTGAAATCGCATGCTTTATATTAAAGTAACTTTGAACAACCCGCTATGCAAATCAGTTAGGAAGATAAAATCTCTGTCAACACTATTAAATGCTTAATCATTCAGATAATTGATCCATTTCAGCGCTTGATGGCATACACAGAATATTCATGGCACTTAAGAAACTGTAAACACTCCACAGCTCCAAAAAACACAAATTGTATCATGCTCCCTTTGCAAATCAACACACAACCAAACACTAATGCTAGATACCAGAACAGATTCCCAAAATTCAGTTTCATAAATCAGACTACTCCACTCCCTTTGGAATGAATGATTTCAAAGTGTGCAATAATGAGCAATCCTTTGATGGGATGATTGCATAAGAATAATATTCATGAGTATCATTTGTAAATCAGACCCCATTGGTCACGTTGTGTATCGTGTTGTATTTTCCATGTGGTCTGCAAGGAAAACTCAATAGATGTGTTTTTTTTTTGTTTGTTATTTTGTGGCTTTTCATAATGCTTAAGATACTCAAGACTCCTAGCTTATTCAAATTTAGTAATTTTATGCAACTTTTGAATAAATTGCACTATTTTACATTTAATTGTAACCGCTTTCACAGCTGTGAACTCACACAGATAAGGGTGGGCAGTAAAAAAAATGACTTTATTTACTTTGTTACATCTATTTGACGGTCTTGGGGTAAATGTGTACTTTTAAAAGTAGATTTACTTTTAAGAGTAGATTTAAAGATTTAACTGTATACGCAGTTTGAGGCGTCTTCTCGTGATGACGCCAAAAAGAACGTAAAATACACTTTTAGTTTTGATCATACAGATAGATCTGTATAATTATACATCAATCGAATCTGTTATGTGTCTACGTTTTTGTGTACACTCAAAATAACAACAAAAGTGTGTGCTTTTGCAAAATAAGGAAAATAAACAGTGTTTGCATTCTTTATTTTCTCCACAAACTAAAAGGTCTTAAAATATTATTTTGATGTAAAGTTTTTCATGTTTAAAATATTATTTATTCTTATGTTTAAAGCTTTTGTCATTAAGCTACTTCTGTGTCTCGGAGTCATTTAGAAAGTATTATTAAATGCTGGATTGATGCACAAGAAATATTTATTATTACAACAGTTTTGCAAACACATTTTATACTATTTCAAATATATTTTGTGCATGCTGTTTAAGTGCACATACATTGTTTACCCATAGTGTTTACATGGCCATAATGCAACAAGTAAAACAACAGGCATTTAGTTTGGGCTAGCTTTTGCAGCTGGACATTGCTTTAAAATGCCCTTGATGGGTGAACATTAGTGAATGGGGGAGTGTCTTTTGTCTCTCCAGGTGAATTATTCATGACCATAGTCACTCACACGCATACAGCTGAGCTGACACAAAACAGACTTTGCAAAATGTAAAATGTTGCAATGTTTTCCTTGAATGAGAGAAGAGAAATTTTTTTGCATAATTGTGAAGTAAATGTTCTAGCCTTCAAGACTGGTTTCTCAAAAGTCTTGTTCAGGCCAATTTAAATTGGCTTTTTGAACCTTTGTTCGGCTACTTTTTTTTTTCTCTAAAACCTACTAACCATGCATAATTTTTGGTCACACTTTATTTTGATGGTCAGTTTGTTGAATGTAAGTTACATTGCATCTAAATGCAAAATAATTCTCATTAGATATTAGATAGACTGTTAGGTTGGGGTCAGTGTTGGGGTTAATGTAATTTGACATCTACTTGGAAAGGTTCTTATAGTCAGTTAAATGTCTGTTGAAGGAGCATATCAACAAATATTAAGCAGACAGTTTGCTAATACTCAAGTGGACCATCAAAATAAAGTGTTACCTAATTGCATGCACATCAGTATTTCTCACAAATTATTGTAGTCCAGTTTGTGCTGAATACAAAATAAAAATACATGTTTCCCAATACTATGTAATAAGTAGCTGAAATAAGCACAAATGTCAGGGCATGTCAAAACATCTTAGGGACCCCAAAATCACCTCAGACCCCAGAGGGTTAAAGGTTGGCACTTTTGCTTCATTTGCTGTGTTAATTTTCTGATTTATTAAAGACAAAAAGAAACTTTTTACTCTGTTCCTTTCTCATTAATAATATATATATATTTATATGCTCAAAAGTAACTAGAAACATGCTTCTTTACTCTTTCTCTTCTTTTTACATGTGTAAACGTTTCTCAATCCACCACTGCATTCAGAAGATGAAATGTCTTCCAGTCAATTATCACCACTGACCTAGACAAATGTCAAAGATGTCAAGACAAATGTCAAGAACACAGACACAATTTGAAAGCCCCTCAGAGTCCTACAAGAAACAAGAGGGCGCGAAATAAGCAGAAATAGAAAGAGCATTGCGAGTTTGAACTTGAGGGCTGGAGCTGAGGAAAATGCAGCATGGAGGGAGCATAAAAGAGAGGGGTGAGAGATCTCCTGACGGTACAGCAGGTATATCCGGCCCTGAATTGGATCATGTCTGTAGCGCTGGTGTCAGGTGAGCAGGTGGTCTCTGCTGGGCAGCGTCTTCATGCCCTTGAGCTGCTGGCTTTCTTGTTTTCTGCCTGACAGGTCTCCCCTAATCACAGCACTGAGAGTATTATTGTGATCATTTGCATTGAATTTTGACAGGCAGTTGTGCTCTGGTCCAGTCTGGTGGGCTCTAATACGTCTCAAAACACAAACAGTGTCAAGGTGACTTCTTATTCTTGCTGGCTTGTGAGCAAAAAGTAGCCCATGTATGTTTGTGGACTTATGTTTTGGGCAGGTTGCATGTTTGTGCGGTGTTTTTTTAGACAGTCACACATGGTAATAACACATGAAGCTTTTCTGAGATTATAACATTCTCTTGACAAATGAAAAGTGTTCCCAAGAGTATGTGAGCGAATGGGAGAGTCTGCAAGGACATGTCTGTGCTATAACACTCTTAATGCAGAAGTGTCAACGGCAGCAATACAAGTATTTTCAATGGGCTTCATGCGACCCTAGTGTGACTAATGGCTTATTCCCATCGCTGCGGACTAAATCTGTCAAGCTTGAATGACGTGTGCTTCCAGGGGGAAATTGAGCTCCGGTCTGGGATCCGTTTCTCGCTGTATTGTCTTTGACGTTATTGTGTAAAACTGACTGCGGATCAGAAAGCTGGAAATCTTCAAGGTCACGAGCTGTTCAGGAATAGGAATGGGGTTTAACGCTTTCATTCCGCAAATGTTATCCTCTTCTGCGTATCATCTGTTGTATTTTAGGCTGGATAAAAGGTTAAATACAAACGGGTTCTGAAGGAATCCCAGTGAGGTTTGGAAATACCACCTGACATTTACCTCTATTGTACTCATCCTGGTACACTTTCTTTTTTCTGCTTTCTCTCTCCATCTCCATGGAACACTGTGTTCCAGCTTTTGTTTGGAATGTAGTCTGTGTCCGTGTTAAGCTTACAATAACAGTTTACAGGGCAGTAAACACATCACCATCCTGCTCTTCTGCCAAAAAATTCAGCAAAGTGGACAGCAGGCCCGATGGCTTTCCAAATTCTCCTTTCTGCCACGGAAATGGGGAAGGTGTATTTCTGTTGCTCAACAGCACCTGTTGCCATCAGATGAGACTGATACTACAAGAGGGAAGGTGGCATTGAAGTCAAATTGTCATTGACTCACAGGTTGACTCTTTTTATGTTCTTGCCACACTTTAGGTCTGAAAGACATCACTCTTTCCTGGCCGCACAAAACAAGTGAATATAAGTTGAATACTTTGGAAATTGTTTGTAAAGCAAATGCTGTGTGAGGCTACTGTGTTCTTTGGACCAGGGGGGTTTGAAAATGTATTATGAAGGAAATGAAAAGTATAAAAACGCAAATAAGTGGAGGGAAAATATATTACTGTTCCATTATTTTCTTTTTAATACTGAATATTATGTTATGCTCCTTCCATGCAGCGTATTTAATTTCAGTAATATTTTGGCTGATTATTCTCACTATTACCTTAATTTTCTGCTCTCTCTGAAAGTCGTCATATGCACTAGTAAAGTGGTTGTCAATTGGTTTATCCCCGTGACCCACATAATTCCATGGTCATAACCCACTTTTTTACCAGCGGGTAAATAAAGTATTGAACATGACATTTTTCTGATAAAAATATTTCTAAAGGAGTTGTTGACCCAGATTTTAATAAAAACACAATGTTTTAATAAAAACATACACATTAAACGTCTGAAAAATTTATTATAGAGTTGCTCAAGGAGAAATCACCGAATTGATAAAATGCATTTAATACTTTGTATAAAAGACTTTTTTTGGTAATGACAGCTTCACGATACATTTTTTATAGACTTAACTCATGGAGTTGCATGCTTTGCTCAGGTGTGATTTTTTTTTTTTTTTACAGACTTCAACATTCTAAAACTCCTGACTGTTCTCTGTGTTTCATCCATGAACCCTAATGCTATGTTCACATTAGACACGACATACGTGACTAAATCATGCTATACGCACATAAGCAAATGTGTCAACATTTTTATTTTTCTCAATTTATTCACGCATCAAATTTACTTCATTCGTGCATCAAATTTTATTCATGGGCAGGGCTTCTGTCTGCCTGGTGACATTAGCTTCATTGCTAATTGGCTAACATGGATTTTATTGAGATACTGTAGTACCTGTGCCTTTATGTGCTTTAGGAAGGCTGAAAAACAGCGTAGATTTGTTCTGTGCAGTGTCTGTGTCCACTAGATCCTTTAGAGGTGCACTAACTCCTCCAGAGACTATACCTGGATGATGGACGGTTCAGTGGTGCTTCAGACTGAGCCAAGCCCACTTTGATGAGTTGTTATCCATTGTCGGCAAGAGGATTTCCCTCTTAGTACACCAACAACTACATCATAATCACGTTCCTACAAGAGCAAGCTCCTGATTGGATAACGCAGCGTAAATTTCCACTGAAGTTCAGATTTTCCAACCTGAGGGATTTGCGCGATATATGTGTCAAACATGCAAAACACTAAACTCGCATTGACTTAACATGTTAATGACTTGTGCTCCACACTTCGTCCAGGTCTGGTGTGAACGCAACCTAACTCTAGTTCTAATTTTCTATTGGATTTAGTTTAGGTGATTGCGTGGGCCATTTTTTTCTTTTCTTTTTTGAAACCAGTTGAGAGTTTCCTTGGCTGTATTTGCCGTCATTGTCTTTCTGAAATGCCTAATCGCTGTAACAGCTAATATTCATTTACACTGACAAGGGCTCATGGCTGCTTTCTAATTAATGAGAGATTTCAGCTGCTGTCTGGCCTTACCATGTTTTTTACATCTCCCGTTCTTCATGTGTTCATTAATTTTTCCGTGTTTCCGTTTTTATTACACAGAACTATATAGACACACACAGTAAAGTGGTATAAATCACCACAGATGTTTATAATAATACAGTAAGTTTGATTTGTTAGCAGGGATGCATTTAATTGGTCAAGCAAAGACATTTGTAATGTTTCAGTAAATTTATATTAAATACTTTTTTTATAACAATTTCTAATGTGACATGAAGTGACTCAAATACATTGACATTTAGAAAGGCTGGCAATTTGTTTAGTGTAAAGCCTTTGCCAAAAAAAAATGTTAGATAAAAATGAACTTGACACATGGTAATATATGTTTCATGAACTGTGTGTCTACCTCTGATATCAACAGCAAATCACAGCACTTTTTCGACTCAAGCTACTTTGAGTTTGTTTCATTCAACTAAGCTGTCCAAGACCACTTTTAGAAAAAGCATAACTTCACACATTTGTTCAGCTAATTATGGAGCAGCATCTATTCTTGTGTTTGTGTGTGAGTTACTGAAAAAGAATTATTAAAATATCACTGATGAGGAGGGACTCAACCCAGAGTGAGTTTTCCTACTTTTAAAGTGTTGCAAAAAGGTGATGTTTTGAAGAATTACAGTCTGACAGAGAGAGACAGAAACAAAGCATAGGAAAGACTGTAATTCCATATACATTAATCACACAGAAGTGGAGTAAAATGCTGAAAAAGCTTTCATCTGGGCCACAGAGATGAGACGAGTTTTCTTTTGTATGCTAACTTGTCTTGTGTTCCTGGGCATCTGGAGTCGTTAGTGTGAAATGGCTTTCAGTGATGAGTTTCACAACGTTATTTGTAGAATACCACAAGTCAGCTTTGTCGCAGCCTAATTATACAGTAACATTCAGAATTGTTTTTGAAAAAAACAGTCTCTTATCATCAGTTCCATCACAACTCCATAATGAAGTGGCGGTTGAGGGATTTAGTTGTAGAACAGTAATGATTCTGGAACAAAACACTGTGAGGGTCTATACAGTTGCTGTAGTTATGAACAAAGCATTCTCATGCAATCTTATATAAACCATATTCTTAATTATTGTATGCTGTAGATATTTTAGTGGTTTGCCCTACTTTATATTCATCTTAACTCATCCCTTCCCATTGGCAAGATTTGTTCTTTATGACACTACACCACTGACAGGGTTTCCATGTTTATACAGTTTTGCATTCTTTGAAATAATACAGAACAAGTGAACAATAAGCAGAAACAAACAATAGAAGCACATGTAATCTAACCTGATCATCAGACATTCATAAGCATATAAATGCATACAAACTGTACATGCATACAAACCTAACTGTACATAATGAAAAGTGAAATCCACAAAGAGTTTTCAGAGTATTGATGTTATTGTGGTAATTAATTTATTTTCTGATCATTTTTCTCAATATAGTTCAGTTGTATTCTTTGCCAAGATGTGCTCAGCTTTTTAATTACTTCTCAGTTTTTTAACTCAAACTTTAGGTTTTAATACAAAATAATGATATATTACTATATTATTAATAAACATTTAGACAAAAGCTTTTTTATATTACAATTTTTTTTACATTACAAATTAAATGAAGTTTATTTATAAATTAATTTCAAGAGGATCTTGTGCTTATGATTGCCTGCGGCTGCTCCTGCATTATCCAATTTATGATTTACCGATTCCTAAGCCACTATAAATTCCCTGGGTTCCCTATAAAAGCCATCTTCGTTTTGAAGAATCCCCCTTCCACCCCTACTCCTCCTTCTTTTCTAGATGGGTGCTACGGTGGCCCAGTGATTAGCACTGTTGCTTCACAGCAAGAACTTTACTGGTTCTATTCCTCACCAAGCCAGTCAACGTTTCTTTGTGGAGTGTACACATTCTCCGCATGTTCATGTGGGGTTCCCCGGTTTCCTCCCACCGTCCAAAAACATGCAATTTAAGTTAATTGACTATTCCAAATCAGCATCATAGACATGCTTCTAGTAAGTAATTATTTTTTAGGAGCAATCACTGTTCATTAGCTACTACAGCAGGGGAGTTCTCGAGATCTACCAGAGCTCAAACTCCCCTCTCGCCTTGCAAACTGGAGGGAGCCCCAGGCTCGAGGATCTTATGAGCTCAGGGCTCTCTCCCGGGACAGCATGCCAAACAAGCTTTATAATCAATCATCAGCTAACTGTGAACTCTTGGAATAAATTAAATAAAATTAGATAAACATTTTTACTGCTTCTTTTGATCAATGTATTAATGAAAAACAACTATCTGACCTACATTTTTATTTAATTGTCTTTCTGCTCTTTTTCTTTGTGTGTGCACATATACGCAGGCGATTCATTACTAAAGCATAACGGAATGAAGTTCACAACTAAAGACAGAGACAACGATCATTCAGAGAATAACTGCGCTTCTTTCTACCATGGTGCCTGGTGGTACCGGAACTGCCACACCTCCAACCTGAACGGGCAATACCTGCGCGGGCAGCACACCTCTTACGCCGACGGCATCGAGTGGTCGTCCTGGACCGGCTGGCAGTACTCACTAAAATTCACAGAAATGAAGATTCGACCAACACGCGATGAGAGAGAGACCAAGTAAATGTGTCGGAATTAATATTTAATTTCCGAGGAAGTGAAAAAAGTACAAATAAATGTTTTTAAGACTTCTATATGGGATTTACAATGTGAGAAACAACATAAACATTTGCTGTTGCTGATCTAAAAAGAGAGTTTTCTGTTGTCCTGTTTATTAATTTGGCAGAAAAGTCACACTATCGTGTGGCCTTGCTGTAACTCCTGCCCTCCATTTGACAATCTCTTCATCATCAGGCCTTGACGTCTCTTCACTCCCCAACGTGGGATCTCAACTACAGTGAGTCACACTTCGGTTCTGATGGAAATGACACTGAGTCCAGCGTACTCAGCCACTGGTTAGGGAATTCATTATGAGAAGACCATGTACGACAATGAAATATTAGAATGGTTCCTTCTGTCAGCATTCTCGCTCGTATTACACAGTTAATACTTTGAACACACAAGCCAAGGCCAAATCTCCACTTAGTTTTCATGTTTGAAGAAGAAAGCTAGCATAAAAGGAGAAAGTGTGTAAAATGGGGAGGGGAATGAAAGCGAGAGGCAGTCTGGGAGGAGATCAGTGCAAAGGTTTCTGTGGGAGTTTGTCTCTCATCTGTCTGACAGGCCATTAGTGAGCATATTGGCCACTTTGTTTGATCGCCATTGCCAAGTGATCATCAGCCAGACTCTTCATCTCGCACAAACGCAGATGGAGGCTGTTTATGTGTGTGTGTGTTTGTGGAAGTGAGATGAAAGGGAAATGTGGTATTGTCTCGTCTTTTTCCCGAGTGTGAAATTCTGACTCAGCACAAGTTGGAGTGTGTTTTGGGGAATCTCTTTTTCAGCCCGTTGAGTGTGTTTACCTAGCACTCATATACATGTCATTGTTCACGCATGCCTTTAGACCCTGTGTCGTAATGTTAATTTAAATGAGCCATCCTGCCCTGTTTCATGTGCGAAAGCTAACATGTATATCAGCACATTCACTGCCCTCTCTCTCTCTCTCTCTCTCTCTCTCTCTCTCTCTCTCTCTCTCTCTCTCTCTCTCTCTCTCTCTCTCTCTCTCTCTCTAGTTCACTCTCCAAAGGTCAGACATCTAGAATGAGAATGCCGCTCTTCTTTCCCCTCATGTTCAAGTGTCTGCCTTCATCTCTTGCCCTTTCTTTTTTTTCCCTCCTGGTCTTCTTCTCATTTGTTCTCACCTCTCATTCCTTTGGTTTGTTTTCTTTGCTCTCCTGAGGAAGTGGAAAAGGTCAACGTGTCATTTAGTACAATTACGCAGCTCATTGTTCTCTTTTCTTGCTCTTTTCTGACTTTTTCCTTTTCTCCTGCTTCTGTTCTTTCCAATTCTGTTTCATAATCCATCCTTGCTACCTACAGCTCTGAAAAAAAAATCTGCCCAAATTCTCGTTTTGATCCTGGATTTACTGGATTAGGTGTGGGTTTATGTAAAATGTTAACAAATCATTTGAATTTGAAATGAAGGCATTTTCAGTTGTTGTGATTGAAAGCTTTTTTTTAACCAAATATTGATTTCCTAACCTTTCTAAGGTAAAATATTGGTATTGTTTTGTATAAAAAATAAGTACTTACACGTCTGAAAACATGGCAGCTTTTTTATGCTGTAAATTATGTTAAAATTTAGACATATCTAAATTTGGAAGAAATGTGTTATGACCTGTAGTTTTGTTTTGTTTTTTGGATCATTTTGATCTCTGTGATATTTCAAAATTATTTTTTTCCCTCTCTGTCTTTCACTTTCTTCGTTCTAGATGGGCATGGTCAGTGAATATAACATGGATGTGGTGATTGGTCCAGCAGCATTACTCCAGATGTAAAGGCCCTCTAAGCCTTCACTCTGTTGCCACTTTGTGCCATCGCCGTTACTTGAATTTAAATCGTTTGCTATAATCATATTACTATGTGTTGTTAATTTGATTGCTGGTTTGTGTTTCAATTAGAAAGATATAGTTGTTCTATTTGTTAGTTTTGAGAATTCCCCGTTTTGACCTCTGCCTGTTTAAAGACCTTGATTAAGATTTGTGATTCGGGATTATGCATTACATTAAGTTTAGGAAAACTTTGTTTTTGTCACTTCAAGAAAAGTAGAGAGGGCGACATAGTAGCAGTGGGTAGCATTGTCACCTCATAGCAAGAAGGTTGCTAGTTCGATCCTCAGCTGGGTCAGTTGAGGTTTCTATGTGTAGTTTGCATGTTTTCCACGTGTTCACATAAGTTTTCACTGGGTGCTCCAGTTTCCCCAACAAGTACAAAAACATGCACTATTGGTGAATTGGATTAGTCAAATTGTCCGTAGTGTATGTGTGTATGTTCTGGTCCGCCAGGTTGAAGGTTGAGCATTGAGCTAATGACCCACCTCGTAAAAATTAGATGTTACAAAACACCAACATGATGCGGCTAAATAACAACTTCGATATAAATGGCCTGAGCGAGGCAGTGGCGCAGTAGGTAGTGCTGTCGCCTCACAGCAAGAAGGTCGCTGGTTCGAACCTAGGCTCAGTTGCCGTTTCTGTGTGGAGTTTGCATGTTCTCCCTGCCTGCGCGTGAGTTCCCTCCGGGTGCTCCGGTTTCCCCCACAGTCCAAAGACATGCGGTACAGGTGAATTGGGTAGGCTAATTTGTCTGTAGTGTATGAGCGTGTGTGTGGATGTTTTCCAGAGATGGGTTGCGGCTGAAAGGGCATCCGCTGCGTAAATACTTGCTGGATAAGTTGGCGGTTCATTCCGCTGTGGCGACCCCGGATTAATAAAGGGACTAAGCTGACAAGAAAATGAATGAATGAATATAAATGGCCCTGGGAGTAAATAAGAAAAGTAGAGGACATGAGGACTTTTCATGTATTTATATTGTTTTTTGTTAGGGAAACAAAAGACATGTTTTGTTTATTATTTTGGCCTTGTCTGTCCCTGAAGTGATTCTCAACAAACCAATAAATACTTTCATTTTTGCCATATCTCTTTGGTTCGACACATTCTTCACACAATCATTTAGTTTCATATTTTTTTCTCACTAACAATAAACTTCTTTTATTTCTGTTATGGTTTATCCCTGGATGTTGTAACAGAAAATGGGTTGGTTGTTGTGAGTAAGAAAATGTATTAAATGAAACGATTGTGTGAGGGAAGGCATAGAGCAGGAAGCACCAATCTCGGTACTGGACGGCTGTTGTCCCTGCAGGGTTTAGCTCCAACTTGCCTCAACACACCTGCCTGGATGTTTCAAGTATACCTAGTAAGACCTTGATTAGCTTGTTCAGGTGTGTTTAAATAGGTTTGGAGTTAAAATATGTAAGACACTGGTGACCCCTGGAGCTGGAGTTTAGCCAGTTTAGCTGGAGTCATGATGCTGGACCAATTATCACATCTATTTATTATTTACTGGCCATGCCCATCTAGAACAAAGAGAGAGAAGGGGGGAAAAAAAAGGCGGGGGGTGGGGGTGGGGGGGTTGGGGGGGGGGGTCGGCTTTCAGAAGAAACAAGATACCATATAGATCGAAATGATGCAAACAAAAACTACAGGTCATAACAACTCAGCAGGAATAGGACGTCAATATGACGTTAGATTGACTTTGTACACCAACATCGTGAACATTGCATTTTGTTTAGAAATGAAAATCAGGTTGACGTCAGAACCCAACATCAGGCTGACATCAGTGTCCAACATTAGATAGACATTGCGTTTTGGTTATTTTCCAATGCAACCTAAAAACAACAAAATGTCAACATCTAATGATGTTACAGCTTGACGTTGTGTGAACGTTACCACTATGACGTCTATGTTGGATTTTGGTTGCCATACCTGATGAATAAATGTCAATATGATGTTGGTTTAAGATTTTTGCTCAACGTTGGATTTTGGTCACTTTCCAACACAACCTAAAATCAACCAAATATTAATGTCATTTGATGTCGTTATTGGACGTCAAAATAACGTTGTCTTTAGATTCTGGCGACCTAAATCTAACCTAATATTAATGTCTTATGACATTGTGTCTGCTGGGAAATGCCATCAGCAGTTTTCAGAATAAAAGAAAAATTGGGTTTGCTTAAACATGAAACAAGTATCAATTGTAAATCCAGAGAAGCTGAGAATTTTCAAGTGGTCCTTTATTTTTTCATCGCTTTTTCATTAGTTTTCTGCATTATAATGATGGTTTATGTTTAATATTTTTAAACTGTAATTTTGAATTGAGAAAAAGAGATTTACACATTTCACAACTACCAAAAAAGTCTAGTTTCCTCCCTTTGTTTATTTGTTTTGTTTTTACATGTAATGACAAATGTTGATGCAGACTTGTGAATGAACATGTGCAAGTGCAGGTAAAAACATTGACAATTCATGGATTTTGCCATTTTGAGTTGTACTTTATAACTGTACCAAGAGCTTTAAGATATGTGTAGATTTCATGTACAGTGTGTATGTTTTAGAGACTTTTAGCGCATGTGAAATGTTTTCTTACGGGAAATCAGCAGAAGCACACAAATGTTTGATAGAAAAAGATCCTCGAAATGTCCTGATAATGTCAGTAGTCATGTGACTGGGATTGAAAGAGACTACAGTCACTCGAATGGACTCTTTGTTTTAACTTCTGGTCTGCAAGCTGTGGAGTTTAAAAAATCCATTAAATCTACACCAGTGAATAACGAGCACATTACTTTGGAAAATCTACAGGAAGATGACTGTAAAAGCAACATCACAGGATGTTGTCAAGACTCTTAAATGGACACAAGTGAGTGCCCATCCCAATCTCTGGAGTTCCTTCTAAGTTTCCGACCACTTTAACTGCAAAGTTGCCTCTGTAGGTTTGTGTCTTTGTATTGTATTTTCTCTTGTACTTTTTTTTCTCTCACCTCTAAATTCCCCCTACTCTCATTCTGTGAAATTACAACGCAATCAGACCCTTTTCTCCATCATCATTTGCTTCGGAGTTAAACATGCTCCCTATTCAGCTGTCGATAACGTTTTTCCAGTGCATTGCTATCGTACTGATCCCCTGAACAAAAGCTAACAGACTGAACAAAGAACGAAGGAAAGAGACTAAAGTGATGTAACAATGCCATGAAATGGAGTCAAGAAAGGAGCAAAAGACAAACCAAGAGTACAAATCATAAAAGGACCGATAAAACCATCTGTAATTAAAGGTCTCAGTGAGAATGAGTGTGTGTGTGTGTGTGTGTGTTTGTAAATGAACGAAACAGAAAATATACTTGTAAAGAAAAAAGTAAATGGTTATTTCTGTGTATGGCTCTTCATATTGTGTGCATATAAAAAAAAAAGTCAATAAATAACATATAAATAAACTGATTTCTGCAAAGGCACTGCATGGATTTTGAAATGGATCTACTGTGCATCATTTCTGTCCATCCATACACACATCTCTGGCTTTCCAGCAAGAAATGCTTGCATCGGCCCTCTCCAGCTGTTTTTAATACTTCCAGGGCGACACATTGCACTTTTCACACAGAATCGGGGTTTGTGATTGCTCCCTATGGACACGTTTCCTCAAACCTTTGCTCTATAAATAAGTCTAAATTTGTTTCTGGCTGAATTTTTATGTGTGGTTTAAAGCAATTGGCAAGTGCCAAAGGACATCCTGTTCCTATTTCCCAGTGTTAAAAGGCTCTGTGTGTGTGTGTGTGTGTTTGCGTTTACAGTGAGAGGAGGAGAAGGATGGCTGCATGCATGTGCGGGTGAAAATGATGGAGAGGAGCACATTGGGTTGCATGTGAGTTCACTGTCGAATGTGTTGGTCCCATTTTTGCCACAATAATGGCGACTCCCCAGGGAGGAGAGCAGCACAAGAGATGAGCAATAAAACTATAACCGCTCAATGGCCATCTTTCCTCTGCAGAGCAAAAGAGAGTGACACAAACATTCGCAACCTAGACTCATCAGCACTCTATTGTCACATTTGTTTCATGAAAATATTTCTTCTTTTTATTCTAATTGTATTATAATTTTCTCTTTAGTAAAAACAGCTGAAGTTGAGTCTCCCTTTTAAATGAAAATCACTTCTAGAAATCCAAACAAACATTGACATAATTTCAATTAAGTAACTTGAAATTAGCAAGTTAAAGTCTGTATATTTCACTATAAAAGATGGTCTTTAGAGATACTGTATGTAAGTTTATGACTCTTTCAAAGCATTAACATACCATAATATGTTTGCAGATATTTAAGAAACATGTCAAGTAAATTCTTGATTCTTGTTTATCTGAAAAACAATGTTGAAGTCAGATATTCTGATTTGAAAATGTGTTTTTTGTGCCAGAATGGCTGTCTTTGTTTTGGTTATTTTAACTCGCCTAATGGCAGTATAGCCAATTATATTTCATTCACTCATTCACTCATTCATTTAGAATGGCTCTCAAAGTGTGTGTCAGTAACCGAAATGCGACTTCTGGTGGACAGTGGCAGACACCGAAATGAGATGCAGATTCAGAGTTCCACATGAGGTGGTTATTAATTAGCAAATAATATAAATATTACGAATGTAAACATTAATTGACCAAGCTAAATTGTAAACCTTGTGTCCTAACAACACCCTACATAAAGAGATTTGCAGTGATAAGCAATTTGGCTGTTTGCAGCAAAACACGACAGAAATTTAAACAGCCATTCAGAAGCACAGAATATGCACCCACTCACAAAATGGTATAGTTTATAACCTAATTAATACATATTAAACCTCTTTAACATTATTAAATGTACATGCTGAATCACTGATACAGTATGTGTTGTTATTTCACAGTTCTAAAGTTCAATTTCAAATGGTTTAGTTTATTTTCAAGATCTGAGGTGAACTATTTGCTGCTGCTTTCAGTATGGCAATAAAAGTAATGTGAAACGGCATTCAAACTCACATTATTAGCATGTAACACAGAATAAAGCACATGAGGTGTACCTGATTACAATTTATCCTGTTATTCAGCTGTAAGAAATAGAAGTCGTTTCTAATATGTCAATTCAAGGTGTTGGTAGAACAAAGACTAATTAACAAAACTGACAAAAACTTTAATATGGAAAGTATTCCTTCTATCATGTGCAGCTGCTTTAAGTTATAAAACTACTTTGATCAATCATCAGACTCGCTCCTTAATCTGGCAACCTGTGCTTGCGTTTGTTTTCATGCAGGAATGTAATACCTAGTTTAACCCCTGGGTGTCGAACTTACATACTGCACCTTTAAATGTCAATGCAATTACCATGGATTTGTTGCATTTTTGACAGTCAGTAGTTGATAACTGAAAGTGGAAATCTGTTAAAATGTTAGCAGTCTTAACATAATTTTCTTTCTTAGAAGCTTTGTGTAGTTTTTTTGACCTTAAGCACAAAGCTTGTAATATCAAAGATTGTTAGCTACTGTCACTGCGTATCTGGAGGCATAATTGTATGCAGCATTGATTAAATTATATGCAGTACATATCTATAATATACAAGCAAGGTTTGAAATAACACCACCAACACAGGTCAGTGCTGAGATTTAAACAACCTTTGTGAGACAGTTTGTGTCAGTTTTATTACCAATTTTAATTTAATTGCCAGTTTATGTATAGCAGTTATTGAGATTTTAGCATTTTTCCATACAAGCAGATATGACTTTCTCTTAAAAGCACAAAATAGCTGTAGCTGGCCTGAGACATTCAAAATCTGTCTGCAGCATCAGCTATTATAGTGAGAAGGTTGCACTCTAGACAAAGTGTTACTCATGATAGACTAACCTCATGAACTAATGCAGATATGTTCTCACTGAATAGCAAGATTAGAACTTGCCATTTATCCAGATACAAATGTTAAAGTTGTTTCTGTTAAAGCACATTATTAATCATTATTAAATGTAAAAGCAATGAAGTAATATCAGACAGTACATTTTTTATAAAATTGTAAGCCAAACACAGTGTTGGGCAAGCTTCTTGGAAAAATATAGTGAGCTAAGCTATTAGCTACTCCACTCAAAATGTAGCTTAACTACACTAAAAGCTACCTTCTGGGAAATGTAACATTAGCAAGCTAAGCTAAAAGCTACTTGGCAAAAGTAGCTTAGCTACCTCTAAGCTATTTTTGCAGTTTTTATTTTGAAATCGAAGCAACGTAAATCCAAGTCAATCATATCTTAGGGGTCAATAAAACTGACAATGAAACATATGAGGCATAATTCAGATAAATGAATTACTGTAAATAATATGCTGTACTAAAAAGAAACAAACTATAGCATGTAACAGCTAAACCAAACATTTAAAATACACATTTAAAAAACTATAGTAATTTATAGTTAAGAGAAATATTTTGACATAAGCATTATGCATATTTTATATATTTTTACAACTCTTCATTAATAAATTACATTACATAATGCATTAATTTATAGTAATACTTACTATAAATTACTAAAGTTTTTTTTTTGAGAACAGCATCTTAAGTTAAGTTATAGCATCTTAACATGTACTTCTTGAGGTATGGTCATGAAAAAATCTTGCTCCAGAAATAACTCCTCTTTCTAAGTGATCTTTCCATCAAGCAAGTTTCTTTTGTTAGCCTAATTTGGTTGCTGACATCACCGACCAGAGGTGGCAGTAATGCACAAAAAGTTTGTTTTTAACCACCGTAAAACAAGAAGAAGAAGAAATTGTCTATCTTGCCATCATAGGATTTACTTTCATCGGCTAGACACCAGCCTCACAGCTCTGTGAATCTCGGTGCCGTCATTTATTGATCTGCGATTGGTAAATGTAGCTTTGTGGATGCTACTGATAATATTTAATTGGATGAACATTTTTTGTTTGTTTTATGCTTTACCGAGAATATAAAAATACATATAAACACATTTAGATCATTTACTGTAATCCTTACTATTGGACTGT
Source organism: Danio rerio (assembly GCF_052040795.2). Taxonomy (NCBI): domain Eukaryota; kingdom Metazoa; phylum Chordata; class Actinopteri; order Cypriniformes; family Danionidae; genus Danio; species Danio rerio. Next base: position 35,089,243 of record NC_141025.1, on the reverse strand, counting down.
AAAGAGACTTTCAACCAGCACAAAAAAAAAAAAACAATCATGTATTTAAATGGTTTTGAAATCATTGGAATACTTTTAATTCGTAATTAGTTCATTCATGGTCATTTGTGTAATTAACATTCTAACTGCATTGCTATTGACATCCAATTTAAGAATGTTTTTCTTTATGCTCACGGATACATAGTGCATATAAACATAACATTTACATGTTCAGCACTGTATTTCTGTCACGTATGCCATTTTGTGCATTGTTTCCCATCTGTAAAATAAAATCAACACTTCTACTTTAATTTGAAGTGCCTAAACCAGCAAGGGTAATTCCCTGAGACTCTGCCAGATACTAACATTACTACAGGCCATTTTCCATCGCTTTGGAGAGTTATTAAAACATATCTGATGAGTAAATCAACATGCTTGTAAAAGGCTTCCTGACTAGAAATATAAGTGTTTGTTATTATAATATATTATTATTTGTTATGTTTTGCTGCACCCTGTAATTCAATGCATCTTTATTTCTATAGCGCTTTTACAATGTAGATTGTGTCAAAACAGCTTAACATAGAAGTTCTAGTAAATTGAAAATGTGTCAGCCCAGTTTTTCAAAAGTTCAGTTTAGTTCAGTTCAATGTAGTTTAATTTTCACTGCTGAAATTCCAAAAACTGATGAACAAATCCATCGATGCACAGCTCCACAAGTCCCAGGCTAAGCAAGCTAGTGGCGAGGAACAAACTTCACCAATTGACGAAAGTGAAGGTAAAATAATCTAAAAAAAAAAAATAGCCTCAGTCGGGCATGACTATTTCTCCGCTGGCTAAACTTCTTGTTCAGAGCTGCAGTCTAGGCGCCCGAGGTTGGAGAATGCTGGATGTCCATCGTGGAGAAGCTGCAGGTGTGAGTGGGTCACCAGCGAGTGTTCAGACTCGTCTGTCAATGTGGTCTTTCAGGAATCAGTCTCATGCTTTCCACTCCGCTACAGCATCTGCTCAGGATACATTTCTTCGTAATTACTTCTGTTTTAAATATATAGAAGTTGTATGCAGATTAAAAGCTTTATTCAAATTGATTAAAGTATTTAAATTAATTGAACAGTATTTGGGATAAAATATAAATACAGTTAATAATATAAACAAATGACCTTGTGAAGCTAAAATGCCATATACTGCTGCTGAAAAAAAGTTCATTTCTGACCATACAGTATGCTATATTCATTCGTTTTCTTGTCTGCTTAGTCCCTAGCATGTTTTTACGCAGCGAATGCCCTTCCAGCCACAACCCATTTCTGGGACACATCCACACACACACACACACAGTTTAACCTACCCAATTCACCTGTACTGCATGTCTTTGGACTGTTGGGGATATCGAAGCACCCGGAGGAAACCCACGCGAACGCAGGGAGAGCATGCAAACACACAGAAATGCCAACTGAGCCAAGGTTCGAACCAGCAACCCAGCGACCTTCTTGCTATGAGGCGACAGCACTACCTACTGCGCCACTGCTTCACCCCCATTATGCTATACTGGCACTCTATTTATACCCCGACTACTAATGGATATGATGCTACAAAGTTTCTCATAATCAACAGAATGTCTAAATGAAAATAAAGTGAAAACCCTGTGAAAATAGAAAGACAGAGAGAGAGAGAGAATGGGTCAACTATAGTGAAGCTACGAGTGAAGTTTGTGAAGGGTGACAGTGATATAGATGAGGATGGTGTTTACCAGCATGAGCCGCACGTCAAAGAAACACATGAAAAGACAACAATGGTCTTTGTTCTTTAGACATATGCATGCTTTCTTTCTGACAGACCACAGAGTTTGGTGTAATCCTGTATTCATAAAGGAAGAGATGCGTCATTCAAACATGAAAAAAACTTAAATCTATAAAACAAGTGCACACAGTCATGTGCACATGCCCGAAAGTTTTGGTTTGTTTATTTAGTTTTGCAGTCTGCATGCGGGAAGTCTGATTGTGTCCTCTTTCTGTGTATCTGCGATTTTGCCATTGGGATGATGTGACGAAGGGAAATGTCAGAGGAAAATTAAAGCGATTTTATTAGCATGGCAGCTCCTTTTATGTCTCGCAGACCCGACGCCGGTGCATAAGGGAACCTACATTAGCATAACAATCAATACCACCGTGTTGAGGGAGTGAGGAGGAGACAGATTTATTATTATTATTATTATTTTAGATTGAATGTCGGTTTCTTCAGCTCTGAATTTACCTGCTGGCTGTCTGGTAAATGAAGTCAATCAAGGCAAGCACATTGCAAGGGATATGTGCGCGTGTGTGTACATTTTATGCATTAACCTTTCTCTCTTTCTCAAACTCACTTTTCTCTCACTTTGATGGTTTCTCATTTGCAGAGAGAAGAAAACAGCTAGATTAGTTAAGCTTTGCTGAATCTTATCACATTCACAAGCTTATGACGCAGTTGCCGCAATCTTGAGAACTCAAAAAAAAAAGCTTGAGAAAAAGCTCAAAATGACGCTGAATATTCATGAATGAGTTTAGTTATATTCATTAGTTATATTCATCCAATGGGAATTAGAATGATATATGCATAGTTATGTATTTAGCAAGCCACTTCAGGCTTTTTAACCCCTCCTGGTCTTTCTTTTCACTAGATTTATTTATTATTAGATTTATTAGACCCTTATAATCAGCGGAATAAACTGCCAATTGCTTACCTTTCATTACTTGTGCACTTCCAGCCTCAACCCAGCACTGGGAAACACCCATACTCTCGGCACATTGCTGGTGAACTACACATATCACACTTATGAACTACAAATGCCATCACACCGTTTCACACACACCAGTTGCTGTTCACCACTGATGACTCACACACAGCTGAATCTCGTCATCACTGATCATCGGGACTACTTATACACCACACATACACCAGTTCAAGGCTGAGTCTTTGTTTGCTGTCACTGTTTGTTGTATCAAGTGTTTCTAATTTATTTTGCCTGTTGCATTTTAGACCCAAGTCTTGTCTATATGTTGTATACTTTTTCGCCGCCTGTTCTGAACTTACACCTGTTTTATAATTACAATGTGGATGACCTGTACAGTATGTTTCTGTTTTGTTTTTGTATGGACCATTGCCTGCCTGAACGACTAACCTTATTAAACTGCACTTGGATCCTTACTTTTGTTGTCGACTCGCACACATGATTAAGCACACAGAGTTAATACTGTGCTAAACCTGTAAGTTACCTGAATCTATTATTGTGTCACAAGGGCTCGATGAACCCATCATTCATTAATTCATTCATTCATTTTTCGCTTAGTCCCTTTATTAATCTGGGGTCGCCACAGCGGAATGAACCGCCAACTTATCCAGCATATGTTTTATGCAGCGGATGCCCTTTCAGCTGCAACCCATCACTGGGAAACATTCATTCACAAAACATGCACTACGGACAATTAGCTTACTCAATTCATCTATACGACATGTTTTCGGACTTGTGGGGGAAACCGAAGCACCCGGAGGACACCCACGTAAACACTGGGAGAACATGCAAACTCCACACAGAAATGCCAACTGACCCAGCCGGTGCTTGAATCAGCGATCTTCTTGCTAGAGGACAGTGTGTGATATTGGTACATTATATGTATTTATTTTTTTACATTTAAAAGTTTAAAAAATGCTTGGCTACAGCCAAACAACAACACCTTTAAAGCCTTTCAGAAATAAGAAAAAAAGACACTGTCACAGTCGAGACCAGTGGGATTAAAAGGTTTAATAGCAAAACTGAATGTGTAACTGCTGCAAGAACAGCCACATATTACCTCACCACTTGGACATGTTGCTTCTCAGTTCCAAAAATGTTTTGTTAACGTTGATGCTTGTATGTACGTGTGTCTGTGTGTCAGCCTCTATTGCAGCTTTGTGTCCAAGCTGGAAGAGAGAACAGGTAAACAATAAAATGTCATTTCATGGACAAACAGAGAGATAGTTTGTCATTTATTGTGTTATATTTAATGGCTCACTCATTGCTTTTGTGAGTGATTCTTCTGCTAATGCAGCATTTGAAAAAATAAAAACCCTGAAATAATCTGGCAAGGTGAACGTGGTCAAGGTGAATGTGCCTGGAAATGGAACCTGACAGAATAAAAGATGTCAAATATTTGCATCATTTATCATCTAATCAGAATCAAGGATTCAACAGCCAAGTCGTATAAATTGTAATATTTCACAACACTGCTTCTTTGATTAAATACATCAGTCAAACCTTACAATAAGGTTCGATTAGTAATGTTAGCTAATTTACCTAACATACTGTACTGTTAATTGTTCATATTAGTAAATACACTCACAAGCCACTTTATTAGGTACAACTGTCTGACATCTCTTTAATGCAAACTTCTAATCAGCCAAACACATGGCAGCAACTCAATGCATTTAGGCATGCAGACACGGTCAAGTCAATCTGCTGCAGTTCAAATCGACCATCAGAATGGGGAAGAAAGATGATTTAAGTGACTTTGAATGTGGCATGGTTGTTGGTGCCAGACAGACTGGTCTGAGTGTTTCAGAAACTTCACACACAACCATCTCTAGGCAGAACAGAGAATGGTCCCAAAAAGAAATCATTTCACTGTTTTCCAATGGCCTGAACTGTACTCAAATGGCCTCCACCAGAACTCAATCCAATAGAGCACCTTTGGGATGTGGAGGAATGGGAGATTCACATCACAGATGTTAGGCCGACAAATCTGCAGCATCTGTGTTATGCCATCATGTCAATATGGACCAAAATCTCTGAGGAATATTTCCAGTGCCCTGTTAAATCTTTGGCATGAAGGATTAGGGCAGTTCTAAAGGCAAAATGGGTTCCAACCGGATACTAGTAAGGTGTACCTAATAAAGTGGCCAGTGAGTGTATATTAACTATTGCAGTCTTGTTGTGACGTTTTACCAATAAATACAACCTATATTGCCTTACATAACTTCGTTCAAAATGATAAAAATGAAACAAACCAAAAAATCAGTCACTTTATTTTATTGTGTAATAATCTGTAATAACAAACCATTAACTTAGACTTTCAGCTCAGAGTGTACAAATATGCCACCTATTTATAGTAAGGTTTGGTTTAGGCATTGGACATGATTACATTCATACTTTATAAATGCTACAAACACTTAAAATCATCTGTACTATTATATTTGTAGTCAGTACAGTACGTACATGCACATTTTTATTTCTTATTTTGTGGTATAATCTATTTCAAATAGAAAAAAAAACAGGTCACAGTACTACTAAGAGTTCATGCCATTCAATTTGGTTTCATCTTGTTGAAAAGAGCTTGCTGTCTAGAATGAGCTGCAGTGTGTTCAGACCTTTTTTCTGTTTAGTCAAATGTCTGGATATGTGAGACTGACAGCCAGAATGTGCTGAACCTTTCCTGGAGGACACTTGGGGCTTGAAGAGAGAATAATAATGAGCTTTAGGTGTTTGTGCTGCTGTTTGTCACTTACTGCTGGCTGATGCCATTAAAGAGCAAAATAACTAACTGGATTGAAAATGACTGATGTGAGCTCTAGGGCAAGTTTAGAAATGAAATGTCTTCAGTTGCTGCATCTGTGTGTGCATTTGTGAGCATATCTCAATGTGCAGACAAGCACTGTAACTTTTTGATACTTAGATTTCATCGTAGACTTTTGTGTTTATTCTTAGTGTCAGCCATTACATGCGTTTTACGCTATTTAGAGCGTTGCCACCCACTGACAGTTCTGATGCTGGCGCAAAGATCCAAAGCTGTCATTACCACTCCAGTGAGCAGTCTAGTCCTTCCTTAACCCCTTTATGCCTCAGTGGACCAGAACCATTCCAACAACAGCCCTGCGGTGAGACACTGACATATCACATGACACCCTTTCAACCTTTTATTATGGTGTACGTTTGTTTCTGAATGACGAACAGTTCTGTGCAGTGGCTTTGGCAATTGGTGTTGTGTAATGGCTTAATGTCTGGTAACCAGAAGACTGCTGATTTGATCTGCAGTGAGTGGTTCATGAGTTATCACCATTGTTGCCTTGAGCAAGGCACTTAACCTCAGGTTGCTTCCAGGAGGACTGGCCCAATAATAAATGAACTGTGAGTCACTTTGAATGAAAGTGTCTGTTACTGCTAAATGATTCACCTTGTAATAACTCTGCAACTCAACCACTGTAAATGCAATTACACAAATAGGTTCAAAATATGGTGTGTTGCTTAGTTCAGAGTTTGCTTGGGGCAACCAATGGTTTTGGCTTTAAGTGACTTTTCTGTCCATACAATGGAATTTAAAAGGGTGTAATAAAAAGCATTACAGATTTGTCATGTGGAAGCCAAAAAGATTTGGTTTCTAGTGATATTTCTGTTTAATGGCAGCATGGTGGCTTAGTGGTTAGCAATGTTGCCTCTAAGATCGGCGGTTCGAGTCCATGTTCTCCCGTGTTTGTGTGGGGTTTTTTGAGTGCTCCAGTTTCCCCCAGTCCAAAGACATGCGCTGTGCATAAATTTAAAAAAAATAATTTGGCCGTAGTGTGTTTATGGGTGTGTGGGTGTATGGGTGTTTCCCAGTACTGGGTTGCAGCTGAAAGGGCATCAGCTGCGTAAAACATATGCTGGAATAGATGGCTGTTCATTCCACTGTGGTGATCTCTGAAATAGAGACTAAGCCGAAGAAAAAATGAATTAATCAATTTTTGTTAATTCAATGGAATTTAATTGGATATAATAAAATGGATTACCAACATTTCAACATTCCAACAAATACCTAATGCTCCACAGAATATAAACTTGAAGATGGGTAAATGATTAAATAATTATATTTTCAACTTTTCACTATTTATTTATTTTTGTTTAGACAGTTTGCATTTTGGTCATTCATTTGCATGAAAATTGAGTTCTGGGCAAACCTTTTGAAATTTACAAAGTGCAAGGTTTTACAATTGAAATTGTTAGTACAAGAACATATCACAAGTTAGTGACTGGCATGGCATACATACTTTTTTTTTTTTTTTTTTTTTGCAGATGGATTTAATTAAGGATGGTTTAACAGTGTTTTTGTCCCAGTACTTTGCCATGTAAATCGATTCTGAAAACATTCAGATTTAGAAAAAGAAATTGTGAAAAGGTAAATTATGTACTTTTGTTTAGTAGTTTATTTTACAGTTCAACATATTTTGTTATTTGTTAAATTCTCTAATTCCCTATTTCCCCTAGGGGATACTCATGCCAAGGCCCTCAGTCTATGCAGCGTCACTGATTTAATCTAAGACCAGCGACAAGATGATCCCAAGGTTTCCATATCCTGGATCCAGGCCGTATCCTGAGCAGCTGCTGTGGTGGTCATGGAGAATTGGAGAGCATGTGACTGATTCCTGTGATGCTCCAGGGGCAGACGAGTCCTCACTGAGGTTCAGCTTTTAGCCTCCGCCGCTGAGACTGCAGCTCTGCACAAGACATTTGGCCAGCAGAGAAATGGAAATGATCATACCCAACTGAGTTTGGTTTCTCTCAAAGGTTTTTTTCTTCATTTTCGCCAATTGGTGAAGTTTTTTTCCTCGCCACCGTCACCACAGGCTTACATGGTTGGGGATCTGTAGAGCTACGCATCGATGGGTTTGCTCTTCAGTGTTTGGACTCTCAGTAGTGATTATTAAACCACACTGAATTAACCTAAACTGAACTGAACTTAAACTCTGAAAATTAAACTGACAGTTTCTATTTACTATGATCTTTTATGTAAAGCTGCTTTGACACAATCTACATTGTAAAAGTGCTTTACAAATAAAGGTGAATTGAATTAAATATTTGACATTTGATAGAATAACAATTAATGATGATAAAGTAAAGTTTTATTAACAAGATTAATCCAAGCCTACAATAAATAGCCCATTTGTCACCTTACTTCCCTTGACTTTGTTTTTTGAAGAACCCCTATCCACCCATCTCCCCCTTTCCTCCTTTACCAGGGGGAGCTCTCAAAAACTACCTGATCTCGGACCCCTTTATGCTAAATGACCTATATATATATATATATATATATACAGTTGAGGTCAGAATTATTATCCCCCTGTTTATTTTTTTCCCCATTTTCTGTTTAACAGAGATTTTTTCAACACTTTTCTATAATAGTTTTAATAACTAATTTCTAATAACTTATTTATTTTATCTTCGCCATGGTGACAGTAGTTACCTTTTATCTTTTAAGACACTTCTATACAGCTTAAAAGGACATTTAACGGCTTAAGGTTTATCAGGTTACCTAGGCAGGTTAGGGTAATTAGGCAAGTTATTGTATAACGATGGTTTGTTCTGTAAACTATTGAAAAAATACAGCCTAAAGCAGGTCGCACACCAGAAGCGCCGCTCGGCGCCACTCAGCGCCATGTATTTTAGAATTCTAATCATAGGTTTCTATCAGGATACACACACCGGCGCCGCAAGTCGGCGGCTGTCGGCGGCGCCCGGCGACGGCTCAGGACGCAGTTCATTTTTCAGCCGCACCACAGAGCGCCATCTGATTAGTTTCATGTTAAATATCATTCGAATGTGCGCGTCTGGTGTGTGATACTTTAAACTGTCATGTACGCGCCGTGTCGCTGCGCCGAGCGGCGCTTCTGGTGTGCGACCTGCTTAAAGGGGCTAATAATTTTGACCTTAATATGGTTTGACCTTAATAAAAAAAAGCCGAAATAAAACAAATTAGACTTTCTAAAGAAGAAAAAATATCATCAGACATACTGTGAAAATTTTGTTGCTCTGTTAAACATCATTTAGCAAATAATTAAAGAAAATCAATGGGGGGCTAATAATTCTGACTTCAACTTTCTGTTCAACTAATTTTTCTACTGTGTGTGTGTATTACAAATGTAACAGTAAATCTTTTGTAGTGCACTATAATGTATTCTACAGTTTAACATTTGTTGCATCACTTATTTTTTGTCAAATGTCAAGACTTTAGTTAAGCATGCTTAAAATTTGTTCTTTTTTGCACTCAGATGCCATTTGAAAAAAAAATACTACAATTCATGATTATAAAAATCTCTGAAATACTGCTCCATAAAAATCAATTACAGTAATACAAATCAATCTCCAACAAATGTCAATCAAGCTGTCTAAGAAAAACAGCTTCCATAAAGATGTCTAAGTCTTCACCTTCATTGCACTCTTTGGAGGAAAAAAAACAAAGTGTATATGCGCGCGTGTGTGTGTGTGTGTGTGTGTGTGTGTGTGTGTGTGTGTGTGTGTGTGTGTGTGTGTGTGTGTGTGTGTGTGTGTGTGTGTGTGTGTGTGTGTGTGTGTGTGTGTGCGTGCGTGCGTGCGTGTGTGTGTGTGTGTGTGTGTGTGTGTGTGTGTGTGTGTGTGTGTGTGTGATGCGTCTGCAGCTGTCAGGGTTTGGTTTGATGTTGGTAGGGTGACGTCCCCCCTTCATCTCCCCTGTCACAATCCCATCTCTCGCTCTTGCTCACACTCACTGCGTTTCCCTTTAACGAGACCAATGTGTCCATCACAACTTCTTCCAATCCTCTCTCCTCCTTTCGTTTCATCACCTCGCTGATGTGCTTTTCTTGTCATTAGCATTCGCTGTTGGCTGTGAATAATGCAGGCCTATTAATAAGCAGATGTGTGACACTCAGACCCAATGTAGGATCACTTGATTTTTTTGTCTTTGATACTACCTTGCACGTTTGTTGGTATTATTATTAAACTGGAGTTTTGTAGTGTAGTGAACTGGGTTGATAGTTAAGAGGTTAGAGGTTCAAACCCATCGTAAAGTATTGAAAATGTAATATTAGTGGCTTCAGATGCTGATTCAGTTTGTGTTTTCTGTTTTCATCACTCATTACAGTTACATAGTTACAATGCATAGAATTATACAGGTGAAAATGTCTTCTTGCAGCAGGTCTTTATTTGTACTGTATATGAACTATATTATAAATGTATTTATTTATTGGTTAAAAATGGCAACACTAAACTTACTAGGAGTAATTGTATAATTGTGTTTTCCTTTGGTCTTGTCCAAATGATGTAAGGGAACCAATCTACTGCTGTATGCCAATTTCAACATAGGCTCATTCTAAAAATGTTGCCCTATATATGTTTCTGGAGATTGCGAATTATGTAGCCAGAAGTACATATGGCTGCATTTAGACTTTAAAACGAACGTTGCGGGTGTGGTATGATGATCAAAAATAGAATTAACATGTCTCAGATTGTAGTATGTTGAAAACAGTAATGTATTTCTGTTAGGAAAATGTAGAACCATTCATATTTTAACCATTAATATTTCCCTCAATAAAGTGCACATTGGATGTGAATTCCATTAGAACTAAAAACTTGGAGGAAAGTGTAAACGAACAACAAAAATGGCAGACATGCAATACCAACCATCAAATAGAGAGGCTTCACTAAAGTTGTTTGAATGACTATTAAATAATATCAAGCCAACTGCAAAATATCTAAATTATGTTGTCCGTGTGACTGTATATTTAATCTGCAACTATAATGTGAACTTATATAAAGACGTGTTTGGATATGAACTTCTAAATGCATTATTATTCAAAACCATGGGGAGATTTCTCTGCATTAAATATGAAAGAAATGTCAATGATATGTTGAAATGATTGACAGGGGACATAACTAAACAACATAATGATCCGTTAATGTGGAAGTAGTATGTCCAAAAGTTTGCATACTCTTCTGTCACACACTCAAAAGTATGTACTTATTCTTCACAAAAAAAAAAAGTTTTTAGAGCAAACAGTATAAGTCTTAAAATCAATTCATGTTTATTTATATAGTGCTATGTATACAATAGAAGTCACAATTATTAGCCCTCCTGAGTTATTAAAACCCCCGTTTATTTTTTTTTCCAATTTCTGTTTAACAAAGCGAAAAAAAATTCAACACATTTCTAAACCTAATAGTTTTTTTAATTCATTTCTAATAACATGCCATGAAGTCAGCACATAACATTTAATTAGATATCTTTTAAAACACTTTAATACACTTACAGTGTCATTTAAAGGCTTAACTAGGTTAATCAGGTTAACTAGGTTAGGGTAATTAGGCAAGTTATTGTATAACGATGGTTTGTTCTGTAGAATATCAAAAAATAGCTTCAAGAGGATAATAATTTTGACCTTAAATAGTTTTTTTTTTTAAATTAAAGACTTATTTTATTCAAGCCAAAATAAAACAAATAGGACTTTTTCCAGAAGAAAAAAAATTATCAGACATACTGTGAAAATGTCCTTGCTTTGTTTAACATAATTAGGGAAATATAAAAAAAAAGAAAAAAAATTCAAAGGGGGTCTAATAATTCTGACTTCAGCTGTAGTTTGTGAATTGGGATGCTGCATACATGGATTGTTACAACATAATAGTATCATGATTTACAATCATTATTTAAAATAGTTACCTAATTGTTGAAATAACGATATCAATAGTCCTAAAATAAATCTTTAAAATATGATGCTTTACTTAATTGAGCTGTATGTGCAAGTAGTCATTGTCAAGTAAACATGGCCAATGTGCTGAAAGAACAAGTATAAAAGATGGGCAAAGAAAGGTTAAACGCCCCTGCTGTGATTTTAAGTCAAAATGAATTCATGCGTGAACCGGCAGTCTCTCAATAGGAAAATCACTGCCAAGTCTGCACAAATGAACAATCATCTGCAATTTCTATTCAAGTGAACTTCACTGTTGAGTCACTGTGATTTCATTAAAATGCATTTTAATATATTGCTTTAAAAGTGTTGTTAATGATTTTTCTTTAGACAGGTACAGTATATTTTCATATATATGGCTTGTATTATACTGTCATGCATGAGTTATGCTGTTATGTGGACCACCTTGAACCAACATAAATATTTTCTATGCTTAATTTGAGTTTTCATAAATGTCTCCCACAAAACCAGTCATAAGTGTCAGGTTAATTATTAGTATATTTATAAATCACATGAAAGCTGAATAAATAAGCTTTCTGTTGATGTAAACTTTTGTCAGAATTAATCAATATGTGCCTGATATACAACCATTACCAAGTCTAATGATTAGTTGCAATCTACTAAAAAAAAACAAATCAAAAGATGGCACTATTAAAGATGTTGCTTTTGCATAAAAGCATCATTTAAATTACTAAATACAAAGCTAATTACTTTTTCTTGCATTCTGCCCAGTTGGGTGCCTTCCATCCCTTTGTAATGCACTGTTTAATGCTCTAAATCTCATCCATTCTGTCATGCATTCATGTGTGTGTGTGTGTGTGTGTATGTGTGCTTTTGAGGTCCTGAAGGACGTGAGCTAAAACCGTGGAACAGTGTAGGCTTTTCACAGCTGGTAGAGAAAGAACTGAAGAGTGAAGCGAATCTGCTATGTGAACCTCACAGCGGTAGCAGCTACAAATATAAAGTGAATGATAACAAAGAGTAAAGGTGAGCACCCATGTTCATCCATCTTTGTGTGCTTTTGAGTGTGTAATGCCTTGATGGCTGCTTGACTGCATGATTGATTGCTGTCAGGGCTTTATACTATTATGAAATTTCATTCAGTCATTTGCATCTTATTTCGGTAAATGAGGATGGCACTGTGGAAGATCTGCCTTGATAGTGCATAGGGGTGCCAAAATCGATTTGTGTCGCAAATACAGACATTTCTAATGAAACTTGAGGGATTTCTAGTCTGTCCTTTTTACAACGAAAGTACTGTAGGTTGTTTGTCACTTTTTGATAAAATTACCCACTGGTGTGTTTACTGAAATAGTGCCTCTACTGCATTGTTCCCTTTCATCCATGTCAATATTCAGGATTCGCATAGCTTGATTGGTAGATCCCAACAACTATGGGAACAATCCCAGGAAAATCAATCACTTCATATGTTCACATGTAATAAAATAACCTTGATTGGTAAAGTTGTAAATATAAATAAAAGCCTGGATTAAATCTGTTCACCTTTGAAGTAATTGCATATCTTTAGACTTGGAATAACACTGGAACTACAAGAATTCTATCAGAATGGCCACAGTGATCATTCTGACTGTTCATAAGACTGGACCAAATAGAATTTTAACCACATCATACTTACTATTTTAAAATTAAGCCTACTTGATAAAAGTCTTTTCACCTATCCAGTTTTAGGAACAACAAATAACAACTTGACTTCTAGTTGATCATTTGGAATCAGAAGTGGCTTATATAAAAGGCAAAGGCTTCTATATTACGCTTATTTTACCAAAATAAAATATGATCATGCCTTGATTTTTTATTACTTAATTAGGACAGCAACGTCCGAGTTGCAGACAAAAGTTTTGATACCTAACAGAAATAATGTACAGTATAGAACACACATTCTTCCAGGACTCCCAGAGTTCATCAAGATTCTTTGGATTCATCTTCAATGTTTACACATGGTAACTGGGCTGGCCAATCCTTCAGCACCTTCACCTTCTTTGCTTTCAGGAACTTTGATGTGGAGGCTGAAGTATGAGAAGGAGCGCTGTCTTGCTAAAGAATTTGCCCTCTCCTGTGTTTTGTAATGTAATAGGCAGCACAAATGTCTTGAAACCTCATGCTGTTGATGTTGATTCGCTAAACTGATAGACTGATTTCTATGAGAATCTTGGGTCCATGCAGGTTCTAATAGGTCTTCTGCAGTATTTGTTATGATTGGCATGCAGTTCAACTACCTTCTGCAACTTTTTTTTTACAAATGATCAACTAGAAGTCAAGTTATTATTTGTTGTCCTTACATTTGAGATCGACAGCAAGACTTTTGTCAGGTAGTGTATTGTCATGTTTTAAGAAGTCATTGCAATAAAAATATTATCTTTTTGTGTAATTGTTTACAAGCTTCTTGACCATTTTTTTAAAGTTTGATAGACATGTCTAAAGTAAAGTTTTCTATGAGAAAGTTATGTTTTTTTTTTGTTAGCAGAAAGTTGCTAGGCAACAAAGGCATTCAAAGTAGCAGACTCTGAAATGCATGCGGTCAGTTTGACCGTTGAGCCATTCAAATTGAGTACCTCAGTAGTTCTCATGTTAAACGGCTCACTCATTTTATTTGTGGATCTCTGCAAATGTTTTGAAGTGTTGAGTTGAATACATTTCTTTAAAAATATCTTCATCTGTAATGTAAAGATGAATGAGTATTTGATGGTTTATAACAACATGAGCGAGGATAAATGTTGACTAAGTCTCATTTTAGAAAAGGTATTTTGAAAAATGTATTAAGCGAAAACAGTTGTGTTTGCTTCACTTTCAGTGTTAAAATCAGCTGAAGCAGAATGTTTGCTTTTGTGTCCTATTTTTAAACGAAAAGATCAATTTAAAATGGCTGGCCTTATGTACATACTGGAAAGAAATTTAAGAAAAAAAAAGTTGGAAGCAGGAGACTGAAGAAGTGAGTTAATAAGTAAATTCAGCACTGCAGGGACCGATGGTTTCCCATCAGCACAGGTTAAACCAACAGCATCTGACAAGACGCGCTTCAGTTCCCAAATCAACAAAAGTGCTTTTGTGTGTCCAGAAATACCGAAATGAAAGAATCCAGGTGTGCGGGATTATAGGTTTTCAAAAAATAGTCTCTATATCAACAATCATTTCATTATTTATTAAGAAAATGACTATTGATGTAGAAGCCTGAGTCACTTTAAGGCAAAATGAGATCTTGGTCTCTGCGGACCCAGAGCTATTGACTGAAGTGTGTGTGTTACAGAGGATGATATTTTTCGTATTGGTTTGCTTTGTGTTAATGGTGTTTGCAGAGCTTTAGCCCTCAAAAACACTTGGGATTTTGGTTTATTGAGTTGCTGTGGAAAATCAACACAAATCCTTGAGTGGAGACAATGTGTGGACCGATTGTGTGTTTATAAATTGGAAGATGTTGGAATCTTGGCTGCACTTTATAAAGTGTTTTACTTGTTAAGTAAAAGACATAACATGTCAAATATCACATTGTAAGATTCCACTCACCGGCCCAAAGATGGAATCAAGGGACGTGGTTGAAAGAATTCTGCGTGTACGCCTTTTCGAGTGCTTCTGGAGAGTATTATTTAATTAATTCATTAATTTTTCTTCGGCTTAGTATCTTAGTCTCCCAGGGAGAACATGCAAACTCCACACAGAAATGCCAACTGATTCAGCTGGGACTCAAACCAACGGTCTTCTTGCTGTGAGGCGAACATTCGCAAACTACATCGCAAACTTTTACGCTTGCAACTACACATCTAGCAATGTAGTTAAAAGCATATTTTCTGGCTGTGTTTTATTCCCAGTTATTCCCCCATGCCCTTTCTTTCAAATGTTCCAACATTTAAAACTTGGAAGGATTTTAAGAAAAAGCATTAACGTCATCTCTCTTAGGTGTAATTTGATTTGAAAGTATTTTTACAGTTCAGTTTTAGCAATCTTCATATAGACAATTGCGTTCCCTTCTTAGTGCACTTTGGAAACATTTATGCCATTTTGACCACAGCTGTGGCTCATGACGAAAGCTATAGGTGACTATTATTTAAAAGTGGAATTTATGTTATGTCTCCAAAGCTTGTGAAAACAAAACACATGGTATACGTTAATGCTTTTAAGTTATAGGTTATTTATTAAGAATTGTGTCTGTAGCCTTTCATATATGACATGGGCCTGTTGGTTAGAACATTTCTGCAGTGGTTTGTATGTGTCAGTTGTAAAAGGAGGACTTAAAAAAAAAAAACAGATAAATAAATATACAATATCCTACTTAATAATAAATTTATAATACAAATAAAATCTTAAATAGCCCACTGTGAATTACAACCGTCAATAATTTTTATGATTTATATATGAGATTAAAATTGAGATTATAATTGAGATTAAAAAAATGGCTAAAATAAAAAACGCTAAATTTCGCGATCTATAATTCCTAATATTAACTTCTGTACAGCAGTCCCACAACATTCTGACACTCGATGACACTGGAATACCCTGTCAATAATGTCTAGTGGCTGTCAATGGGCTTTTTACAGTGTCTGCTATAATGTTAATGTTTTTGGTGTGTTTACGTAGATGAATATGGCCACTGTGTAAATACACAGTACAGTTACGATCTTATTGCCACATTAGATCATTATGATGACATGATATATGCCTTCAGTGATTTCCTGAAGATAAATATCAAAAAATAACACAACTGGAATCACTACAGCAGTCGCCATCATCTGATCTCATATGAAGCAAGAGATGGCGATGACATATGATGACGTGTGCAGGTGCTGTAGTAATGTCCCAACTCTTAAGGGTACATTTTGAAGCCCTTCCCCTTTATCCTTGATTGTAAGAGCCAAGGGGAAGGGGAAGTGGTACAAAAATAGAATTGGGATTGGGCCTTAGGCTAGCTATTATAATTAAACAAATAAGCCAAATAAAACAATTGCATCCAACTGCTAAACCGATAAATTGTCAAACAAGTTATGGCCCGTTTCCACTGAGTGTTACAGCCCAGTATGGTACGGGTTACCGGTATGGGTGAACTTTATCAGGCTTCCGTTTCCACTGCTAAAAGGGTACAATTGGGTGGATTGGTGTCGAGGGAGCTGTCGCAGACGCCACCCACTCTATTCTGCCGCCCTAGATGCGGATATAATTGAGGGCGCGGGAGGTGAGGGTAGTGTCGCGGACGCTGCCCTAGATGCGGATGTAACTGATGGCGTGAGAGGTGAGGGTAGTGTTGGAAATGCCGCCCTCTGTATTCTGCGACCGCCTAGGTCGCCTCTATGGACGCGCCGGCCCTGTTTATATATCATATGAGAAGCATGTCCCATGAAACAGATGCTTCATACACAAATACTTGTGTATAAATGTTTATTACTTACCTTTTTTTAAACATGATTTGATAATAGTGTCAAATAGCCTAGTGTAACTTTTGCAATTATATAAAATAAATATATAAATAAATGCAACATATATGAACACATACAGCCCCTAACAGTCTCTGATATTTTACCAATTACTAAAAAGTGTAAAACTTCACACAGCATACATTTAGTCCTTATTTGGGTTCAAAACAACACATAACATATAGCCCAGTCATTGCAAACCTCTCATCTGTGTCTTTAATCTTAACCAGAACATTTAACCTCTTGTTAGAAAGTAATTCCGTCATTCTGAGTTCATAATAGCCCAAAATGAGATGATAAAAGTTAAACATGGCAGTTTGTTTATGTTTTAGGTTGCTAAAAGAATCATTTGCTCCTTTGTTTTTGCCGGCTTCTCCTTTGTTGTTTTGCGCATCAGTCTCATGTTTGTTTGTTTCTGACAGAATTGGATGTCAGAAGCACTTCAGTAATCCTGAGCTCAAGAAATTCATTATTTCAAATATAGACATGCAGCGAGTGATCGAGAGAAAGCAAAACCATTCGCGCTTTAGACAACCTTGTAAATAAACTAGGGGGCATAGGGCAGATTCTGCTCTTCTTCTTGGCTTTGTGGCTGTTCATCAAGATGACGACAAGGTGTGCTTGAGCTCAGGTCAACTACGGCTCATTATTTTATGTATATATTATTACGGTGTAATGTCTCGGCTGTGTATTTAAAAATGTCGCTTCCTTTGTTTTCATTCTGGCTTGTTGCACGAGTGAGTGACGTATCTCTGTAAACTAATAGCGTTCAGTTGTGCGTCTAGCTCCACCTTTTGGTACCCTTTTGTTGTGCTAGGTACCTTTGCAAAGGGTACCCAAAAAGTGGTATGGTTTGGTTCACTTTTAGGTACCTTTTGACAGTGGAGACAGCCATAAAAGCAAACTGTACCGCACCACTCAGTGGAAATGGGCTATTAAACTGACAGGAAACATACAGCTAATCATGAAAACCACCCTTTATTGCCAGTTTTAATTTGTTCAAATATATGCCTAAACTAAATGTAATTACATATTGAATCAATAATGTACGAGTAATGCACTATAATGATGAATTAACCAATAACCAGTACTTAAAAAAAACATTACTGTGGTTTTTGAAAAATGCTGCCGAAAAAAAAAAAACCTGGTTTGATACACACTTCCTACAAACATCCCCCGTGGAGAAGCAGCCTCCCATTA
This sequence comes from Danio rerio, assembly GCF_052040795.2. Taxonomy (NCBI): domain Eukaryota; kingdom Metazoa; phylum Chordata; class Actinopteri; order Cypriniformes; family Danionidae; genus Danio; species Danio rerio. The sequence continues at coordinate 35,071,169 of NC_141025.1, read as the reverse complement.
CATTTACAAACACTCTAGGAGAACTGCACACACTATTTATGAGCTTGATACAAATCCAACTGGCAGGTATTTTCTGAAAAAATAACCGAATGTTTTTTTTAGGATGCACAGTTAAATCAGTTCAATTGGCTACATCACAATATTCAAATGAATATCCATCACATTGTGCACATGAACAGACTCAGTGGCATTTCACCTGGTTCATTATGAATGGAGATAATTCAGTAACTGCATCATTTCCATATGGATAAGCCACCTAAAATAGCTGACACAAAGCAGAACTTCACTAGTTGAGCTTGTTCTTCCCCAACCAAGCAATTTGCAAACCATGTATGCATAATTTATGTACATGTCCACAGCAACCTGAAATGAAAGCAACAGTTGTGCATTTATAACCAGAAGCATTCTGTGCTGCAATATTTTAACAGTTTGCAGTATAACACTTTAAATACAGACCAAAACAACAGCAGTTTCTACAGTGTGAGCAGTTTTTTTTCTTTACAAAACTGATGCACGACTGTGCATTAATTCACACCTACTGATAACGGATTCATTTATTAAGAAACCATTTATTACTAAAGCATTTATTAATGATTACTTTTTCAGCAGTTGATAAAACTGATTAATAGATTGTAATTGTTTAATTTGATGTGTCATCATAGATTACTCATAAAATTTTTAATTAATGTGTTAAATATTAGAATGAGCTATTTTTTTCATCTACCACTTATCTTAATTAATTAGATTAAGATATAATGTTGGTGCAGGATTAATAAACCATGAGTTATTGCATAGGCTTACTAGTGCACAAACATTGTAAGGTTTTATCTGTTTTTTTTTTTATTAGCACGTACATGGTCCCACTTTATATTAAGTGGCCTTAACTAATATGTACTTACACAGGAATTAATAGTTTGTTACAATGTACTTATTGTGTAAATACATGTATTTACTGTGCACTTATGCATGATTAAATACCTGCATGTAAATACATCTGTAATTAACTTCTGTATATTTGTAAATACACTGTTGACCATCCCTTACACCTTAACCCACCCTTAAACCTACCCATTCCACCAAACCTGTCACTAACCCAACCTCTATCCCAACTCAAGAGCACCACAAGTGTTCTCAAATACCTTATGAACACTGTTAAGTACATTGTATTTATGTTTTGATGCAAGTAGATAGTAGTTAAGGTCACTTAATATAAAGTGGGACAAGGTAAATTTTCCTGCTTAAGACTTTCATGTTTAAAGAGTATTTAGCAATTTATTTAGTTTTATTTTTAGAGCGGATTATTATAGCCTGTTCAAGTTTGTTAATAAATGTCTGTTTAAATTAATTTTGCATCAAAAAAGCTTTTTGATATTAGTAAAGAGGTTTGCAACTGTTGCATGGCATCAAATCATCGGCATATTAGCTGTCAAAACGTGTGCATGCTGCATAAATTGACCATATCCTTTACCATACACAAATTGTACTAAAGCTGGGTCAGTATGTTAAAATAGTGTGCATTTCTATTTAAAAAGTCCATAAACGTTCTCTTTGAACCCTTTGGGGAGAGAACTCCCATTTTTGTACTTTTATTTTGGAGTGTATTGCATAACAGTTTCATTTATATAACTTCTATTATTTATATATATATATATATATATATATATATATATATATATATATATATATATATATATATATATATATATATATATATACATATATATATATATATATATATATATATATATATATATATATATATATATATATATATATATATATATATATATATATATATATATATATATATATATATATATATATATATATATATAGTTTAAACTATTTTACTATTTCCATAGATATTACTGTGTAAGAAAATGTCAGCATTCAGTACATACTTGCAGTATTCAGGAAATAAGCCTGCTTCTGAGCAGGTTTGAGCTACCAGTACTGTTGCTATGACAACAGCTCTCGGATGAGTTTTGAAGAACGAAACGATCCTGGATCATGTCAAATCACCAATAACCAAATTCAGCAAACTGAATAATCCATTTACCATGTAATCCACTTAACACGTACTGTTGTGCATTGGCAGACAGCTCTCTCTCAGATATTCAAACAAAAAACAATTACACTATGACATATATTTCAGCATATTGTACTATGCTCATTGAAGTACATTTGATTGTACGTGTTAGTTTCATTCAGTCAAACAGAAGGGTGGATGACTGGCACCTATGCTAGCTGTTAAGAGTGTCTTTGGCTCAAAACAGAGGATTGCCATTGTGTTGCACAATCAGTTCCAAAAATACTAAGATGAAAATCAGATTTAAACCTGTTTTATCCCTCTAAAATTATTCTGGAAAATATGATAATCAGGTTTAACACTCACTGATAAAGTTCAGCTTGAGTGCTACTGTCATTAAAGCTAAAGGAGCAACTAAATACTAACATACACCATGAATCATTTATTAAGCTTTAGCAAACAGATAGTTCAGCATTTAGACATTCACTCCAAATTAATATACATTTTTAAACAGTTCATAAATGCTGCTAAAATGCTATATGCTTTAAAAGCGCAAACAGTTGAAGTCAGAGTTATTAGCCCCCTTTCATTTTTTTTTCTTTTTTAAATATTTCCCAAATGATGTTTGCAGGGCAAAATTTTCACAGTATGTCTGATAATATGTTTTAACCTAGATTAACTATTTATTTTTTATTTTAGCTAGAATAAAAGGAGTTTTTAATTTTTCAATTTTAAGGTCAAAATTATTAGCCTTTAAGCTATATATTTTTTTTGTCTAGAACAAACTATTGTTATACAATCACTTGCCTAATTACCCTAATCTGCCTAGTTAAACTAATTAACCTAGTTAAGCCTTTAAATGTCACTTTAAGCTGTATAGAAGTGTCTTGAAAAATATCTAGACAAATAGTATTTACTGTCATCATGACAAAGATAAAATAAATCAGTTGTTAGAGATGAGTTATTAAAACTATTATGTTTGGAAATGTGTTGAAAAAAATCTGCTCTCTGTTAAACAGAAATTGGGGGGAAAATAAACAAGGGGGCTAATAATTCAGAGGAGCTAATAATTCTGAATTTAACCGTTTATAATGTGCTTAATGATTGTATTTTTATACTTTGTTAATAATACATTTTTCATAACCAAAGGAAGTATTTTATCATTGACATTTTGCAGTTATTTTAAAGTGTTACCTAATACATCATTAAAAATGCAAAAGACTTTAAGACCCCTGCTGTATTTGTTCATTTAATATAGATTTTACTTGTACATTGGGCTAAAAAATGAAACATTTAAACACTATAGTAAGAATAATAAATGAAAAGCACACACACATGAATGGAGAAGGGCACCAGGGGAGAACGAGGGTCTTTACAGACTCATTTTCATGAAGCTCTTCTTAATTCATGCTGAGTCAGTCATTCCTGGAAATCATGACTGATGTGTGTGTTGTTCTGAAGCCTGATTTACTGCCAGCAAACCACATTGGAATAAAAGCTTAGTCATTTAGCCTTGTAATATAACTTTAGAAATCATTATGTTATAATGAATTGGTGTTAAAAAAATCAGTGCTGCTTAATATTTGAAAAGATGCAGTATAGATATATAAATGCAAGTGCAAGTTTAAGTGCAAATGTATTAAACCAGTTGAATAGCAGTTCTGGCTATATTAGAGGAGCATTTAGATGGTATTGAGAAAGTGGTTTATGGAAGCATAAATTGGTTTTATTGTGAAGGAGATTGAGGAGAGTTACTGACAGCTTCATGACCCCCACCTAAACAAACTGAGAGGAATGTTTCATGTTGCTGCCGCTCTGAGCCATGCTAATAGCAAATCACTGACTGCCTCACTCACATCAGTTTTTTACTCTCTCGAGACTGTACGAAAACAATACATAAGCTATAAAATAGCATCTTCCCCATCTCCAAAATAAACACATTTTTTATTTTGGCATGGTGTAATTTAACACACAACAGACTCACATTCATAAGGTTGACAACAGGCCATTCTACTGTCTATAAGTAACTTTGCAACTGCATGTCGACTTATACTATTGAACTTAACGTCTGCTGTACTACTACTCCATTGATACAGGCAGTTGCAAAGTTATTTATCAGCTGTCAGTCACCACCCGGTCTTTTTTTCCTGGGCATTGCATTTTTTCATGCTGTGTAAATGCAGACAAATGGATGAGTCACTTTTAAAAAATAAAGTAAGCAGGTCATCAAAAAAAATTGCATACAGTCACAAAATCCAAAATGACCATCAAGATCTGCATTAAGTCTAGTTTGATTTCTCTTAGCTTGTTTTGTTTGAGTATACACTTATGGAACATGTCCACAGGAGTGTTTTTCGCGTGACTGAAAATGCACGCTACTGTATGTATGAGTGTCTCACTTTGTTGTTGCCATTTTAAAAATGTGATGCTTCTATTGACAACAGCATGGAAAAATGCTTTGGTAGTCATGCATTCTAAGCCCTGGCCAGCCATTTGTAAGTCCAAACTTGCTGAATCTAAGCTTTTTAGATATGCATTTTGTGACAGAATATCCAAAACAATTTTGTTAACTTGTTTTATTGTATCTGCGCACATGTGATGTAAAGACCTAATAAACATGTAAAGGTGTAAAAACAGCACTATGGATTCCTCTATTAAACATTTAAAGAAAATATGCCTGCAAGCAGCAATTATCAGGGGCAAGCAGCCCAGCAGCCACATCATAAACAAGCAAGGCAACAAGCTACAGAGCTATGGGAAAATTCTGTAACTTTTTGTCAGCTTGGTCTGAGCCAAATTTGGTGGAACGATCTACAGTATTTAGAAAAAATAAATACATTTGGTTTCATCTTTAACTATCGCAGAGATACAGCCTCAGATATAATTTGGCATGATGACATTACATTTGTCGGTGATGTAGACAAAAACATTAAATGTATTGACACAAATTAAAGAATTTTTTGTCAGCATGGTCTGAAGATAATCTGAGTCAAATTTGGTGCAAATCAGCCAAATGATGTAGGAGGAGTTCAAAAAAGTAGATTTTTGAATTAAGGCTATATGGCGGACAGAAAGTTCAGTTAATTAAGGCATAACTGGTATCGATATTCTCAGGACAACCCAAAGAATGTATCAAGAGGAGTATCATAACAATAGGCAAAATTAGTCAAAAGTCATTATCATTTTCAGAAACATCGTTATGAAGTTTGATGAAAAGGTGGCACTGCAATGTAACTTTTTGAGGACCTACAGGGTATAGTCCCAAAGACACGTACCAACTTTCATAAAAATTTGCAGATGCGTAAAATATAGCAATTTTTTACATAATTCAAAATGGCCAAAGGCCAAAATGGCTGACCTGGGAAAATAGGAAAAAAAGTGTTGGGAAGTTAAAAGCAGAAAATGCCATTTTTGTATCTTTGGACCACTAGGGGCAGTGTGCTGAAACACAGCAGCTAACTTCAGACCATGGCTGTGATAACACATACCTAGGCTGTTTCTCAATATGCGTTCTTCAGTGGTCTTGCGTTCTCGTGTTCTCGTGCAACGTCATCATCAGCTGCCTAAGTTCAGTTCCAATACTCAAGACCGCAAGTATGGAGGACGCGTGAAACTTCCCGGATGTGATCTTGATATCGAGGACGCACTGATGCAAACTTGAGCACCGAACTTGCTCTGGAAGTCCCAGAAGTCATTGCGACTGGAGGTGGGAAGCGCAGCATTTTATTTAGATTTATCATTAAAGTTCAGAGATATCACTTATTTACCTCAGGAGTTTCCCTAAATGAAACGGTGAAAGTAAACATTAACATGAATATCTTAATAAAGGAATAAACACATTAAGGGTTGTTTGTTTGCTGAAATTCGTATTAAAATTTGTTTTTTTATATTGTGCAGAGTATATTTATAATGTTTTTATGCAAAGTATATATTTTGAAGAGGGGGAAAACAATAAATCGTTGTATGAAGGCTGTAATGTTTAAATTATTTCCATTTAAAACGCGTGAAGGTCACGTGACCATCAGGAAGAACACAGCATCCCATTTCTCAAAGGACACGTTCTCTGCCCTCGCGGTCTCATGAGTTCGTTCTTCCGAGGACACCTGGCAAGACCGGTCTCCACAAGAACACAAGTCCGTTCTCTGCGTTCTTGGAATTGAGAAACAGCCAATACCTTAATTTTTGCAAGCTCTGATTGTTTTTTTTTTACCAGAAAAGCTTTATAACAAAGCATTACTTTAAAATCACTATAATAAGAACAATCAAAAGAAAAACAAAATATTGCACATCAAGCTAGGTTTTTTAATAAATAAAGTTTTAAATTAAATAACATGTTTGTGCCATAAAAGCTTTATATCAAATAGGGCAACTCTACCCAATACATGTTTTTTTTATTAAACAGCAATTTAAGTAAAAAATAATTCAAAAAAATAAAAATACAAAAGTCACAGAGCTTAATGAGCTTAACAAATTTACTTTAAAATATTAAAACATTTTTAAATAATTAGAATTAAATAAGTTTTAAAACAACATTGTGTGGCTTTACTTGTTGGACTTGGCATAAGGTTTGTTAGCATTCAAAAACACAAGCTCTGAACCTTTAATAGGCTGAGTCTGTTTCTTCTTTCTGATGACTTGAAGTGCTTCTTTTGTCATTACTTGTTGGTCGCAGGATAAAAGCTTTTGCTAAATGAGTAAATGCAAATCCAATCTTTCTTTACAAATATTAGAATATTCGTTTTCTGATAGCAAGGCAATGAATAGACAATATATATTTTTAAAGCATGGTTCCATTTATTTGTAAAATGACAAAAAATAAAATAAAACCACATCCAGCAGAAGAAAAGTAACAATAACTTTGTGACAATATTACAGACCTTTTTTATTTCTAAGAAAATGCTTTTTAGGAACACATTGTTTTACGTTTTACATAAAAATTACTGACTAAGGTTGTTAGTGGAGCTACGGTTTAAGATCAGAAGTGCTCATAATAATAATATAATATTTAGTAGTAATAATAATATTATAATAATTAATGATTATGATGCACCTGTCTTTAAAGATGATTTAGAACCATTTACTAATTTCTACATCCAATTCTGCTGTAGTGTCATGTAAGAAAGACGAATGACTCAAAACCCTATAGAGGACTCGAGAGATGAATGGATCAATTCTCTTTCCGACTCTAAATGCATATGATTGGCCCATGGTGAACGAACGACTTAGAGCCGATAGAGGACTCGAGAGATGAACGCATCAATTATTTTTCCGGCTCTAAACGTATAAGATTGGCTTCTGCCTTTCCCTGATGAATGAATGACTCAAACCCGATAGAGGACTTGAGAGTTGAACGGTTCAATTCTCTTTCCGGCTCTAAACGCATATGATTGGCTTCTGCCTTTCCCTGATGAATGAATGACTCAAACCCGATAGAGGACTCAAGAGTTGAACGGTTCAATTCTCTTTCCAGCTCTAAACGCATATGATTGGCTTTTGCCTTTCCGCGATGAACGACTCAAAAGACTTGAAATGAATGATACCACCTGCACAAATGTGCGCACGCGTGGATAAATGAATCGCTCCCTGAGAGGACTTATAGTTCCAGAGTCATATTAAAGATTAGCAATTTCTCCTCAACGATTTTATTTTTCGACCCGGTTGTGATATTGCTCAGATGACACGTCAGACAGACACAGGTGCTCCTGCCAAATTAACACTTGTTTTCCCACCATTTCTTGGGTCCAGATAAACTTAAAATGAGTGCTTGTAACTTCTCCCCCAACCTCCCGCTGGCCTGTAGGTACCCATACTAGTAGATGCTGCTATCTTTTTGAATGTAGGTAACCGCTGATGTTAATATTAATCAGAATACATTTTACAAAGCACAATTTGAGTTCCGCGATTCTCTCAGATTACGTCTTTGACAGTTCACACTGTGTAATTGTCACTCACGTGAATGAGCACCGATTTGTATGAAGGTAATTCAGTTGCGAAACTCGAGAGCTTGCAAATGTAAATGTGAGCACTTGTGATAATAATATTTGTATGTGTAGGTTGAAATGTACACTTACAGCTCTGATGTGAACAGCTGAATCACACACACACACACACACAACAATCCACACACTTGTGTTTTAAATTGGAAGTTGCAGATTAATAGTTGTGCATTTGTAAAATGTCATTCACAAATACAAAGTGACAGACACACGTGTGCAAGGCAAATTTGATTGCATCTTTGCTCTACAACCACAGGTCGGCACTCACAACCTCTCAGATTCGTCAGTACAACTACAAATCTCCCGCGCTCTGACTTTTGCAACACATCTCCCGCGATCTCTGTAGCAGAACTCATCTGTGCACTCGCAGATGCAGAGGCGTGAGCAGCACGGGGCGGGGGAGGGGCGGGGCAGGTGTAAAGCTGTTTGATTGGCTGATGCCTGACCAATGAACAATGCCAGCAGCCAACAGGACTGAGGTGCAAAATAATAATTTCCCACGATTATTTCATTAGTTAGGGTTTATTTCAACTCTTTTCTGAAGAGATTCTTGTTAAAAATCATAAATTCTGTGGAAATGTACATACCAGTAAAAGAGCAGCAAAGCCAGTTTATTGGCTAGAGCCAGCCAATGAGATGGGGCGTTTCTGTTTGTCAGCACACAGGGCAGCTCACGTTGTTGGAGGCCTCGAGCAATCAGAGGGTAAGTTATGATTTTTAATAATTATCTATATGTTCAATACTGTTAGCTAAGCTGAGGACTGTGCTGGGTGCTTCTCTTGTTTGTTTCTTATATAAGAAAACAGTTATGAGTTATGTAGGAGCTGCTTTCTATCATGTTATATCGTTCTAAAGATACGATTCAACCCACATGAAATAAGTTGTAATAGTCTTTATAGTAGATAATATTACGTTTTTGAACCATACTAACTATAATAAACTGTATTATACTGTATATATTGCAGTATCTACAACTTTGTTAATGAATGCAACAGCACATTGTAGTATTAACTAGCATGAACTTTAATGAATTGAAGTATACTTTATATGTAAAACCTAATACATTTTAAAGCAGTTTCATTTCTTTCTGATTTATACATCTACATGCATTACATCTGATTTAGGTCCAGAACTTGCATCCTTCAACATGATATGTGTGTTCAAAGGAAGAGCAACTAGGTGAGGGAGACAGTGTCCATCGCTCAGCTGAGGGTCCACTTTGAGCATCTCATCTGCAGGGTTAAGCAACATAAGCTGAACAGTCATCATCTCTCTCTATTACAGAGAGCATCAACCAGCTTTACACAATGGCTTGCTGTCTGACCACTAGTAAAGGCTTGAGCAAAGGATTAAAGAGGAGATAACATTTGATGGGTAATGATGAAGTTGGATTTACCACCTCCATCTCATTATGAACAAGGAAAAACCCTGAAATATTTCAATACAAGTAACTAGACATTTGCGCTGCACTTATTTGGACTGTAAATTTTATTTGACAAATAACATTCCCTTACAGAACAGGTGTCAAACTCAGTTCCTGGAGGGCTGCAGCTTTGCAAAGTTTAGTTCTAACCCTAATTAAACACACCTGATCAAACTAATTGAGTCCTTCAGGTTTGTTTGAAACTTTCACTTAAGTGTTTTGAAGCAGGGTTGCAACTAAAAACGTGCAGGGTTACGGCCCTTCAGGAACTGAGTTTGACACCCCTGCCTTACAGTAAAGTGTAAAAATACTACATTAAACAATTATCAAAATAAAAGTTGTGTTTGTGGGTGAGTGTGTGTTTTGTTCAAATCTGTAGTCATCTTGGCAGGTAAAAAGAGAAAATAAATGGTCGGCTTCCTCTTGAATGATCTGAATCATTTTGAAGTGTTTGTAGATGAGCTGGATCATCATGTCATCTTTAGCATAAATAACATCCTATTCAAGCTATGCAGCTTCTCTGAGTTCCTCATCGACTTGAAACATGCTGATCTCTCCTGTCACTCCATCCTTACAGGAAACTGAGAAATAAAGGTAGTAACTTTCATAATTAAAAAAGTGATATAAAGGACACACTGTACACAAACATGTAAATAGATAGATGGATAGATAGATATGATGCAGGTTATAATAACAAAAACCTGTATGATCTGTAAGAAACTGAAACGCCTAGTGTTATTTTTAATTGCTATTAATGTGTGTGTGTGTGTGTGTGTGTGTGTGTGTGTGTGTGTGTGTGTGCGTGTGTGTAAATATACTTCAATTCATTAAAGTTCATGCTAGTTAATACTACAGTGTGCTGTTGCATTCATTAACAAAGTTGTAGATACTGCAATATATACAGTATAATACAGATTATTATAGTTAGTATGGTTCAAAAACGTAATATTATCTACTATAAAGACTATTACAACTTATTTCATGTGGGTTGAATCGTATCTTTAGAACGATATAACATGATAGAAAGCAGCTCCTACATAACTCATAACTGTTTTCTTATATAAGAAACAAACAAGAGAAGCACCCAGCACAGTCCTCAGCTTAGCTAACAGTCTTGAACATATAGATAATTATTAAAAATCATAACTTACCCTCTGATTGCTCGAGGCCTCCAACAACGTGAGCTGCCCTGTGTGCTGACAAACAGAAACGCCCCATCTCATTGGCTGGCTCTAGCCAATAAACTGGCTTTGCTGCTCTTTTACTGGTATGTACATTTCCACAGAATTTATGATTTTTAACAAGAATCTCTTCAGAAAAGAGTTGAAATAAACCCTAACTAATGAAATAATCGTGGGAAATTATTATTTTGCACCTCAGTCCTGTTGGCTGCTGGCATTGTTCATTGGTCAGGCATCAGCCAATCAAACAGCTTTACACCTGCCCCGCCCCTCCCCCGCCCCGTGCTGCTCACGCCTCTGCATCTGCGAGTGCACAGATGAGTTCTGCTACAGAGATCGCGGGAGATGTGTTGCAAAAGTCAGAGCGCGGGAGATTTGTAGTTGTACTGACGAATCTGAGAGGTTGTGAGTGCCGACCTGTGGTTGTAGAGCAAAGATGCAATCAAATTTGCCTTGCACACGTGTGTCTGTCACTTTGTATTTGTGAATGACATTTTACAAATGCACAACTATTAATCTGCATCTTCCAATTTAAAACACAAGTGTGTGGATTGTTGTGTGTGTGTGTGTGTGTGATTCAGCTGTTCACATCAGAGCTGTAAGTGTACATTTCAACCTACACATACAAATATTATTATCACAAGTGCTCACATTTACATTTGCAAGCTCTCGAGTTTCGCAACTGAATTACCTTCATAGATTTGCCTGTGATTTCAGGCATTTGTCTGTGATTTATCAAAACCTTTCAGCGAGTCAAAACCAGGGCTAAAATCATGCAGTCTGAACTCAGTATTAGGGTTCTTGTTCTTGTTTTGGGGTGTGAGTGTGTGTGTGTGTGCACCTCGGGTGGTACTTTTCACACTTTCTAATTAAATTGAAATCAATTCAAACCTGCCAAGTGTGAATGCATCCAAAATCATTTTAACTCAGACATGCTGACAAACTAAAAGAAAACTTGAGTGATTATTGTCAGACTTTTTTGACTGTGGCGGAACCCCAGAAGAAGATTCAGCAGTTGTTGTTTGTTTTGATGTTTTTAGGTTAGAAGAATAAATTGAAAGAATGCACTATAGAGAGGTTTTGGCTATCACAGTCACAGTGTTGCTGATGAATGGAAGGCGATTGCAAGTGGTTCTGCAGAGCTGACAGAAAAAAAATATACTGGCAATAGAAAGCGAATGATGGGAAATTTCTATGCTGCTCTTCACACACAAAGCATCACAAAAGCATTTCATGAACACATGGTTCTTCCTTCAAGAGCCTAACCCTCACCCAATTCTCTTGTAGCAAAGTATGTGACAAAAATACACAAGCGAGCGCACCTGCCTCCCTGTCTCCTTCACAACTGCAGATTTTTGCTTTCTTTCTACATTACCGATTTACCCAGTGTCACCTTTGCAGGAGGTTAAACAGCGCTGCGGCTGAAGTGTATATAAACTGATTGGGTTTGAAAACAGCAAGCACGACAAACAGGGTTACACAGAGAAGAAGAAAAAAGGGGGTGGCAGGGGGTTAATAAACTGCAGCTGAGTATGAGTGAATTTCAGCCAAAACAACATCTAAGCCTCACTTCAGAAATGCACACGCTTTGAAAGAACTGATTTTGTTCTACGGTTTCAAAGTGATAGCGCACAGGTGCATTTGTGTACATGTGTGATCATCTGCTGCAAGTTTTATTAATTTCTATAATCAAAGCCACTGAGCTCCATGAAAGCATTTGTTGCATTATTAAGCTATTTGACTTAATTCAAATGAATCCGAGTAAATTGTTTCAACACTACTTTTTTTGTATCCGCCACTTTTTTGTTTCATACATTATTCACATATTTCAAAGCTTTGCTAATTACCTTTGTGTTTTCAACACAGCACATCATTTACTAAATACGCACCCTTAGGTATAGCTGATAAATCACATTAGGCTGGCATAAATGTTTTACTACGGTATGACCATAAAATCCTTCTTCTTGAAGTACCAGGCTAATGCGATTATCCTGCACCTTCAATAATATTGTGACCAAATATGGACTATTATAATCAAATAGAAAGCCAGAGGACCACATCTGAGACTGGATTTAATGCTGTCACATTCAGATTTTATGTAGCGCTGCTAATCATGTTTAACAGCCAGCCAGTCCGAAACAGAATCAAGTCACATAAAAGTGCCAAAGTGAACATGTGACAGAGGCTTTATAGACTGGATTGATATTGTACTAATGCCAGTTATTATGAAATTGGAGGCAAAGCTGAGTAAAGTGTGTATGGATAGATATGAAGTGTGTGTTTGTGAATGGCATCATTGAGTTGTTCTCTGTGTCCAGTGGTCTGTGAAGTCTAGCTATTTTTTTTTACAATTGATAGTCAAGTCACAGCACACACATTGTATTCCCCAAATAGACTTTTTTCAATGTCACTGAATGAAGCAGCAAGAGTAAAGAATCAAACTATTTCTGAAACTTCATGGACTTTAAGTCAAAGGAGATTTTTTTTTCAACAGATTAACTTTCGCTCTATTAAGCTTTAATCGCTTTAATAAGCTTTAATCTATTTTTAATCGCTTTAATTTGCTTTATTGCCATGTGCTTTTGTTACTTTTCATTATGCCTTATGTGTACAGTTGGGTGTGATGCATTCCACAATAATGCATTACTGTATTCTAATTACATTTTTGGGGAGCGCAGTAATGTAACAAATTACATTTTAAATTAGTGTAATTTGATTACATTTACTAAAGTCAATGTAATTGCATTACTTATGAAATAAATACAGTTTTTAGAAAAAAAAATTCTTTCAAATAACGTTTTCCACTGCAACATTAACGTTAATAAGCATGCGCTTTTTTAGTTGCGGGAGAATGCAAGCTGAAATGGTTGCTGACAAGAGTGGTTGCTTCTTCGAATGGGGATACAGACATTACTTTGATTTCATCGAGCGTAAAAAATATCTATATATTGCTGTGAAATGTAGTCTATGTCCAGTCTGTGCTGAACTATCCACTGCTTTTAACTCAACCAGCAACCTGTTCAAGCACTTGAATAGAAAGCATTCTATGACAATACTCATCACCAAGGAGGATACCGGTGCCCAAAAACATGACGGTTCAACTCAGCCTAAACTGGTTAAATCGAATTTTTGTGCAGGATCAGGAGTGAACTTTGAGAGTAAAGTAATTAGTAATCTGATTACTTTTTACATGAAGTAGTTAGTAATGTAATCAGATTGCAATTTTCCAGTAATCAGACATTCATTTTCTTTTCGACGTAGTCCCTTTAATAATTTGGGGTCGCCACAGTGGAATGAACCGCTGTAATCATTTATTCATAATCTATTACTTTTTTTTTTAATACCTTACCCAACACTGCTTACTTGTAGATGGTTTTTCTGTAGCCTTATTTCAGTCCTTAATGTTTGTTTGTTTTTCTAAAAAAAGTCTACTATAAAAACATAAATATACATTTTAACATATATTGGGTGTGGTGGGATTTACTTTTAAAAATACAGACTAATTTATATGATGCATCCATGTCTATTGAACATGATTATCGATTCCACATAATTATTAATGCTGGGTTGAGAGAGTTAGTTACTAATCCTTTTGTCCAACAACAATGAAAACAACTTTATTCACGTTTACTATTAGCTTATTAAATAGTTATTTTTATAAGGGTTAGCCTTATGGATTAGTAAATAACTTTCTGTAACGCCTGGATTCAATCAAAGAAGGCACGGGATCTCAGGATTATCAAAACACCTATTCATTTACAAGACTTACAAAGATGAACACAGGAAGAACTTGGACATCAAAGTAGTGAGAATACCAGACAATGGAGGAACTTAATACAAGGACTTAAATACATGAATGTAATGAAAATGGTTGGACACAGGGGATGAACACAGGTGGAACAGATGAACATAACAAGAGGCGGGAATTGGAACAAAGGAGCACATGATGAAGGTCACATGAGGAACACACGAGGGAGTCAGGTTGTGACTCTCTCAACCCTTAAGCTGAATTAATAATCATGTTGAGTCCATACTTTCAGTGATCCTTTTAAGTCCTTTTCTAAAATCTAAAAACTTTACTTACTTCTCAGTTCTTACATATACTTAAAATTGTACTTTTTGCAAAATTATGCTTCTTCATTGACATACCTGTATATTACACATTGTGGTCCCATGTTGTATTAGATGGCCTTATCTACTGTGTACTTTATAAATACAATAAACTATGTAAAAATAAATATATTGTACTTTACGGTTCGTAATGTATTGCCGAACCCTTCTGCTGCTCTTGAGGTGGGATACGATTAGGTTTGATGGACTGGATAGGTTTAAAGCTGGGTTAAGGTGTAAGATATGCTCAAAAGAAAATACAGATGTAATCACATGCAGATATTTAGTCATTCATCATCGTAAAAACATGTATTTACACAAATACAATGTAACAAATGATTAATGTCAGTACCAAAAAGCATCAGTTAAGGCTACACAATATAAAGTGGTACCCATATTCTGTCATGGTTACACACAAGGAAGGTTTTTTTGTTTAAATCAACGTGACTGAATCAGAGTGATGAAGCAGGAGAGTGGTGTTGTTGCTAGTAGCAATCTAGTCAACAGTTCACATGGTAAACATTTGAAGAGTGATCTCACACAATGTTCATTCTGGGAAACAATAAAGGATGAGCACTCACAGTTCATTAGGTAAACTTCAAATCTTCATGTAAACAGAATAGCTTAAGTCACTTCCCCTTATTCAGTTGTTATACATTCGTAGTCAAAATGGAGACATCCATGGGAGAAAAGGAGTGGCAGAAGGAATAAAGGTGTACTGAAAAAATGCTGTCTGCAAAATTGTTGCAAACAATTTATTTGTGTTGAATTTAAACAAAAAAATTAAATTTAGTAATATTCAACTTAATTTGTTTGTTTACATTCAGCTCACATAAATTATTTACAAGGCCATAACTTAATTTTTGTAGTAAATTCAAGGAATCGTCTTTAAATATATTTTTTCAGTGTGAAGTGAACCACCCAATTTATGGTGTCTGGTGATTGTGGGATGCAGGTAATTAGTATGCTGGCGATTATTCACAGGTGTAGTGAGAGGTGGTTGATGAGGGAGAGCGGTGATCGGAGCTGCAGGAATGAGCCGAGGGTGTGACACATTTTAGATATACTTAATTGTTTGCTTTGGTGCTGTATGTGTGCATGCATGTGGTCCTTGGGTTAAATGCTGAGCCCAGATTTTGACCACATGTCATGACTTTCCTTCTTTCACAAGCTATTTGCTACAAATATTGCAAAAGTAAACTACTAATACACTCATAATTTCACTTGCAGTACAAATAAAAATGCAATTTTGAACTACTTGTACACTTAAAATGCACTACTGCTATGTATAATATGTGTAAAAGCATATTACATACTAAAATGTAGGCTAATTTAGTACTAATTGATATTCAAATAATACATTTACAAGTAGGCAAAGTACTAGTACTTACTACATATATTCTTCAGTATTATTAAGTAAATTTCAAACGTGTTCTTCTTTTTCATCATGGAAAACAAATCTTTGAAGGAGTTCTGATTTTCTGACTCACCAGTAGGTTTTATAAGTATGTTTTGGGGCTTTTTTTACTTATTATCTTGCCAAGAGCATGATTTAGACAGGAAGCAGTACCATTAATGAACTTGATCCCAGTCTGTCTGAGTCATTGGGTAAGTGAGTTTTAATTTTCCATCTTTCAAATGTTTCAAATGAGTCATCAATCCATCCTCCTTATGAATACTGAAAGTGTAAAAGTTAAACCAATCTAATTGCTTGCATCTGATAACTTATAAGAATAATTAAACGTCATAATAATATACTATATACAATATGGATGGAGATCTGTTGACAATGGAGGCCATTTGACTTTAAGAAGAAACCATGAGATTATTTGAGCTGTCCAACATTGTGCATTATTTAGTTGTAAGTAGCCATAAAAGTGGTTAAAACAGATGGACATGGTCAGTAGCATGGCTATTTATACGTATATAAATAATGAAGCAGTGCTTTATTTTCATTTTTTTCCACTTCTCAAGCAAATCCCAAATATTACTAATATTATTAAACTTATTTGGAAAAAAAAGAAAGATAAATATAAAGTGGGCATTTCAAGTGTGATCCTAATTAGACTTGAATATATTTGTGTCCACAAGATTCTCTAAGGCTCTCTCAATAGTGTACACACACACACTGTTGAACACAAAAGCAAGACCAATTCAAGGACTTGCCCTTCAGCCACATGTCAGAGTGTGCAGTAGATGAAATTGCACAAATTAAAGCTAAAACATTTCTGAATAATTTCTATGAAGAAAAAAGGCCACAGTTAGGCACATCTTAAGCAATGTTCGATGAGGTCCTGCACCTGTGTGGGCCATGTGAATGTAGATAAGAGGACATGCCAGTAACCCTCAGTTTTATTTTAATGCTGCACTGGATGATAATTGATTCTCCTCACAATGTTTGTGCTCTAGTTAAAAATGCTGCTCACGCCAACACACATTCGCTCACACACATACACACGTACATGTTGTTTACCTTTATCATCATTAGCATCATCTCCTTTTCCTTTATTTGACCCCTGCTGTGACTAACAAGACTAGTAAACAGCGCTAAGGAAGAAAAACATTACAGCTTTTTCACATGCAAACACACGCACACAGTGTTCTTGTGTATAACAGAAGGTTTTTTTTGGTTCGAAAGAGCGTGTGGTGATCGTGTGACTTAGCTGGGGGTTTTTTAATAAAGCTTTTCGACCGACAATATGCCACTGGAATTATGAAAATGGGATTTTGGATTTTCAGGATTCTCATGCACACTCACACACACACTTCTCTTCAACGGGGAGCTTTTCAGTTGTTTGTAGTCCCACTCCCCAAGCAGCATTTTAGAGGATAAAACTGGCATCCAATGAGATTATGTAAACACACACAAACTTATATATACGTTTTTACAGAGACATACATTTTTATTTACCCACAAAGGGAAATGGAAAATGAAAGATTGCATTGAGCTGTACAACAAAAGAAAAACAACGGCCGTCAAAATAAAATGTGCAAACATGAAAAAGGAGAGAGATAAGAAGACAAAAGCGTGTGTTTTGGAACGCCTGAACATTGTGCTTTAAACCTCCCACGTCTCTCAGTGAATCCATCAGCAAAGTCATTAACAATCATTACCACAGTAATTAAATATACCAGTCGGAGATTTGATTGAGTCCCACATCTCATAATTACTTTTCAGCTTTTCAGAACTGTATTGGAGCAGGAGCAGCTGAGATGTATGGAGACACGGCTAATTGAACTAATTATGCAATTATGCAAGGAGACTGAACTTCTACTGGAGCTGGACTGTAGTGTTGAGATGGCGAGGAGAAGAGAGGACGCTCGCTGAGATGCTGGACAGAGACTGACAGGAACAGGAGTGGGTGGATCACGTACTCCGAGATTGTGAGTCTGGCCTACGTCAAGCTTCGTGTTGGTTTTTTAATTGTTCTATATATAGACACACACACACACTGAGACCTGTTTTAAGATGCTGTCACACTGGGTTTTTCTTCCCATAAACTTCCATTCATACGCATGCAAATGCGTCAGACCGGAAACGCAATTTTCGCAGGTTGCTGCAGTGCAAAGTTGAAGCTTGGTGAACTCTGACCTGCAAAATCGCATCACATGACTGCGTGAGACCAATCGAGGAACAAAACATGGCCTCTCTGGACAAAAATTCAAAATATGGAATCGCTCTATAAATCACTCGCTTTTTTAATGTCTAATCATCTTGTTTAATCCCGCCCCTTTTCGCAGAACCGTATGACAGAATTTCGCATACACAACTTAAAACTGCTTAAAACTGGTCTTCGGTTTTGGGGTGGTTATTTATCTAAAATACCTAAATTAGTCCACACCAGTGCATGATAATGTTCTGTTTATTACTGAACTAATTTATAAACACCTCTTTTCCTAGTGCTTTCAAACAACAACCACCATACTAATATCAGACCATTTAGGCTGGTCAGAATTTGTACCCTATATATTTTCTTATTGATCATGATTTTTATCACAAATCTGCAGAAAAAGATTCATCTGTTAAAATTTAATGAGTCTCATCTATCTATCACTACCCAATCTTGGCCCTCAAGTAGCTATGTTAGTGTCATATGTCTGGTGTGCCTGTGATGTGTTGTGTCATGTAATGTTATGTTGTTTTGTGATCCATGGGCTTGTGTTTTGTCATGTGACCCCTTTGTTTTGTGTCCGCTGTTTCTTAATGATTATAAGTTTCACCTGTTGTGTCACCCCTGTTTGTAATCTGTGTAATCGTGTCCTGTGTATGTATACACTTGCTTTAGGTTAGTTTACTGTCCACACTTATCAACACTTGTCAATGTCAACATTTCATGTGCTACTGTACCTGAGTGTTCATGTTCCAGTAGTAAGTGTG
This sequence comes from Danio rerio, assembly GCF_052040795.2. Classification (NCBI taxonomy): domain Eukaryota; kingdom Metazoa; phylum Chordata; class Actinopteri; order Cypriniformes; family Danionidae; genus Danio; species Danio rerio. The sequence goes on along the minus strand of NC_141025.1, from coordinate 35,052,052 downwards.
TTTTTTGCTAATTAAATAAGTGCTTTTGATATTCTCTGTCTCCATCATCTGTGGTGCAGCACTGACTGTGACTGATAACAGCATGCAAATTGTTTTCTATAAACATGCTAGAAACATGCAAATTCATGCTAACTATATGCTAAACATACCTAGCAATATGCAAATGAAAAAGAGCACTATTTATGCTTGAAATATATTTACAACATTGTAATTTGTTTTAAATATGCTAGATGTATGCTAATTCATGCTAAGAACATGCTAAACATCATGAGCTGGGAAAGTTATTCCAAACATATTCCTGTAGCTATAGTTGTGGTCTAATGTTTTATATATCTACAGTATATACTATTTAGAAAGAAGTCACTGTGAAACATCCTTACGCATTTATTCATACACTACGGACAATTTAGCTTGCCCAACTCACCTAATGTATAGTCCATGTCTTTAGACTTGTGACGGAAACATTAGCACCTAGAGCAGTGGTTTCCAAACTCGGTCCTGGAGGGCCAGAGTCCTGAAGAGTTTAACTCCAGCCCTAATCAAACACACCTGAACCTGCTAATCAAGCTCTTACTAGATAAACTGAAAACCAAGCAAGTTGGAGCTAAACTCAGCAGGACACTGGCCCTCCAGGACCGAGTTTAGACACCCCTGACCTAGAGGAAACCCAAGGCAAGAACATGCAATCTCTACACAGAAATGACAACTGACCTAGCTGAGGCTCGAACCAGCAACCTTCTTGCTGTGAGGTGATTGTGCTACCCACTGCGCCATCGTGATGCCCAGAGGTGATCCAATGATCACTTATTTCCAGATAAAAAAATGTTCTAGAACCATGTTTTATTTGTATTGCATGTGTTTTACTACTAACCTGGCATAACAACATTTTTAGTAGATTATTATCTAGCCTAAGCATCTTTTAAAAAAAAAAAAAAACTAAAATAAAATAAAAAAGTTTTGTTATTACTTTGTTATTGTACATACTAGAGATTTCGCATTACTCTGTATAATAGTGAACCATTTGTTTTGACCATATGGTTCAAAATACATACGGATATTCTGGTTTTGCAATAAAATTTAAATATTGTAATTTGCTTCTCCCCCCATTCCTTTAATTACTGGCTCTGTGAATAGTAGAATGCATGTCCATGCCCTGAAATACAGTTCCCTACAAGTAGTGTTCCATCAGTGAGCACTAAAGAAGACGCTTTTATGTGAACATTAACTATAAAGGACCATGCCACAACTGGTGTTTGTGAAACTTTATTACAAGTTGTTAGAGAGAAGTAGGTAATAGTTATGAAGTTTGAGGAGAAAAGTATGAGATTATTATTGAACTGGCTGGTCAGGGAGTCTTGACCAGGGAGGATTAGATCGCACTCACAATATGCTATCCGAACCGTTCCCAGGTGCGTTTCCCATTTTGTTTGAGAATTTGAGTGCTCTGAATCAGGCTCAGGTGCAGTTCAGCTGGCCTGCACTGGTCTGGTTGGAAGAGGTGTGCCTGAGCATGGTTCACTTGGGCTTTGGCACGGTACGCTTGAAGTGTAGGTGCAAAGCGTGCCTGGGCCTGAAAATGAAGACGAGATGTTACGTTTAAGGGACTGTTTCATATGAATTAATCTTTCTGTTCAATGAACACAAACTGTCCGAATTTATTATAGACGCAAACCCCTCACTGCACGACAGCTGCACCTTCCGCAAACCTCCTAATACCTGTAGCACAAGGAATTTATGAGCCTCAAAAATGCCTGAATGGTTCAGTGAAATTTTTGACTGCGTGTCACTGCACATCAAACGATTAAAATTATATAAAGCAGTCTCCACTGTGCTGAGCGAGAGCGCTTATTTTCTGTTAAAGTGAACAGCGCATCATCTATGACGTAAGTGTGCTCTGGCTCGCATGCAATGTGAGTGCAGGCCATCGGGGGAGAGGGGAGGGGGGACAATCATGCTTTGGCATAGTTTAAGACAACTGTACATGGTGTGAGTACACCCTCATGCTCAGAGTGGGGGCTTTGTCTCACAGGTAAAAGTGGAACCTTTAGAAGACCCCCTCCCCCCAATGCAGCCTGTGGAAGAGCATAGGGATGATAAGAGGTATAGGGTGGGAGGGGTTGTAGGGGATGAATGGATGAGTTTAGAGGGAAATAGGAGGGAGGTAGCAAGAATCTGAGACAAACGGTTTAGGGAGGGTCCACTTCCCCTAATTGCTAGTCGAGGGAAGTTGATTGATTTAGGCATGGCCCCGCTACTAAACTTTTGTTAATTCATTAACTCCATTTAAAGTGAGAGCTGCATATGCGTGAGCCACATATCTTCAAAAGACCAGAACCATCTGATCTGAGAGTCTGAGAAGTGCCTCGTCTCAGCAAGTGAATGGAAGTTATGATGTACAAATTAAGTCTTAATTCTCAATGGTATTGACCAATACTTATGACCAACTCTCTGACTTGGAATGTAAGCATTTAGTAAATTTTGTTGCTTAGTACTTTCTCATTGTGCTGCATCTTAAAACATCTCATTCCAGCTGTCTGAGTTTTAAATAGGAATCAAACAACAATATCCAATAAAGTCTCTCACTGTGCTCTTAACTGAATAGCTAGCTGAGTAATGGTTAACCTATATTTAATTTATACAGTCAAGATTATATACAATCTGCTGTGTTATATTTAATTCTAATTTCAGTTTATCTGAAAATTACTGTTAGTATGAAAAACTAGAAAGCACTGAACATTTTGTATTGTGTTTTGCTTGTGGATTTTTTTTCCTGAACATAATATACTGAACCGTACCAAAACCGTTATCTAAAACCGTTAACTGAACTAAACATTGAACATTTACACCCCTAGTTCATATGTTATTGCCAAGTGTTCTTTATTGACATGTTCACTGTTATGTAGCTCATGACATTTTAAAAGCAACATTCTGCTGAATAAACATTCAGGCATGCAAATAAAGGTATAAAATCTATGGCCAGAATCTAAAAGAAAAGGAATGCTTAGTAGAGAGGAAAAAACAAAAAGGCACTAAAACAAATTAAACCAAAAATAAAGAAACAAGAAATGGGAAATAGAAAATCAATATAACCCTTCCTTGCCAGAAACGGTTGTGGTCATGATCCAATTTGTCCCGAGCTGAGCTTTACCAGCTGATGTGTGTTTGCTTCCGTCCCCTCTCACAAACAAACAGCTGTTTTAGCTCTGTGTCTGTTATTGATCAGTTTACTCTGGATAAATAGCCTTGGGGAAAGCAGCTCCTTAATTTATAGAATGAGTTTTGGACGTATGACCTTAACCCTATTTTTTTGCAAACAATGGATAATGTAAGAGAAGTAGATCCATTAAATATTGAAGTAATCTAGATATACAGTTTGGGTGTGCGTGTATGCCTAGAATATACGATTATATTGTACAATTTTCACACTGACTCGATAACGTTTGGGAATGTTACACTAGCTGAAATCTTGCCCTCCTCTGTCTGAGGGTCTGTCACACTCACCGATTAAGCATTGAGCAAGGCTGACAAATTAAACGACTGCCTCTGAAATTTCCCTGTCAAGTATTGCACACCCCGATTTTGGCAGCAGATCAACTTGAAGCTCACTGAAAGAAGAGCAAGTGCGCTGCGTAAACAGAAACAGTTGTCATAGACTGAATTAGGACACAGTTTGCTGCACGTCTTTGCCCTGTGAAAGTGTGTGATGTGTGTTTGTCCCTTCAGGGCTTGCAATTGAAAGTATATGTTCTTGTCAGCTTCTGTGAGGGGAAAAAAAGTCATTCTATCAGTAAACACAGACTGTTGCTTCATGTTATTAGTCATTAAGTTTAGCTATTTACACTTGCTTTCCTAAACACCATGCATCACAGTCTGCGTCTCGCTGTTGTGTTTGCGGTGTGTGCCTTTGAGTTTGTGGAAGAAAAATGGCTTGTCAGTTCTTCAGTGCATATCAGAGGTGAGAAGGAGCTTACTGGTCACTGCTAAAAGGGTGTGATATCACGGACCACCGACTGCTGTTAATAAAGTCCTGCATGCTGGATGCTCTAAGAGCACATGAGGAGAGTCAGTATAAGAGTCCATTAACAGGTATTGAGTCTCTGCTATTAACTTGTCTGTTCTGTATATTGAATGAACAACAGTTATGTATTGAATGATACATTAATAATTCTAACTGGATTTAGCAATTACTGTCACTTTTTCTGCAGGATTACATGCCAGTATGTGCAGTGGTGACATGTAATTTTTAGTAGCGTGTCCAAATTCAACATGTCGATTCATTGTGCAAATGTGAATCAAAAGAGTCAAAAATGGCTGATTTATACTTCTGTATTGAGAGATCGCCGTACCTCACAGCACATGTCTTGCATGGAGCCGACACCATTGTGTTGCTCAGGTAATAAGTGAAAGAGCCACAGGACAACAGCGCCAGTGCGCTTACCACACACCAGCTACAGGTTGAGAGGAGAGACAGTGATAAAGCCAATTTGGTGGATGGGGATGATTGGAAAGCCATGATGGATAAGGGCCGATGGAGGGAATTGGACCAGGACAGAGGGGTTACACCCCTGCTCGTTTCGAGAAGTGCCATGGAATTTTTAATGATGTTATGACCTTGGTTAAACAGTATAGTGCCCCCTTCCCTTTACTCTACCGGGGCATCAGGACTGACACAGACCACAGGTTAAGCGCCCCTGCTGGAATCACTTACTTTGTTATAGGTATGACAACATTTGGAAAATTTAAAAGTATTTTAAAATCTGGAATCTGAGGGTTTAAAGGGTCACGAAACCCCAAAACACATTTTTTGAGCTGTTGACTGTCGTATATGTGTCCCACACTGCTATAAACACTATTAGGACACCTATATTTCACTAAAAAGTTTAAATTGGTTGTTTTTGCGTTATTTCAAGCAAATTCGTACTTCCGGTTTGAAACTAATTTTGTTTCAAAGTTTTGCGTGAAAAGCGTGAAGTTTTGCTTTTATAGTTTCCTGCCGTTAAGTTTTGTTTTCATTTTCTCTCTGTAAGAGCTCATCTGGAGTCACTTGTGGATTAACAGTGTACGCGACGCTCGACAACAATAACTTACGTGTCTAAGGAGGATTATTGTTTACCTGAGAGCTGTTCTCATCTGCAAACGCTGAGATCCGGATTCGCTTGTAGTCTTTTCTTCATAAAGACGCGGCTCTAGTTGCTGTTGATTGTCCTGTCTCTACAGATTTGGTAAGTGAGCGACCAGTGCTCTTTGTTTATTCAGTTTGTTCGTATCGAACTAAGTTAACTATTGCACTGAGTGTAAACATGTTAGCACCACAACCAAACTTTAACCTCGTGTAGGGTTTTTACCGCATTTTATGACCAGAATAACACACGCGGCTTTCTGACGCTACCTGCCGTGTGCATCTAAGTTTCCGGGAAATGCGGAGGTTTTTTTTTCTCTCATTCGCCGTGCGGTATCAAACATTGCATGAAAAACACACGCTTAGAGCAGTTCCTCGAATCAAATATCTTGTTTGTCGCGAGGGGCATGAATGAATTCCCTGAATCAAAGAGCCAAACTGCAGTTAAAGTCCAACATTTAATAATTTGGCAAATAATTCGACTACAGATGTCCATGTAGGTTAAACACCATCACTTTCTCCTGTGTGTGTATTTTGACTCTGAAACTCGCACGTGCCCAAATAGACACTCCCACACCATCCCACTTTAGTTCCTCCGACACTCCCCCCTAAACAGAGCTGGACACGCCCACTTTTCTGACTTTTTCCAAAGTAGAGGTGTAAAAACACCCTGCTGAAACGAGGGGGTTTTATGAACCTTTAATATATATATATATATATATATATATATATATATATATATATATATATATATATATATATATATATATATATACATATATACATATATATATATATATATATATATATATTTTTTTTTTTTTTTTAAACTGTCTAAATGAAGTCCTTAGTAATGTGCATTACTAACCAAAAACTAAGATTTAATAGACAGGTCTCAAACTCTAGTCTTTCAACCCTAATCAAAGAGATTCACTCTGCCAAGCTGCGGCCCTCCGGGAATTGGGTTTAAGACCTATGCTTTAATATATATAATGTAATAGAAAATTTACTAAACATCTTTATGGAACATGATCTTTAATTATTGCAACATAACACTTATTTTGTGTCCAGGGTTACATATCACTTCCTCCCAACCGCCATTTTTAAAACAGTTGGATGCAATTAACAAAGCTCACTTAAATATAGTGCTTTTCTAAAGGCAACATATACACAAATACCTGAACTCCAGAATCACCACATTTATTCAAAGTGCATTTTAATTAGGGTCGGGTACCGAAACACAGTGCCATTATGGCACCAGTACTTATGTAATTGGTATGCACCAGACTAAATATGTATTTTGGTGCCACTGGTGCTGCGTTAAGGATGAAAAAAGCATTAAGGGTACATCAAAGCACATGTTGCATGTGACTGATTCCTGTGACGCTCCAGGGACAGACACGTCTTCACTGGGGTCCAGCATTTTCCAGCCTCCGGTGCCTAGACTGTAGCTCCGTACAAGACGTTTGGCCATAGGAGAAATGTTCATGCCCAACTGAGCCTGGTTTATCTCTAGGTTTTTTAATTCTTTACTTTTGGCAATTGGTGAAGTTTTTTTCCTCGCCGCTATTGGCACAGGCTTGCATGGTTCAGAATCTGTAGAGCTGCTCATCCATGGAATTGCTCTTCAGTGTTTGAACTCTCAGCAGTGATTAATAGTCACACTGAACTAAGCTAAGCTAAACTGAACTTAACTTAAACCCTGAAACTAAACTACACTGTTTCAATTTACTATGATCTTCTTTGTGAAGCTGCTTTGACACAATTTACATTGTGAAAACACTGTACAGATAAAGGTAAATTTAACTGTTGTGTCACCATCTCTTAACATTTAATTCTAAACAACTTTGAGGAATACGGACACCATAGGCAACGCGCGCAGTATAGTGCATCTGGTGAGCGACTCCCTTCAGATTCAATATTCATGATTGGTTCATCAAATTTGCTTAAACTAAGCATTTTAATATGGCTATATTTTGCAAGCTAGGATTCTGAAACAAAAGTGAAGCAAATCCTTTACAAAAGTTGCATTCAAGGGGGAATCATGACAAACTTAATGAAAAATTTGAGGGCACATGGAATAAACTTGAATGCAGAGGAATGCTTGCAACATCATCTGGCACTTGCACGGAGTGCGTTTACATGGACACCAATACTCAGATTTGAATATTATTAAGACAATACTCTGATTCTACCATGTTAACAGTGTTTTTTTTTCTTCCATCAGTCCTTACTTTATATTCTCATGCAATATTACAGTGTCACCAAACAATATGTTGTTGAATAAAAGTGAAACTGCTGAACTGCAGTTAAAGTCAAAAAATGAAAAATGAAATATCCGAAATTACATGAAACTCCAGAGAAAATGTGGATAGCGAGGTGACGCAATGATGTTAATCAGTGCACTATAACATATAAAACGGGATCATGAAGGGAACATTCAAAAAGCAACTCATCCTTAATCATATTATTGTTTTATTCAGATTAAGGCAAATCATTAGATTACTGATGTCCATGTAAACTTAGTTACAAACCCTAACCCTACAGAAAAAAAGGTGTTCCCTGATTTTGATGACAGCCTTTCCACAGGTTAGCAGTAAGCTAATATAATGTTAATTGTATAATGAAAAAATTAAATTCATGCTAACAAACAAATGATCAAGAGAAATATATTCATGCAATTCAATTCAAATATATAAAATATGAATTGATGCTTACTTTAAACTTTAATTATATAGTTAAATTAAAATCATTTATATATATATATATTTTTTTTTATTATTTTTTATTTTTTTATTTATTTATTTTTATTACTCATCCATCATAATTTTGTGGCTCAAAAGTATCGGCTCAGGCATTGTTTTGGCACCGGTATTGTTTTAAAAGTACTGATTTACAGTAGCACCTGTATTGAAATAACCCCAAACAATATTCAACCCTAATTTTAATACACTAATATGAGCTCAGTAAAGGAGTATATGGCTATACAGTCCATCTGCAGAGGTGAGCGGGCTTTAGTGAGTTGTGTGTGAGTGAAATGACGTTAGATTAATTACACCATTTAATAGAGGCAGTAATTAAGGTAACAGCAGGACATGGATGTGTGTGTGAGAGAGAGAGTGTGTTGATTTATAACCTGTGCCTGAGGGGTTGTTCTCCAGCGACAACATGACTGTATGCATGTGCGCGTGTGTGTGTGTGTTTTTCTGTGTGTCGCTATTTCAGGTTTATGACTCATACATCAGATCCTATCCTTCCTTTTGTTGGTGTCATAAAACAGCTTATATTGTCACAGTGAGGTTGATCCATAACTCACTGCTCCCCCTCTCTGGAGAGAAACCACTGTACACTGTTGCTGTTTTTAGTTTGGTGTGTGTGTGTTTTTTGATGTGTGTCCATCTGAGAGGCAGAGAGAAGTTTTCCTAGAGAAATTTACATTTATCACTGCACGGTAAAAATGTTGCTTGCGTTGCTCTTCAGCTGAGATTGCGACCTGACAGGTGTGTTTTACTCTAGTTTACTCCACTTCTAGCATTTCTACACCTGCGCCAACAAAAGAAGAAAATGCTGGCTATAAAAAGCATCTAGTTCCCAGTCTAATTATTGTGATGAACATTGGTCGATATGCTTGTTTTTGTTCCTTCATATGCCTCCTTTTAGTTCTGAACGTTTATGTATCATGAATAATTTTTCTCCCCCTCATTAGCTCCTCAACATCTGTGTGTTTTTAGAGCACAGAGGATCTCTTGAGAGAAGCTTTGAGGAGGACAACACACTAAGCTAATCGGCCCACAGATGCCTTCATATTTTTGCACATCACAGAGACCACAGCACGACTTCAGACACAAACTAAAATATGCAATCAAAACAAAAATGTGCGACGATAAATTAAAACCGGAAAAACATGAGTGTGTTCCTATTGCAGTTTCATCTGATATCTCGTTATCTGACCAGAGCGGAGCAACAAACACAGCGTGAGCCATGTCCGAATTAAAATAAAAATTAAAATGGTTTGCATTTATTAGGATGGTTTATTTGGTATTGTTATGTTTATGAAAATAACACATGTCTAATCAGCGGATGCTTAAATAAAAACATGTTGCGGTAAAACAATATTTGGTTCATATAGCATTCCAAAAAGTATTATATATTTACATGCATATATTAACCAGCCACTTTTTTAAGTACACCTTAATAGTACAAAGTTTGACCCACTTTTGCCTTCAGAGCTGCCTTAATCATTTGTGGCATAGATTGTGGCAAGATACTGGAAATAATCCTCAGGGATTTTGGTCCATATTGACATGATAGCATCACACAGTTGCTACAGATTTGTCAGCTGCACATCCATAATGTGAATCTCCCGTTCCACCACATCCCAAAGGTGCTCTATTGAATTGAGACCTGGTGGCTGTGGAGGCCATTTGAGTAAAGCAAATACAAAAACAACATTCTCTGTAAACCCGAGAGGTGGTTGTGCGTTAAAATCCCATTAGATTTGCAGTTTCTGAAATACTCAGACCAGCCCATCTGACACCAGCCACACTGCCACGTTTAAAGTCACTTAAATCCATTCTTCTCCATTCTGATGCTCGGTTTGAACTCGGTTTGAACTGCAGCAGATCGTCTTGACCATGTCTACATGCCTACTGCATTGAGTTGCAGCCATGTGATTGGCAGATAAGAAATTTGAGTTAACAAGCAGTTGGACTGGTGTACCTAAAAAAGTGGCCAGTGAGTGTATGTGTGTAGTAATATTGGCTAGTATCATTTGATTTAGAATTATAAAACACTTTTTACCAAGCAGTGTAACAAGTGCAATTTTTTACCATAAATATTTGTATTTATTTATTTATTGTTTGTTTGTTTGTGCGTGCGTGTGGGTGTGTGTGTGTCTCTGTGTGTGTGTCTGTGTTAATGTAATCTCTCTTTCTTTGTCTTTCTCTTCCTCTCTTGAGTGTCTCTTCATTACTGTGGAGGAGTGGGGCATAGTCACAGTGCATGATTGTCTCTGGATTACTTTCATTAATGAATGCTCACAAAACATTAGTGCATTTAATTGTGTTTTCTGACACTTTCGTCTTCAGCATGTTCTTGCAGGTAGGCCGAACTGTTAATTGAACTGCAAACCAAACCAACCATGAAAAAATGTGCAAGCAATCATCACAGTCAAGGGGTCAGATTTAGAAAAAGTTAGCCGAAAATTAAAGGGTTAGATCATCCAAAAATGAAAATTATGTTATTAATTGCTCACCCTCATGTCATTCCAAACCCCCTGAGACCTTTGTTCATCTTCAGAACACTGTATAAAATAAGTCTTTATGTGCACCCATAACACAAAACAAAATATCGACTTTTTTAAACAGCTTTTTCTCCTCTGTCATGCGCGCACAAACGTATTCCTGTATTTTCTCTCTTTCAGATCATTCCTTGTAAACCCTAGAGATGATTGTGTGTGAAAATCCCATAGATCTGCTGTTTCTGAAATATTGAGACCAGTCCGTCATAAAACAGACCAAAAAAAAGAACTTCATTAAACAGTTTCTTGTCGTTCTCTTGTTTCTCGTGTCATGTGCACACAAAATAATTCTTTTAGCTTGAGAATACCTCGATTGAACCACTGAAACATGGTCTGTTTTAAGATTTTTTTTAATTCTTTGTATTATTCAGAACTTTTTGTCAGGACACTTGCTGTAGATGCAAGTTAAGTTAAGAGAGCTCTTAACTTTCTCCTGAAAAATCATAATTTGTTTTAGATCTTAGGGGTTTGGATTGACATGAGTAAAGTTAATAATAGACTTTTTAATTTTTGGTTAAACAAACCCTTAACCCTAACCTAAAGTTCATGGGTGATAATGCCTAAATAATAATGTTATGAACTTACCAGTTGCTTATCAATTATAGTATGAACTAACCAGTCACAACATCAGGAAATATTTGTCTCTTTATTTCTTCTTCGTTTTAGTGGGATTTGTTTGGGAAGTAGTTTAGTGGACGCTATTTTGTTTACTGAAACCAAAAATGCAAAATGCAAAAATATAAAGTTTACTTCACATTCTCTAGTCACCCACTGTCCATCTTTTTTGCATATTTCAATTCACAAGTCAGCACTGAATCACTCCAAACCCATAATAAAATGTAAGCACCCCCTTCCCCATAATATATAATGTGTAATTATTGTTATGGTGTGGATAAAGAAGTGTCACTTTAGCAATTTGTCATAATACAGTAGTAATTTTCATATCAAGAAAATCACAAAACTTATACCTGAAATACTCATAGTAACATTGTAGTGCGAGCTTTATGTCAGGCTCACAAGCCATTTCAATGCTGAACAGTCCTGCCAAGAATCTTCAGAAAGAAGCACTTAGACTTTTCACCGCTTGCATATGGCTTTATTGTGTGTTTCTTTATTGCTGGTTCCATTGGTGGCAATAAAAGGATTTGTTTAAAAAAATGTATTCATTCAGGAAATAAACAGTGAGTCACTACACAAACACAGTGTATTAGCTTGTGAATTACTTCTTTTTTAAACGATAAAAATCTGCACACACACACACACATGTTTGTTTTATTTATCTGTATAATGACATACAGTAGGTATGACACAGGTGTTACAAAAAGGAGGTGAAATATGAGGACATTGGATTTCTCAAAATGCTTATAAATCCTACAGAATGAGTTTAATCAGAGAGTTAAAAAGTGGGTTACAAAAACCCACATTACAAAAACCCACATTACAAAAGTGGGTTTCCATTCATTTTATGCAGCCCAAACCTATATTATATTGCCCTCACCCCACCCCACCCCTAAACCCTACCATCACAGGAGACTGTGTGCAGCTTTACTCTCTGATTAAACTCATTCTGTAGGATTTATAAGCATTTTGAGAAATCCAATGTCCTCATATTTCACCTCCTTTTTGTAACACCTGTGTCATACCTATGTCATTATACAGATTTGTGTCCTGATATGTCACAAAAACACGTACATACACACACACACACACACACACACACACACACACGCACACACACAACATTGATGTATTAATGTTATGAAATAATGAGTGTGGACTTCTGTTTGCATCGCTAAATTAAGACAATTTAAAGGGCCCACATACTTTTGGATCCCAATCAGGGGGTCCAACCTCCTTAAACTCCATAGGTCCATAAACTATTTTTGTCTATAAATGCATTATATATATTCTGATCATTTGAATAAGGAGTTTTTATCATGTTGTCAGATTTTGCTACCTTTTTATGGAATATACTGTATGGCAAGCATGAATTTAAAATCATTTATGTCATGACAATTACTTTTTTAATCAAATTTCAGCCTCCATCGTTTATATAAAAATAAAACAGCTGAGAATTTACAAATACGTTCCTTGTAATGCAATTTGCTAGTCATCACTTCAACACGATTTAACCTTAAGGTTATGTTTTTGCTCAAAATTCAGTTCAACTTTATCTTTTTACCTGGCGGCTGCAAAATAAATCACATTTCAGGTGTCTTTCTTAACTGATTTTAAACTTTTATAGCTACATGGGCCCTTTAGCAACTTGTCTATGTATTCCTTATTTCCAATTCCACACAATCTGATCACACTGTCGCTAAGCATTGAAAAAAACTGACTTTTAAACAAATTAAGTGTACATGCTTAGGACATTTGCATATAAGTCACATAGAAACTTCAGTTATAAGAACCTGGCTCAGTCGGTCATGTTTATTGATTGAAATATAGTGTATAAATCAATCCATTGTCCTGCCCCCATTGTGGGAGGTGTTGATTGGGAGGTGATGGCTTGCATGTTGTCACTTCTATCCTATATGAGGATGAAATGCTCTCCGGCTGATAAATATAAAGAGTTCCTCATATAAGAAACATAAATGGAAAAAAGTAAAATGCAATATTAAAGATCACAAGGTCACTGTACAGTACGGTTGGTAGCTAGTAGCTGTTTGCAACATAGTAACGAGAAAGAAGCTCTATATACATTTATATATCGCGAAATATGTAGCCAGAGCTACATATAACTGCAATTTATCTTTAAAACGAACACTACAAGGCAATATGATGCTGTTCCTTTTCACATTTAGCAACTGACCGCTTACCTCCAGTGGCTCCTCACGTATGTCACAGATTGATTTATGTGAGAAGAGCAGGAATGGCACCCGTGAGTGAAATTTGAGATCTGAAAAAGCAAAAAAAACATAGCTTTTGGGTATTTGGCTCGCTCTGGTAATGTATATAGGGGTACCTAATCATGAACCTGGGTTGGCTGTTTTGTTGAATGCCACTGGGTTAGATTTAGGGTTAGAAAATCTCATCGGAAATGAAATGTGTTACAAATAAAATTGTCTTTTTAGACAATACTTTGTACTGCTGCTAAAAAAGACTTTGCAGGGTAAAGTGGTTGCAGTAGTGGATGATTTTTCAGAACACAGGCAATATTATTGATTACAAATATATATATATATATATATATATATATATATATATATATATATATATATATATGTTGGCGTACATTGGCGCATCACAGAATCGGGTAAAATGATTTATTGTAACATTACCTGATTTTTCATTTAACCCAGACTTTAATATATGTATGGCTCCTTTAGGCAGCACAGAAACTTGAAAGGCATACGCATCTGCTGCAAACCTCAACACAGTTGATATCGCATATAATGAGACGCAATAAACAGAAAATGTACTCTGCAGCCTACTTTTACTTGCCACTGATTCAGCTATTGCTGTTTCCATAATCAAAGTTCCATTAAATGTGTAGTATGAGCAGTGTATATTCTTATCAGTATTTGTACACAAATACTGTACTGTGGGTCATGTATTTTAAACAGTAATACAATTCTGTTAATCCCTAAAGTTTCAGTCTTATAATAAAGAAGAGGTATTTATTTGGTGCTTCAGTTATTTTGGCAATTTAGACAATTTGTTGAAGTAACACTACAAGTCAAGAAATGGCCAATAATTATGAAAAAGGATTTTTGGAAAGATTTTATTATTTATTTTTTTTACAAAGTAGTGCATTTTCATGAATGACACGAATGCAAGTATGTAAAACACAAACATACACTCACCGCCCACTTTATTACATACACCAGTCCAACTGCTTGTTAACACAAATTTGTAATCAGCCAATCACATGGCCACAACGCATTTAGGCATGTAGACATGGTCAAGATGATCTGCTGCAGTGCAAACCGAACATCAGAATGGGGAAGAAAGGTGATTTAATAACCACTCGTTTCAACTGAGGTATGCAGAAGAGCAATTCTTAACGCACAACACGTCAAACCTTGAGGCGGATGGGCTGCAGCAGCAGAAGACCACACTGGGTGCCACTCCTGCTATCTAAGAACAGGAAACTAAGGCTACAATTCGCACAGGCTCACCAAGTTTGGACAATAGAAGTTTGGGAAAACGCTGCCTGTCTGATGAGTCTTGATTTCTGCTGTGAAATTCGGATGGTAGGGTCAGAATTTAGCATCAACACCATAAAAAGGATGAATCCGTGAAGTCTTGTATTAACAGTTCAGGCTGGTGATGGTGGTGTGATGGTGTGAGGAATATATTCTTGGCACATTTAGGGCTCATTAATACTAATTGAGCATCGTGTCAATGCCACAGCCTACCTGAGTATTGTTGCTGACCATGTCCATCCCTTTATGACCACAGTGTACCCATCTTCTAATGGCTATTTCCAGCAGGATAATGAACAATGTTATAAAGCGTGAATCATTTCTGGCTGGTTTCTTGTACACATTGTAAGAAAAAAAAAATCGTAAAAAAAAGGTCAAATGACTGGCAGCTACAGCTGCCAAACAAAAACCACTTTGTTAAAAATTAAGTGCAAAAAATAATAAATCTACATATATTTTCATTAAAATGTTTACATAAAAACACTGTTATTTTACAGACTTTTCCAAGATTATTACGATCAAATGCATTCAATAAAGTTGCACACTAAGAGTTTTACAAAGAAACACTGCTATTATACAGACTTTTCCTATATTATTATTATCAAACACCATCAATAAAGTAATAAAGTACCTAAAATGGATCTACATAAAAAGTTCTACATATAATTTTAAATGACAAAAAATTACTGTAAAAAATTTAGGCATATTTTCTGTAAAATTAGGTTTTTTTTACAGTGCAAGACAATAACTTAACTGCACTCAAATGGCTTCCACAGGTCAATCCAATAGAGCACATTTGGGAGGTGGTGGACCAGGAGATTCAGATTCAGAAGTCATGTTTATTCAGGACATGCATTGGGGCTTCTCTTACTATAACACACCATAAAACATGGATTGGTGTAAAAATGCGTCAATGGTTGGGAAGCGTTTCCTCTTTTAGTTGATGAGATATCTCATTGGTGGGGAAAGTGTTAAGTATTAAATACACTAAAGTTATTCATTCTCACAGGTAGAGTCTCGTATAAAAGTTTTAATCATATAAAACGTTGAATCCCCTCGTTAAATCAACTTTATTGAAAGGACAATTAAAGCCATCTAACTGAAGACTGACAACTTTGATTAGAGCAAGTCAAGCTAAATATAGAGCTCATTTACCAGTCTCTCATTCCAATTAACCTTTTTCTGCTAATGATTAAAGGCATGGAAAGCAAGCTTTATGACTTGTGAGGTCACAATTTAGATGACAGACATGTTTGTGTAGCAATATGTGAGTGTTTAGTGAATATTTCCAGTGTCTAACGAAAGCAGAGCTGGAAGAAAATGACTTTGAAGCAGACCTTTGCACATTCTCCTTTACAACTGATCCGTTTTCCGCAATCTGAAATGTTGATTAAACTTGGCTTTTAACCAGATGGAAAATCCTAGGAAAAGCCTGCTAGTTGGCAAACACGGGCACATTTAGGTCACCAACTAATCCAAGAGAGGATTTTGTCAGATTTCACGGCTAATCCTGTTGCAGTGAAAGGTGTACCTTTATCAGGCTTTGTAGGCAATAATGAATGACATGAATTATATATAACCTTTGGCATGAAATTATATCTCTGGGGCTCCTAATATACCCTGAAAAGCAGCTAAATTTGCCATTTTCAATTTCCACTTGATCACTAATTCTGATAGCGTCTTTGTTATCTTCCATGGGGCTTTAATTAGAGCTTATTTGAATTAAGCTTTGATTAACAAGATGAGGAAAATTGTGTCCCATATATGACAGTAACTTTGAGCATTCTTCAAGAGTCCAGTTTAGGGATGTCCAGATCCGAAAACCTGATTGGAAATTGGACCCGATAACACAGTTTCAGACTCAATCGGAATCGAACAGATAAGCTAAATTGTCCAAAGTGTGAGTGAATAAGTGTGTATGGATGTTTTCTAGTGATGGGTTGCAGCCAGAAGGGTATCCGCTGTGTAAAACATATGATGGATAAGTTGGCAGTTCATTTCGCTGTGGCAATCGGCGACCCCAGATTAATAAAGGGACTAACTGTCCCTCTACCAAACGGTTGACCATGTTTTATGTTTTTACTGTTTTAAATAATGACTGTTAAAGTCATTTAAATAAGGGTGTACACACACAGCATTGTTGGTTTAAAAAAAAAAAACATGTTGTTGCACTACTACACTTGGTTTTGGTTTTATTGTAAAAAAGAAACTATATATATATATATATATATATATATATATATATATATATATATATATATATATATATATATATACACATACATACATACATACATACATACATACATACATACATACATACATACATACGTACATACATTGTTGCAGAGATGCTATTGGTTCAATTTCGACAAAGTAGAACACAGAAATAACTTGAAGCAGAAAGCGCGAGTATGTCTGCGGTCAGGAGGTATTATAAAGTTGATGACAACAACATTGCCATAACAGACTGTGAGATCTATTAACTTGGTATTGCCCGATGGATTTTTTAATTTGAGGTGCTATTTTTCTTTATTAAACTAATTTTTTATATATTTACAGTTTCACTAAAGTCTAAAAGTGAAGAATTGATGTTAGTTATTACTTGATTGTTCAAGCTACCTCACAGAAGTGCTGCTTCTTAAAAGAGTTGCTGAATGTTTATAAGGTGAATTAAATCAAAAATAAGAAACATCCTGGATCGGTTTCCTCGCTCTTTTTTATATTTTTTTATGTATTATAGAAGTATCGGATCGAGTTTCGGTACTGGTAGATTCTCAAAATAAAAAAGACTCGGACTCGAAGGAAAAAAAAAACTATTTGGGACATCCCTAGTCCAGTTGTACTATCCTCAGCTAACAGTCAAACTCATGCTTGGATGTGTAAATTACATTTAGATGTGCTTCTTTTCTTTCCAGATATCTCGGTAGACTTCCTTGATGTGAATATTATGTGAATGAGAAATGATTTGAATAATGGCCAGGGTGATGCATTTCTCATCAACGTGATGAAATATTAAAGTCTCAGCTAAACAAAAAAGTCATTACTATACAGTCAGAAATCATTTGTGTACTTGCATCATATTGCATTGAGTTACATTAACTGCTTTATTACTTTTTTTGATCTGTACAAAAGATTAATCCAAGCAATTTAGCTATTTCATTTTTTCTTTTAGTAAATTACGGTGGCTCAGTAGTTAGCACTGTTGCCTCACAGTAAGAAGGTTGCTGATTCGAGTCCCGTCTGGCCAGTTCGCGTTTCTGTGTGGAGTTTGCATATTCTCCCTTTGTTGGTGTGGGTTTCCTCCGGGTGCTCCGTTTTCCCCCACAGTCCAAAGACATGCACTATGAGTGAATTGAATTAACTAAATTGGCGTAGTATATGAGCTACTGTATGTGAATGTGAGAATGTATGGGTGTTTTCCAGTACTGGGTTGCAGCTGGAAGGGCATCAGCTGCATAAAACATATGCTGGCAGAGTTGGTGGTTAATTCGGCTGTGGCAATTGCTGATAAATAAGGGACTAAACCAAAGGAAATTAATGAACTAATGAAATTGTGAACGCTACAAAATGCAGACTAAATGTTCTTTGTTTGTTCTGTAAGTCTCCAGATTGCATGCTTTACGGTCAGAAAAAGGTTTATTTAAAAGGAAATGTCCTGGATAAATGCAACTCAATCATGCTGGTCACATAGCTGAAATATGTGTGAGCATATGTGCACAAGTGTGTTTGGGACAGTTTGACAGATGTGTGAAGTCATGTAATTGCTCACTGCAGATGTGAAGATCTTTCAAATGGCATATTAAATCTTTTTGCACACATACACACACTAACGTTCAGGAAATGTTAGATGGCATGTTGTTGTTTTTTTATGCCAAATAAAAATAATACAAGGTCTCCCGAGGCTAATTGTGGATCTACCTTGCTTTCTCTCACCTTCTTGTATGCTAAAAGCGGAAACGTGATGTGTGTGATGGAGAAAGAAATGAGACAGATGAGTGTTTGATAGCATGAAAGCAATGCTACAGATGGAGCCTAAATAAAGCCCTATTAGTCTAAATTAGTCCATCACACACCTGCACTCCTGGGAGGCTGACTTTTTTATTTATTTGATTTTTTTTTTTTTTCAGGTGCCCGGCTTCTCTCAGTGTCAAGCTGATCTCAGCTGTACATTTATTAGATGATAACCTTTATCTAACCAGGAAATGTGTTAGCCTAAGTTTTTTTTAAAGATAGCTAGATGTGACAGGTGGATCAAATGACTGATCGAATTTTACACCACCATCATTGAGAGCGTTCTCACCTAATCAATCACTGTCTGGTTTGGGGCCACGTCTGCCCACACCAAGGACGAGCCACAGCACATTATTAAATCTGTAGAGCGCATTATGAGATTCACCTGCCTTCTCTCAACAACCTCAGGGCTAGGAAGAGTATAAGGAGGTCCAAAGCCACCCATCCTCATACCCTCACACCAACCGCCTCCTTTTCCAAGCTCTTCCCTCAGGTCAACCAGAAAAGAAAAAAAGACGGTAATAGTAAACAGTGATTCTTAGAGTTTTAGTCTCATTTACTGCTGAGATTATCTACAGTGCCCTCACATACTGAAAAGTGTTCTGCATATATATGAGCTCTTTTAGCATGGTTTCTATTGTTGTAAGGCCATTATGTTGTTTATTGCCGCCCTTTAAAAAGTTCTTTACTGAGATGTATCATTTTGTCAAGAAGCATTCTTGAACATTTCAGTTACATAAAAGGTCCTTTCTAGTGGACATCATTTCTTTTTCCAAATGTGGTTTCATGAGTTTCTTTCTACTATTGAATACAAAGAAGACTTCTGGTTGCTGGGACCCAATGACTTCCATAGTAGACAAAATACTACGGAAGTCACTGGGTTCCAGCAAATTGCAATTTTTGTTGAGATATCTTCTTTTGTGTTCAACAGAAGAAAGAAACTCAGGTAGGTTTTGACAACTCAGGCTCATTCTGAAAACGTATCGCCATATACATATCTGGAGAGCACCATATACGTCACAGCAGGTAAGTTTTTTTGAAGTTTTGTTTTCAAAAATTCACAAGAGGCCATTGTGTACACTTTTTGAGATCTCAAATTTCTCTCGCCAGTGCCATTCGTGCCTGTTGTTCTCGCATAAATCCACCAGAGGTCGCTGTTAATTGACTGACTGACTGACTAACTGAATGACTGACTGACTAACTGATTGACTGACCCACCCGCCTCCTCCCCTACACCCAGTGTTGTGCGAGCTACTTGAAAAAAAAATTTAGTGAGTTAAGTTATTAGCTACTCTACTCAGACTGTAGCTTAATTACACCAAAAGCTACACCCTGGGAAAAAAACTACTTATCAAAAGTAGCTTAGCTACATCTAAGCTATTTTTGTACATTTTAATTTTAAATCAAAGCCACTTAAATCCCAAATCAATCATATCTGATCAATAAATCTGTCAATGAAACATATGAGGCATAATTGTTCAGTTCAGGTATTTTACTGCATGTTATTTACTTGTTTGTTTTATTTTTTAGCCTATGTTGTCATCTTACCCGATTTCTGGAACTGTTCTTCACCGGACTCGAACCCCGTCATTATGGTCCTCTCTGCATGTCAAGTCCACCAACGTACATGGCGAGATACTGGACAAACTGGTAACAGCGGGAAAGCCATCCATGTGGAAGTAAGGGGTCAGCTGGTAAGCACAAACAGGAATGGCGTCACACCACCTCCGTAGCGTTTGTTTTGAAGATGAAATGCAGCCATACGTACTTCTGGCTACAAAATTTGTGATCTCCAGAAATGTATATAGGAAGACATTTTCAGAATAAGCCTATGCTGGGTTTTTGAACAAGTGAAGGGTGAATAAATCATGCCAGAATTGTATTTTTTATTTAATTTTTTTGGATGAAATATCTTTTTAATGTGTTTTCACTGGGCCAATCACAGGTAGTCAATTGAGATGCATTGCAATACCTGGGATTAAAAAGGTATTGAACTGCCTTTATAATTTAGTATAGTGTTTTCTGACACTATACTTACAGTATACTTACAGACACTATACTTACAGGTCCACTTACAGTGTAATGTTATCAAAAACATCATAACTTAAAAGTGAAAGCTCTATTCTAAAAAAAAAAAAAAAAAGCTTTAGTAAGCTATTTTCTATATACTAATTGACCACCTTGTTAAAGCAAACCATTTGAAAAGAATCTGACCCGCTGCTAGTCCTGCTGTGACTGAGGTTAAAACACATAAATACTCACAGGTATTTACCGTTGTGTGGTGTTGCATTACAGTTGGACACAATAGTTTCAATCTTTCTGAAAATCTGCAACTATGCATTGTTTCTATTGAATTTGTGAGGAAATGAAGTGAGCAAAGCACACTGATGCGGTCTGATGCAGTTCATTGACCCTTTCCTATAGCTGGGATTAGAAGGAAGGTAATGCAAAGTACTCTTTTTTTACATCACAACTTAGCACTGCATAGCATCATTTTGTCTTCAGAGCAATCTTTATCTTTGGTCTTTTTCTTTCATTATTTACTTGTGCAGTGTGAATCAGTGGGTGGAGCTTAACAGGCAATGCTGCATGTGTTGATCTTATTCTGTAGAGTTTAAAATAACTGTCACACATTATACAACCTGCCGTTTTGGCAGATTAAATCAAGCACAAGCTGTTGTTACAAAACTTTTGGTCTGACTTTATATTAGATGCCCTTAACTAATATGTACTTACACTATAATTGATCATTTTTTACAATGTACTTATTGAGTAACAACATGTTTTTACATTGTACTTACGATTGATCAAATACCTGCATCTAATTACATCTGTAGTTCATTTATGTAATTAAATTTGTAATTAAAGCTGCAAGCAGCAATGAAAGGGACCTCGCATTCGGGCTCACCGCCGCCCAACATGGGACCAAACTGGCAATGTTCTGAAACATAAACAATGGTTATAGTGACTTCTTATGTGCCCCTTTTGATCAAGGGAATTTTGATTTCTAAGTCTGTGCATTCAGATGTGCTCTTATGACGCATGTGTTTGATTTCATCAATACTCTCTTATATCATACAAATTGAAAGGAGACTAGGTTGTATGCAGTGAGTATACTCTAAAAATGCTAGGTTGTTTCAACACAACTTTGAATGAAATAAGGGTAAACCCATTAAACCAATGGGTCAATGTTTAGCCCAACATAGTTTTTAATTTTTTATGATCATTTTAAGGACAAAATTTTTACTTTAAGCTGTATAGAAGTGTCTTGAAAAATATCTAATGAAATATTATTTACTGTCATCATGGTAAAGATAAAATAAATCAGTTATTAGACATAAGGTATTAAAACTATTATGTTTACTAATGTGTTGAAAAAATCTCTCTGTTAAACAGAAATTGGTGAAAAAAATAAACAAGGGGGCTAATAATTCAAGGGGTTTAATAATTCTAACTTCAACTGTAATTCAAAGTGCAGGTATACAGTAGTGTAAGTAATGCAATCAAAATCATTTTCAACTTCCTCTATAAGCTACAGTATAAAGTGGACAAGCTACAGTATTTAGTGTTGTTCACTTGTCAATGAAATAAATCTTATACTAGGTAAAATGAGGACTTGGAAAGGAAAATAAAAGTGATCTTTTAAGGCCTGTTCACTAAAAGGTTCTGTAGGCATTGTGAAAACACCCTTTGTAAAGCTTTATTTTTAAGGGTCAAACTAATTTATGCATATAAGGATGGCTAATATATAAAAATGAGATTTCTGTGTGGTGGAATGATGGATGGATGCAGGTCAGAGAGTCCTCCAATCAGTCAGACATCTGTGATGATCAAAGAGTTCAAGGGACATTACAGCACTGGTAAGGTGCATTAGATCCACTAGTGCTGCAGCAGTACAGATACTTCAGCTTTTAGCCGGCCTGTGTCGTACTTTGATCATATATAGTGTGTTATTTATTTGCATTTCTTACCTGTTTTCTAGCGACATCTAGTGGTGGCCATAATCGTTTGGATCAAGGAGGTGTAAAAGGTTATATACTAGCCGTGACTTAAGGTGCGCAATCTGCCATCTTTGCTCTTGTTCACAATTTTGTTTGGGCCCATAGCTGTAAATCTGACTAATGACTTTGGAGACGTAGGAAAACGATGTCATCTCACCATTAATTGGCTGACGGCACCACATGTGCACATTATCAAACCTTTCACAGCTCCTTATGTCAAAGGCAGAAAAACATAAATTCTTCCTAATTTAAGAGCTCTTCAATTACAGAGAACAATTAAAACATTAGCTCTCTAATATAGTAATATTAATTCATTCATTCATTATCTTTTTTTTGGCTTGGTCCCTTTATCTATCTGGAGTCGCCATAGTGGAATAAACCACCAACTTATCCAGCACATTTTTTACGCAGCGGATGCCCTTCCAGCTGCAACCCATCACTGCTAAACATCCATTCACACTCATTCACACACATACACCACTAACAATTTCATTCATTCATTCTACTCTAATATAGTAATAATAATTCATTCATTTTCTTATGTGGCTTAGTCGCCTTCTTAATCTGGGGTGCGCCACAGCAGAATGAACCGCGGCCAACATATCCAGCATATGTTTTACGCAGCGGATGCCCTCCTAGTTGCAACCCAGCTCTGGGAAACATTCATACACTCACATTCACACACATACACGACAGACAATTTAGCCTACCCACCTATACCACATGTCTTTAGACTGTGGGGAATCTGGTGGACCCGGAGGAAACCCACGCGTACACGAGCAGAACATGCAAACTTCACACAAAAATGGCAACTTGACTCAGCCAAGGATGGAACCAGCAACCTTCTTGCTGTAAGGTGAACGTGCTACCCACTGCACCACCGTGATGCCCTATACAGTATATTAATATGTGAACTATAAAACAAAAATATTTTGGAAATTCAGATTTATGTCACCTGAAAGCTGAATGTGTGTATTGATGCATAGTTTGTCAGTACATGACAATCTTTCATCAAGATACAATTTTAACATTTTTTTGATATAATATAATAGTTTTGATAAAATTACAGTACAAACTTGCCAAAATACCTTCATGGAACATGATCTTTACTTAAAACTCTAATGATTTTTTTGTGAAGGAAAAATCTATCATTTTGACCAATACAATGTATTTTTGGCTATAGCCAAAATATATTGTGCAACATAAGACCATTGTGGTTCAGGGTAACATATTATAGAGAATTTAAGATATCAAACATATCATATAAAAGCAACATGCAAAAATAGTCAGTAGAGATACGGATACAAAAATGGTCAGTATAAAGGTACTTTAGTATAAACCTATACTTGAACTTATGGTCACACTTTAGTTTGATGATCCGTTTGTTTAATTTAATCTACATGCCAACTAATTCTCATCAGATTATAAGTAGACTGTTAGGTTGGAGTTAGGGTTAGTGTAAGTTGACATGTACTTGCAAAGTTTTTTATAGTCAGTTAAATGTCTGTTGAAGGAGCAGGATCAATAGATATTATGCAGACAACCTACTAATACTCAAATGGACCATCAAAATAAAGTGTTACCAATCTTATTGCTTTTCTTTAAACACAGCTCTTCTGTGGTATAATTTTAAATAAGAGAATCTCCATAAGCTGCAGGTTGCATACAATGGTTGTATGAGGATTCATCTTAAAAATGTAGATGTAATAGGTGTAATGCAATTTAATTATTTTGTAGGGTAAGAATTTAATTCTTTTTTCTGTTTTTTTTTTTTTTTTTTGATGATGAGAAATTATAAGTTGTTGATTAGAGAATTCTCAGAATAGCTTTTTAATGTTGTTGATAGGCTTACTGAGGTTCGTTATTAGTCACCTTTGATGAAATATTGGCATAACTGTTTTTTTATGGCTGTGTGGTTTGTATTGTTTTGTCTGTCTTTTGTACTATTGAAACTAGTGTTTGGAATAAAGAGAATATATACTTTCTGAATGACCTTCAGATGAATTTTTATTTTATTTTATTTGAGTTCACGCAGATGTGCTTGTGTGTTTGTTTATTTTTTTGTTTGTTAATATTAGCTTTAACATGTATACATTTTTAAAAATATTTTTATTAATTATGTAAGTCCTTTAAATTAAATTTGCTTAGGATTTTTCTTCTGGACTAAGTCAAAGTGTAATGTATAAATAATTACTTAGAACGTTGTCATTTATAATAAGCCATAATAGTGTGGGATATGAACAGAGTCCTCACAGTCTTATCCTGTTCTACGCTGCTCCATCTTACCAAACAACTCCTCAGTACCCATCAAAGCAATTCAACGTTCACAGAAATTAGATCACATAGGAAGACTTATATGAAATTAAGAGAGAACTGAGCCTTTTACATAATTCTGAAATATTAATAAATAATAATTCATTTTTAAGTCGAGGAGCACATTTAATGTCTCATAGCATTAATATTTATAAGGAAAATAGTAATGATGAAATATGATGTTTACAAGTGAAATTCCTGAATTAAATGTACAAAATTGTCAGCTTTTGTTATTTATTAAATCCAGACTGCAAAGAGTGAACTTGGAAAATGTACTCAGAAATGCTACTTTTACTGAATATTTTGAAAAGTAATGCTAAACATGCATATAAAAGAAAGGCAATGCAAAAATAAGACAAAATGAGGCCACACTTTATTTTGAGGGTCTGTTAAGTTACATTGCATCTACATGCCAACTAGGTCTCATCAGATTATAAGTAGACTGTTAGGTTGAGGTTAGGGTCACTGCTAGGGTCACTACTAGGGTCACTACATCTCGTCACCACATCTGACCACACGTGAGGTTGAGTCGGCCGACTGCTCTGGAATATTTAGCATGCTGAATGTTGGATTTCCGTCTGCGAGGTGTCGGCGATGCGTCAGCGAGCCTCGTTGATGCGTTGCTCAGTAGTTCACACATAAAGAGCGGCGAGCACCCGCAGATTTCTTCCCGATCACAGCCCGATCTGTCGGCGAGCTCGTTAACTTCCAAATCGGGCTCAAATCAGGCTTAAAATCCTTTAGTGTGAACTAGGCATTAAATGTCTGTTGAAGGAGCATATCAACAGATATTAAGTGGACAGTCTACTAATACTCAAGTGGACCATCAAAATAAAGTGTTACCATTTAATGCAAGTTGTGTCCAGGTGTTTACATCACTGTATTATAAATAAGAGCATCATTTATTATTTGTTCCTTTGTTTTAAGTTCCTTGCTTTGTTCTTTTTGATGCCATTTGTCACCGTCATAGCTGTTTGTTTGCTAGGTGTTAAAGACTTCAGTGCTAGATTCTATTTGCACCAAAAATAGCAATCAATAAGATGTTGTTTACACCAAGTATGTGCAAATACAAAGACGTGTAAAGGATGCTGTTGACACAGTGTAAATGAAAGTAATATGCCATCTTCATTAAAGGTATCTGAGTTAATGAAAACAGCCTTTGCTGACAAGCAAATATATTTTTATATAGTTGCACAGTGTAAACAGACACTGCCATTTTAAAGGTGATATCTTCATTTATAATAACTTTTTCTAGAAGTCACATGCAGAGCTAATGACAGCGGATGTATTTAAACACTGAGGATAGAGCGTGAAACTGTAAAGTGCTTCTGTTCAGCTTCTCCTATCTTGCGTCTGCTGGTTGGTGGGTCTAAATGAAAGTGAACCGAGAGGACATGCTCAATCAGTGGGCACATAAATCACACTTAACCTACATGTGCTGTTTTCACACAGCGGCCCACTCATACTCTTCATTAAGACTCAGTTAGCCCGGTCCATCACTTTTGCCCTTACTGTGATTTTCACTTCAACTTGCGCTAAACAGATCAGAGAACATGGCAGAAGATGCATCATTATAACATAATTCATATAGTCTGTCAACACATTTTCATGCTTTTTTTTATTTTTTATAGAAGAAACAAATATCCGTCCTGCACATTTTGAACGCCTCTCTTGCTTAACACATCAGATGTGACCAGATTGATATAAGAGAGCTCTGTAAAGGAATGTGTTAAGATTGACATGTTCACTGCTCTCTACTCCCTGCCAGAGACACTGGCTAAACTCGAAGTTTACTTCCTTTAAAAACAAATATTTGCTCTACAAATCTTTAGACAAAACTTATTTAGTGTGAAGTGTAAAGGGTTATGGAACAAACCTCTTGATCAGTAAGAGAAACATGCAAATTGTGCTGGAGCTGGGGGTCTCGAGAACAAGGGTTGATGCTTGTACACTCGAAAAATGCTTTCATTCATTCATTTCATTTATTTTATTTTCAGCTTAGTCCCTTTATTAATCTGGGGTCAGATTAACTTTGTTTTTATTAGCAAATGTTTTATGCAGCAGATGCCCTTGCAGCTGAAACCCATCTCTGAGAAACACCCATACACACTCATTCATACACATACATTATGGACAATTTAGCTTACCCAATTCACCCATAGCACGTCTTTGGACTGTGGGGGAAACCGGTGCACCCGGAGGAAACCCACAACAAGACGGGGAGAACATGTAAACTCCACATAGAAATGACAACTGACCCAGTCAAGGCTCAAACCAGTGATCTTTTTGTTGTGAGGCTACAGCGCTACCCACTGCGCCTCTCAGATTCCGCCTCAAACCCTAATTTATAAATATTGTTTTACAATGTTCAATTCAATTAAAATTCTTTTTTATTTCTATTGCACTTTTACAATGTAGATTGTGTCAAAGCACCTAGACATAAAAATTCTAGTAAGTTGAAACTGTATCAGTCCAGTTTTCAGAGTTGAAGTTCAGTTTAGTTCAGTTCGATGTGGTTTAATTTTCATCGATGAAACACTGAAGAGCAAATCCATCAATGCACAGCTCCACAAATCCCAAACCAAGAAAGCCAGTGGCGACAGTGGCAAGGAACAAAACTTCACCATGTAGTGTAGGTTAATCTTTGATTAATACTTTCTAGCAAACTGCTTGATCAGATTACATTTTTTATCTCTGAATAAAGCATTTGAAGCCAGTGAGTTTTGTAAAAATTGACTTTCAGTATTAATTGAATTGCTTTTAATTGGATTAAAACCTATCTTCATTTGTGTTCTGAAGATGAACAAATTCTTATGGGTTTGAAATAATTTGATAGGGTACATAATGAGCAGAATTTCTGTTTTAAGCCAACTAACCAGCATTAGCTGTCCTCAAAATATTTTCGAGGAGTGCTGCGACTGAAGTAAATCATTGTACATGTTTTAAAACTCTGACTTCCATGTCCTCTGCACAGAAATAGTCATAAATACTCTTTGACCCACAATTTGCATGCCAGTTCACCTACAGGTGGATTTAATATCTAAACTTTTTTGTTGTTGTTTTTAAATACCTTTAAATCTATTCAAACTCTACACAGTCAACAATATGCAAGCATGGGAGGTTGTTAGTGTCAAGCAGCCGGATGTGGAGACAATAAGCATTCTTGCCCTCTCCTACTGTGTCCACAGCGCATTCTGGGTAACTCCCACAATATGTCTTTGAGAGGGCAGCAATGTCTAGTAGTTGCTTGTGATTGCCTCTGTCAGTATTGCTCGGGTGGAAAAGGTAAAGTAGACGTTTAGCGAGCGAACAGCGATCGCGCTGAACTTTTGCTGGAATTCAGACTGTACGCCTCCACATATTTACTCCCCACTGTTCACTAGACTCACGCAGAGACACATCTCTGTACGGCAAACATGTAAAACAAAAACTATCCTTTCTCTGTAGCTGATCCCATCACAAGGGCCCGATGGTCTTCTCAGAGTGATGCCGCACATGCTGTTACATTACCATATTCGCAATCTACACCATTCTTCATTGTGCTAATGGAGTTTGACTGTGATACTCACAGTCTATAAGGTCTGGAGCCATTTTAAAGGAATCTGACTTATTTTCATTTATTTTAAATTTGTATTTGCATTTCATACCTCAGAATTTGACCGCCTGAAGAGTGTTCAGGGATGCTGTGTGTATTACGTCTCTAACGTTTTATGATTAAAATGTATATGTACTTGAAACTCAATTGCATAATCCACTTTCACACATGAAGGCTGTTAAATTACAGTAAAATTGCCAGATTACATTTCCCAGTAAATTATACAAAGTGACAGTGTGTATCTGCTGCTCACTCATGCAACTCTCTCTCTCTTTCTCTCTCTGTGGTAAAGATAAGCTCTTTTCTATAATTTCTGTCCAATTTGACAACATTTTCTTCTGACAATGTAGTAAATCAGAATTTTTGATTCCCGCACCCTAGACTAACAACCACATGCCATGGATAATTGCATTAGCTCAGAGCTTGATTGGCTCAAACCCCTTTGACAGTTATCATTTTGCATTGTCTCCTGACTACGTATGTACATGCTTAAACTATAAACTGTACATCTTTGATCACACATTTAGCATTAACAGAGAACAATACAAACATATTTTATTTAATTCTTAAACTGTTGGAACACACATTATTTTAGTCATTTAGTTATTTTAAGTTAAAAATCTAATTCTTTCATTATTTACTTACTCTTAGTTACAGCCCAAATCACTGTTTTTAATTCATCCATTAGTGTTAAGTTGTAAAGTAATGGTATTAAATTTTTTCATTACTGGGAGTACAGCAGGACCAGCCGATTCGAAAGGTATCACTCGATTGAATGGGCGTTATCCAGCCTGATCTCATGAGGAAACATAAGTATTTTACGTTTTATCAGTTTAGTGGCTAATTTGTGCGAAATCATACATCAGAGTTCGGTCATACGAAAATGTACAATTTTAAAAAGGAGGCGTGGCACGCAACCCCACCCCTAACCCCAACAGTCATTGGGTGATGAGCAAATCGTACTAAATTCTACGAAATAGTTTATACAAGTACAAATTTATACAAATTAGCCACTAAATCGAAAAGTTACGAATTGCCGTGAGATTGCGTTGCGTTATCAGGGGTTATCAGCGGATAGATATGGGCCAGTAGGGCCCTTCTCCGACCACCGGCAGGCTCAGAAGGCTGTTATTATCCATCCACATAGTTAATCAGTTGTTTATCACATGCGACTGGAGGTTAGCAAGAATTATTTCTATTAATTATTAAATTTCCCATTAATTGTATTAGTGTCTACCCTAACCCTAAACCCAACTGTCACAGTATTGTAAAAACAGATCTGGATCTGAAGTCTTCTCTATTAGTATAACTGACTAACAATGAGAATTATTTATATTATTTATTCAATTTCCGATTAATTGTATTTTATTAACGTCTGTCCCTACCCAACCTTAAACCCAACTTTCACAGTAATGTGAAAACAGATAAGGGGTCTTCTCTATAAGTATAGATGATTAACCATGTGGATGGAGGATAACAGCCTTCTTAGCCTACCAGTAATCGCAGAACGCCCCTACTGGCTCAAATCTATCAGCTGATGACCTCTGATAATGCCTGATAATCAAGTGATAACATTCTAAACTGGTGGCTGGACTAGGCTTAGGGATATGAAACATTTCCATAGGTCCTATAAATATTGGCAAATACACCAAAAACTTTTTACAGTGTTTCCACCACATTTATTTATGAAAAACCTGTAGCACTTTAGTTTAAGGTGGTTCATTCCGCTGTGGCGACCCCGGATTAATAAAGGGACTAAGCCGACAAGAAAATGAATGAATGAATACTTTCCTCTTTAAGACAACATATTTCTCATATAGGGACCGGTTATGGACTATATATTTATTTTTTGTAAGCATGTTTTACATGAAAAAAAACTTTATTTTGAAATATGCGAGCATTACGTTGCTTTACTTTTAATATATTGTTAAAACCACTTCCCGAAATTTTACAACATTTCAAGTGAGAGAGGCATCAATACAGTTGTTTGTAGACATTTCAATAAGTCATATTATTTTAAAATAAAAATTGACAATTAATTTTATCTGAAAGTAGGCATGCTGCACAAACACCCTGATAACCATCCCGTGTCTTTTAAAAACGGACTATCACTAAGCTTTCAGATGAGCTGTGTGCGTGCGTAATAACCCCGCTACAGTGGGTCTATCCATAATTTCATATAGCCATGTCCAAATATAGCATATCTACATGAAAAAATTATTCCAAACGATTGCCAATGTTGCTGTCACTTCTGAAGTGGAAGTGATTTTAACTTTATAAACTTTATTTTCAGAAAACTGTTCAGCAATGCAAATAATGCATATATCGGCCAGTTATGTTGTTTTATCTTTTATAACATTATTCAGTGAGAAAAAAATAATAGCCTGTGTGTGTCGGCATTGCATCACCGTAAATGAGTCGGCCTGACTCCGAATATAAAAAAAATAAAATATGGTTTCAGGATACAAACAAACAAGTCATTATTCGTTTTTGTTTTCTGGTGGTTTTATTTTTTGTTTTTCAAAATAAAAAATTTAAATCAAATCATTTTTTTAAATTTTGCTTTTTCATTTTTCACCATGAAAAAAAAAACGAGCCGTTTTTTTATTTCTGTTTTAAAATTTTAAAACGAAAATCAAAAAAACGTCTCGTTTTTCGTTTTTAATATGTTT
This sequence comes from Danio rerio, assembly GCF_052040795.2. NCBI lineage: Eukaryota > Metazoa > Chordata > Actinopteri > Cypriniformes > Danionidae > Danio > Danio rerio. The sequence goes on along the minus strand of NC_141025.1, from coordinate 35,020,891 downwards.
CTAAAATGAACATCCAATGACCAAAAAAGACACTGGCCGTTACCTCACATCACAGTTTCCAGTTATGGTTATTTTCTATACAGTATGTTTTTGTTGCAAAGCCACTATAGACAAAGCTTTTGGTACCAAAGTAGCCAGGTAAAAGCAGAGTGTGAGTAAACTTCAATTCTGGGTGAACTGTCTCTTTAAGAAAAAGCTGTGTGTGTGTGTGTGTGTGTGTGTGTGTGTGTGTGTGTGTGTGTGTGTGTGTGTGTGTGTGTGTGTGTGTGTGTAAAAGGATACACCAACTGTCAGGGTTTAAGATCTACCAGCTCTAAAACTTGCCTGTGGTGCTACCCGTTATACTGTGTGCAGTGTGTTTGGACATGAGAATGTCTCAAAGGGAAATATTTATCACCGTCTGCACTGTTATTCTGGATTATTTCATTGTTTTTGCCTTTCATTTAGTGCCCTGGAGTCAATGTCTGCCTTGGTGTAATGGAACTTGTCCCTTAGGCGATTTAACCTCACAAAAAAATAGTTCTAGAAGTCCATCGGGGGAGAAACACACACAGGAGACATAAAGCTCCATTGCCCCCATTTTGCCCATCAGTAGAGCAAAGACACCCTCCTGAGAGAAATGAAGCCTTTGATGTGGAAGGTGTTTTTGTGTGTCTGTGTGGGATTGTTAAACAGAATTTAAAAAAAGAGAAGCGCATACTACATGAGACGCCTTTTAGGAAATAATATGTCCTCGTTTTGTGAATATCCCCCATTCTCCTGCTAAACTAAATGGTTTTTGAGAAATACCTTGGTGTGTATCCATACATGAATTCCAAATGACTTACAGATGCGCATTTGATATAAGCTTGTGAATATTTTACACATGTATTGCCTATAAGAATATAACTACCACACCCATAGACGCTATTAAAATGAATCACTTTGCTAACAAGCTTACATTTGTCCAAAAACAAATGCCAAACTACCACTCCAATATCTAGCTGAACTCATCAGCTCTCTCCTGATGATTGTGTGTGTGTGTGTGTGTGTGTGTGTGTTGAAGATTTTAGTACTGGATAAATATTTAACGCAGCTGGGGAAAGGAGCTAAAGCGGTTAAGAATGTGTGAGAGAGATAGAGGATAGTGGTGTGATGGACTGCAGCGTCTCGAAGGAGAACAGAAACCTGTGGTACAGCAGCAGTGAGCACACACTCGTTTGATTTACTCCTCTCCTTTTATTTCCCCATCTTCTCTTTGTTTTATTTCAGAACCGAGAAAGGAAACTCGAAGCAATACCGAGCGAGGGAACACTCTCCATATAAGACGGTTAGATGGAACTGCACACAAACATTAGCATGAGCAAACAGACAATCTCAGACATGCTTTGAGCACTGGCACCAGGCGTGGAGTGCTAGCAACGTCTAAACACACATTCCTTCAGTCTATGAAATGTTTTAATATTAATAGTGGATTTTTCAGTGCTAAAGTACTTTATCTCAAATTATTTGAAGAAATAACTTTAAAGTAGCATTTTTTTATTTGACTTCTGTCAAATCAGTTTCCTTTTGGTCGTCTAAGAAAGCACAATGCTGAGACTATGTGACTAGCCAAATACTAGTTTGTCTCTGTAACAGCTGTATTACTGTGTACTTTTGTTTCTATTTATAATAATAATATGCTTTAATTCATGCTTAACTAATGCACAGATAATCTTGGTAAGACTAATGAAGAACTAAAGCATTAATCAATGATTTACACATCAGCAAGTAATAAAGTTAATCAAATAATAAAGTTCAACAAGGAATAGAGTTCTTCTGTTTATAGATTAAGTAAATATGAAGTACTATTAATTAGATGTGGCAATATGTATTATTTATTGTGAACTAAATGTGCGCTTTATAAATGAGCAAGATTCTTTGTTAATTGATGAAAGAAGATATGAGTCAACCACCAATGTTTCTTTTAACAAGCAGTTGTTTGATCAAAATATATTTATTAATAATAACCTTTTATAACAGTAAGTAACAGCAGAAAAATGACATTATGCTAAGTTTTTCAGCTGTTGTTTGGTTTGTAATCATAGGAAAACCAATTAAACCCTATATAGAACCAACAGTACAAAGAAACTGTAATGTTTCTTTAAGCCGGTAAACATCAAATTTTTTAACACCGCAGTTGACTCACAGTAAAATTGTCAAGTGACAATGTCGACACTCTCGGCATTCATTCAACTGGGTGCGTCTGGAAGGCCTCCATTGGAAATAACAGATTGCGCAAACTCTAGAAAAAATGTGATATGCGAACGGCCGCTAAAAGGCTGCCATCATTTCTCATTTTGGTCTCTTTCACAGTTGGTCTTTATGCATAAACATGCTGGATTCACCTGATTTGTTGACAAATGGGTTTTGGATCTACTCCTTGGCAGTTTGCAGGTCTTTCGCTGGGCCTTTTCCCCTTAGCAAGAAACTTTCCAAAGATGTCTGTTTCTTACTCATTTAGCTGCTTGTGAGTTAAATTTGGTCGCTCAAGTGACCGAGATGTAAGCGACAGAATATGGTCATCTTTTAAAATAAAAGATTTTTCAAATTAAAAGATTGTTCAGAATCAGATAATAAATAAAACGTAAATAATTAATGATTTCTTGTGTGGCCAAATACCAATTGATCCACAGACCGGTACCTGTCCGCAGCCTGGTTGTTGAGGACCAGCTTAGAGTCAAACAGTCTTAATCTGTTTAGTCAATATCTGCCGATCTCTCTCTATTTATTATTGCACTAGTCATTCCGGTATAATAATCAAGGAACATTTATATTACGATCATTTTATTGATATTACACAAAGATGTTACCTAGCTGTGGATTATTTTCAGTTGCTGCATAAAATCATTGCGCTGCAGCCATGCGACAGCAGCAAAGTTCCTTGATTGTTACGCCAGACTGAGAGAATAGTTCCTAGCCACATCATGCCAAAAAATAGCAACTTTTCATTTTCCATCAGTCTTAGTATGTATCTACAGAAGAGTAAAGCTTTAAATCTGAAAATGATCAAAACTCTTATTGGATTTTTTAAGAGGGGTCTGGCTGCAGACTGTGCAGATGCAATCTGAGCTGCATGCAATGCTTTTTAATGGGCTCACCTAACTCAACCCCTGACACTGTCGTCACTAGCTCCATTGAGTGCATTGTGTCTGACATTGCACCTCTGAGAGATGCAATCTCAGCTTGCATCATAAAGGCTGCATCCAGTTACTATTGGATTTTTTTGAAGGATGGTCTAATCCAATTCAATGATTTATGCTAAGCAATGCTAAAAGTGCTACCACCAGACCTGGAGATAGGCTGAATGGATTAAAAAAATGGTAAAACTCTACAGTTTAACTCTAGCGTACTTGCACAATGAGCCTATTTCCAAAAAAGAGAAGTGTTCCTTTAAGGGGATATTTGGTAGCAGTTAGTGATTCACCTACAATTACAGACAAAGCTATTTAGCAAAGTTTTTTTTTATTTGTTTCATTCTCATAACAAACTTGGAAAGACTGTATTGTACAGCATTCTCAGTCTTATGTAACACAGTATGTTTCTCCAACTCAGCACTTGTGCAAGTGAAGTAATGCTTGATATAAACGTTGCTAAAAAGCTAAAAAAAAAAAAAAATTCAAGCCAAAAATATAGAAATCTATATAAATACTGAAGAATTACATGCCTCTAAAACTGTTTGATTCATTCTTTATATTCATGAATTCACAGTTCATTTTTTTCCTGTAGTTATCTGTCCTTTCACACATCATTCTCTAAGTTAGTCAAATGAAACAATGAAAGCTGGAGCTTCTCTGAGTACTCAATGAGTTTTCTACTTCATATTTTATATGAAGACATTTGTGATGTAGTGGAAATGATCACTTACAGAGCCCCAATCCTGCTAATGCTAATGTCATTAAATAACCAAATATGCTTCTGTTTTTGATCCAATATATCTTATATTTGTTCTCTGTGCTACATCCCAATAGTTGTCAAGGTTTTTGGTTGTCTCTGCCTAATTGTATCTTCATTAGGTTGTTAGATCCCTGTGTATTTAAGCCCCTATTTTTTAGTACTTTGTGGTCGGTAATTGAATAGGGTTTAACTTCCATGTTTTCCAGCCTTCTCCTGCCTTGTTTTTGTTTGGATACTTTAAAGGGCCCATACAGGATTAAAATCTGAATACCTATATACATACAGTAGCTGTATAACACGATTTCAGTACATAAAAATGACATACCATAAGCCTCAAACACCACTGTTTCCTGTTTCCTGTTTCCTGACCAAATTTGAACAAAACTGTGACAATCCAAACAGCATCATTTATATACAGTACAAGCCCCAGGCAGCATTTGATAGGCTACAATGATTCTTACAGTAAATTTGTCTAAGCTTGTATTGTATTTTCTTTGTATGTAGGACTCTTATTTTGACAATAACACCAGCGTTATAGAGCTCTTTGGTAATGCAACCAGGCATGCAGAATCGCAATTTATCACAGCTGGTCATCAGAACACAAAATTTAGGAAAAACAGATTCTAAGCTTGTTCATCACTCCCTGAAGAAGCATATGGTCTGTTTAACTGTATCTTTTTAATGTGTATGTTGTTGTGAAATTTGCTACATATGTTTATAATGAGTCAACAGACACCTGTAGGTTTGTATTGAGGCAGCGAACACATGTTTACTACTGAGAATAATTGTTTAATGCATGTTTATGCATTGTGTCATATCACTTAGCTGTCTGTCTAGAGAAACCGGAGCACCCGGAGAAAACCCACGCAAACACAAGGAGAACATGCAAACTCCACACAGAAATGCCAACTGACCCAGCCGAGGCTCAAACCAATGAACTTCTTGCTGTGAGGTGACACCACTACCTACTGCGCCAGCGTGTCGCACTACTATAATACTTATAATACTTCAAGTTAATTAAAAATCCCCTTATTATTGAAAATAATAATTTATTTATTTATTAATTTTTGTACAGGCATTTTCTGTTTTATTTGTATATACCGTGACTGTGTTGATGTTATTGCAATGAATAAATTAACAAATCACACCATATGATCTGTCATGACTGCAGAAAACTATGACCCGTCTCAATAGACGATTCTGTTTTCAACTCTGCCCCACCTTTACTCGGATAATCTCACTGACCACCAGCTGCAGCCGTGGCTCAAGTCGAATGCATCTAGAAATAGAAAATTTTTGTGAAAAGAAAGAGAAGAATCCGTGAAGAAGCAGCTTTGACACAAAGAAAAACGATCATGCATGTGTGCTGTGAGACCTAACACGCGAGGCCGTGTATTTGGCCCGCAGGAGATGTGCACATGCGATAGTTTACCAATCTTGTGGGATCATCGAAACAGGTTCAGCTGTATGCCGCAGATGCTTTTTGACACGTCATTTCACCTCAAATGTTATGCATTCTTTTTGTATATTTTCTAAATAACTAACCAACAAAAAAATAAAACAAAACAAAATTTGTTACATGAAGAGACTTTTTAGTGTAAAAATATTTTTTCTTAGTGTTTCCTGTTGCTATTTTTGCTCTATTGTATTTTTTTTTTTCAGTCTCATCAGGTAAGAATCCAATGTAATATCAAATTTCACTTGTCACTAGTGAGTTCTTTTTTTTTGAGATTTCCGCGAACATTGTTGCTAAATCATATTCACAGGAACAGATATTAGCATCCAAAAGGCACAAATTCTACCCATTTTTTGCAGCCTTAATGCAGACTGTTAAAATTAAAGTTAAATAACGTGATCTATTGATTATTTGCCGGCACAAATGTATGAGCATTTTAGTGACTTTTCCACATGCAACGACTGTTATTGACGATACTACTGTTTACAAACTACAGAGGCATTATTAACAACTATTTTGGTGCCATAGTATCACGGTGCTGCCGTAGTATCAGTAAACCATGCAACCCTGATAGATAGATAGATAGATAGATAGATAGATAGATAGATAGATAGATAGATAGATAGATAGATAGATAGATAGATAGATGGATAGATGGATGGATGGATGGATGGATGGATGGATGGATGGATGGATGGATGGATGGATGGATGGATGGATAGATAGATAGATAGATAGATAGATAGATAGATAGATAGATAGATAGATAGATAGATAGATAGATAGATAGATAGATAGATAGTTTCTTTTTTCTGTACTTTTATCCCACAAAGCCTCAAATATTTTCTGTCAAAAAGTACACATTACACCACCATGACTAACGTCTATATTTCTGTGACTGTGCAGACATAAAACATCTCTGGAAGCCATTCAAGTCATCATTCTCTCATCATTGATGTTCTTGCATCAGATTTTCAATAGTACTTTACAAGCCTTTTAAAAAAAATAAAAATCAAGCTCCTCTTCAGGAGTATGGTTACCTGGGCTTGTCATTGCTTTGCCATTATTCCATTAACCGTTAACCGCTCTCTTGTTATCAGCTTCCACTGCCATGCTAGTCTCCCTCATTAACATTGATTTCCCTCACAAGCACGGAAGGAGCAAGGTCCGGCTCATTCATCTCCTTCTCCCAAACACACACTCTTTTGTCATTTATCTCCAGCTCTTTTTCTGCATGTGTGTCTCTTGGGCAAACACATGCAGCCTGCAGTATCAGTTACCTTTAATCACTCATACACCCACAAACACATAGATTCCTTCTAATCACGTCCTCTTTTTCACCCCTGTTCATGTTGAGACGCACACGCTTTCCACATACTAATACTGTCTCCTTTGTTCATTTCAACCCCTGCATGCTTCTTTTGGCTTTCACATCTTTGGATTTGCCCCTTCTGTTGTTTTTTTTCTCCCTCTGTATTCATTCATTCATTTATTCCTCCTCCTGCTCTGGCTCCCTCTCTCTCTCTTTATCTCTCTCTCTCTTTCTTTTCTCTCTGTACTGATGTAAAGGTTATCAGTTCCTGGCAAAACCTCTCTGCATTATAAATGAACAGCTGAAAACCCACTCCAGGGACAATTAAACCTGAGGCTGTTTAGCATGCAGAAAGAAAAGGAGGGAGGGATTGACGAGGCCAGTGCTCGCCGAAGAAGAGAAGTCTGGCACTTGAGCAGAGGATTTGAGTTTGTTTGTTAGCCCTGAGACTGCTTTGAGCACAGACACCTACATTCCCCTGAACTCACCGTCCATGTGAATCATGCAGCCTTTCAGGAGCTTTACTGGGGTATATTTGTGCACTGCAATTTGCAACAATGCCAACTGTAATGATTGCATCAGCTTGATTATGTCTCCATCACACCATCCTCCTCTCTGCTTTAGCGCCTTCGTTTTTCGTTCTATCCGCTCTTCTTTTCCTACTCTACCCACAGTGCATTCTGCGTAACTCCCACGGTGTAACTTTCTACTTCTATTAGTTTGGAAACACCAGATGGTTGTGATTGTCTCTGTTGTTTATGCTCAGGAGGAAAAGGTAAAACAGACCTCACCCTCCTTAACAGGTTTCTATTTGTCATCTGTATATTTTGGTCTCTCGGGGGTGATGATGATTGTAGAAGACATTGTTATACTATTCGGTCTTGCTTCTTTGTTATTATTGTTTGCAGTAACATTTTTTTCTGAATGGCAAGACTAGAAGTGTCCTTTCTGTTTGATAGCTTCTGTTTATAAAAGTGAAGCTCTGGTTACATTTATCATTGTTAGGTGTATTCCCAGCAGACAGACAACATCATAAGACATTAATGTTAGGGTAAATTTAGATTGCCAGCATCTAAGGGCAATGTTATTTTGACGTCTAACAACAACATCAAATGATGTTGATTTTAGGTTGTGTTGGAAAGTGACCAAAATCCACTGTTGAGCAGACATCTTCTACCAACGTCATATTGACGTCAAATACTGACATTTATTCATCAGGTATGGCAACCAGAATCCAACATCTGACAGACATCATAATGTTAACGTCCACACAACACCAAGCTGCAACATCATTAGACATTTATGTTTGGTTGTTTTTAGATTGGAAAGTAACCAAAATGCAGCATATGTTCGACGTCAACCAAATTTTTATTTCCAAACAAAATGCAATGTCCCACGACACTGAGGTATAATGTCATAATCTGACGTCTTGCTGACGTCCTAGGCCTGCTGGGTTTTCATTGACATAATCTATTCATTTTAGTGTGGGTGAAAAATTTCCCCTAGCATTTTGGTTCAAGTTGGTCATGCAGATTCTCCCTGCTGACAAACAGACAACTCCTATGTAAAACTAATGTGCCCACACCTTGTCAAGGTTTCTGGAAAGGGAACGGAGTGAGGACTTAAATATAATCAAAAAAATGGGTTTATTAATTATAAAACAATAGCACAACAAAAATTACCCCAAGGGGAAAAACATTAACAAAACAAATAAACAAACAAACTTGACTGGGCAGGCTAAGGATCAGGGCTGGAACAAGAATAGACACGACAGGACAAGGCGATAAACGACGACGAACTGGCAAAGAACAACAGGAGAAATAAAGGAGAAATAATTGACAAACAAACAGGTGAACATAATAAACTAATAATAGGTTCACAGAGAGGGTGGGACTAGACAATAGACAGGGGCACGTGACAAAGAAAAACAGGACTAAAACGCGCAGCCAATGAGAGAACTCATTAGCAGCATGTTCACATGAAACAACACTAAAGCATGCAACCACAATGTAAACACCGAGCCATGTGCTTAGACAACAACACAAACAGATCACAAAACACAAGCATGCATTAAATGAAAACACTTAACGTGCACTTACACATGCAACGTGCATGTTCCATCCCAGCGACAACTGAAACCAATACTGAGACGATGAGAATGAAACAGTATGCTGCATACTAGGGTTGGGCATCTAAGCTATAATGCCGATCCGATACGCATCTCGATACAAAGAATACGATCCGATATATTAGCGATACATTTGTGACATATTGCGATGCAACACGATACGATTCACACCCATATCACGATACGATGCGATATTTCAGCACTAACTAATTAAATCAAGTTTATGAGATTATGTAAAAGAGGATGCTGTGCCATTGAATGAGTTTGATTATTTATAAACCAAGCAAAACCAAGACTTTTTTTTTACAAACTGGCTCTTCTCTCAGAGCCAGAGTGTCAGTTTACAGTAGAGGGCCATTTTAGAACATATAGCACATATTATTTAAGTATTTTCAAGATAAACAGAATGTATAAGTGCAATATATATTAAAAAAATATGTATATATTTGCACTCTTTCAACATAAATAAAATTAGCATTGCACAACAAGAATTGTGATTTAACTTTTCAACTATGAAAACAAGTTTTACAAAGATATATTTTGCCACTGATTATTCAAAACTTAAGGTTGTGAACTAGCAGTGTTATGCTGCTTTGAAACATCACTGTCACTGTAAACAACAGGCTAATAAAAATATAACAAACCAGCAATCTTCTTGCTGTGAGGTGGTCAAACTACCCACTGTGCCACCGTGACACCCAATTATTTTTATCATTATTATTATTAATATTATTATTATAATTAAATAAAAATTAACAGGAGGAGGTGTTTAAAACCTTCGTTCTCCGTGACACTAGGCTGAATATCTTTGCAGATGAACAATGCAATAGCATTCGTTATTGGCGTAGAGCGAGCAGAACTGTTGCGCATGGAAAAAAAAAAAAACTTGCAATGCTTTTCTCACCACTTTTGGAGCTGGTTGAAGCAGTGCGAAAGCCGGGGATGCAGAAACACTGGAAGATGCTTCCACAACAACACCGTGGCGCCGCTTCAAGTGAGATATAGTCATACTGCCCGCGTATTTACAGATGCGCGGCACATTTTGCAAATTGCATCTGTCCTGTCATGTCGTCCATCCTTAAATCCATAATGTTGCTGGCCATACTTTAGATTTAAAACTCAGTGGGGAATAAAATGTTTGTTTTGCTTTTCGCGCTTTCTGAGGGCGCACCACTAGCTTCATCCGCACACCTGATACACTGAGTTGTAGTGTGTGCACATCCGCAAATCCGTTGCTAAGGCTTACTTTATGTAGGTCGATTAAATTATGCGCCAAAAACAGGTTGACAACACTTGTTAATAAATAAAAAATACATTCTATATTAAAAATATAAGCTGTATCTCGGAAAAATCGATGCATCTCGCAAAAACCGATGCATCTCGATTTGCTTCCAAAATTTCATTCATCCTCTGCTGCTCAACCGATGCACTCGCATCGTGCACGCGCATAACCGCGTATCGATACATATCGGTTAATCTTCCCATCCCTACTGCATACAGAACACATATAACACCAGGATAAGAGCGTGCATCTCAAACACGCTCAGCCTGAGCACGGTCAAGATGGCGCTGATACAGTGACAAAGACAAAAAATAATGGCAAATATGAGTGCTCAACCCGAGAAAATTTGAGCCAAGTACAACATATTAGACATGACAGGACTACTGTCCGGAATCTGCCACCAAAACAAGAATTAACAAGACCAAAATGGCAGAATCCTGACACACCTTTGAATCAGTTCAACTTTTCTGAATGTACTCTCTGAGGACTCTTCGATTAGTATATCTGTTCAGCTTCTTCTTTTAAACTTTCAAGTCAGTCAGTCAGATGGCAATAACTTAGTACATGTGGTCAAGAAAAAAGTTCAAACAGAGCATCAGAATGTGGTAAAAAGTCATTTTATATAGGGATAGCTCACCCAAAAATGTATTTACTTGCCCTTAAGAAGTTTTTGTTCTGTTGAACACAAAAAAATGATATTCTGTAGAAAGCCTAAAACCTGTAACCATTCACTTTCATGGTAGAAAAAAACTGATGAACAGAAACTTAACACGTAAAGTGTAACTATTTTGATTTTTGGGTGAACTGTCCCATTAAGTGACTGGTCTGAGTATTTCAGAAACTGATGATCTGCTAGGATTTTCAAGCAGAACCATCTCTAAGTTTTACAGAGAATGTTTTCCTGTTAGAAAATATCCAGTGAGTGGCAGTTCTATTGGCAAAAACATCTTGTTGATGCCAGAGGTCAGAGGAGAATTATCAGACTGGTTTGAATTGAAATAACCACAAGTTACTGAGGTCTGCAGAAATGCATCTCTGAACACACAACACTTTGAACCTTGATCAGATGAGCTTCTGCAGCAGAAGACAACATCAACTAACCCTCCTGTCAGAAAAGAAAAGCTGACTAGGAATACTATTGACAAGAGCTCAGCAACATTAGACGATAAAAGAAAGATGAGCCTCTGCTTGAACACTGAGATGGTAGACTCAATATTTGGAATAAACAACATGAAAACATGGATCCATCCAGCCATGTATAATTGGTTCAGGCTACCAGTGGTGGTGTAATGGGCTATCTGAGTATCATTGCTGACCATGTCCGTCCCTTTATGACCACAGTGTGATCATCTTGTGATGGCTACTTCCAGCAGGATGATGCCATATTATGTGACGAATTTCAGACTGGTATCATGAACCTGACAGAGAGTTCACACAGTATACTCAAATGGCCTTCACTGTTACCAGATCCTAATCCAGCAGAGCACCTTTGGGATGTGCTGGACAGGGAAGTTCACATCATGTTCAAACTGCTAATCTTATCCACTCTATTGGCCAAATAAAATGCATTTTTATGTTTAAAAAATCATTTTAAATGGATAAAAAAAGTTTTAAAGTCTTAGCTGTAACCACTTCAGTCCAACATCACCTGCACACTGTGAAAGAGGACACGATCAGATGTCATCCTGTCAATCAAACTATGAACCTACAGTAAGAATCAATACAAGGTGTTACACAATATCATCCTCTGAATATCGATGTGTCCGTTCACGCTGGTCTTCTTATATGATTGCTTACTTATTCTTGACAGTGATTCTCCGCTCAATATGACAACGACCTTTGTGTACAAGATTGTGGGTGTGGTTCTTGCTGTCATGTTTATTGCATTTGAATTGCAGAGGTGGGATTTCATGAGGACAGACAGGACCTTACAGTACAGCAGGGTTTCAGATCATTTTAGCTCTCGACCCCCAAAATAACAATGCCAGTGATGTGTGACCCTCAATGTTTTCTAAAGTGGTTATAAATATATAAACCTTACAAATTAGTGCACACATACTAATAGGCCTAAGTCTATTCATCATTTAGTTTTGAAGAACGCCACTTGGAGTCGAAGACCATCCTCCATGTTCAGTTGTGGCCTGGATTTATTTTCAATGTATGTGAGTGCCATAAGGGTGTCAGAAAATTTTACCTGGTGCCAAAAAATCAATGTGTTTTAAAATAAAAATCACACCAGGGGTTACAAAAAAATTAAAGGCTTTTTATTTGCATGTTGTTGTTTTTTAATGAACTATTAATTATTAATACTATTTTAATACTAATACTATATTAATACTATTTTAATAACTGCATTTTTTTATAGATAAAATATGGTAACTCTAATACTTTAATCAAATGAATTAGATTTTTGGAAATCTACAAGAATCTCCCCTTATTGTCCCACAACTCCCCAGGCAGTCCCGACCCCCACTTTGGAAACCACTGCCTTACTGTGAGTTAATTTCAAACAGATTACAAAACCAGAGAACATTTGTTTTCCAGTGTAGTTGGAGTTAGAGATTTCAAGCTTCATTTCTCATGCCTGTGAGGCAAGTGTTTGCTAAGATTCCAGTGTGTTTGCTGGCCCCAGAGGGTTCATATAAATGAAGCTGCAGAAACTGTTGTAAAGAACTCTAATATGGACTGAGCCCTTGCCCCAGTGAATAGTCAGTCTATATCAATCAATGATTGGCTCCTTAATTAGAAGGCAGGGTTTCCTTTGCTAGTGTGGCCATTTTGGCCATTACATTTTCCCCATTCAAAACAATTCACAATATTCTTTAATGTATGAGCGAGAGCAGTCTTGGAACTTTGTTGGCTCTAGACGTTCGGTTTAATCAGTGGTGTGCACTCTCAGAAATAAAGGTGAGCTGTCACTGGGCTGATACCTTTTCCAAAGGTACACATTTGTACTTAAAAGGTCCATATTGGTACCTCAAAGGTATATCTTAGTACCAACAAATTTTAAGAGGAACACGTTTGTACCTTTTAGGTACTAATATGTACTCTTGAGGTATTAATATGAACCTCTTAGGTATAAATTTATAGCTTTTACAAAGGTACCACCCCAGTAAAAGCTTGCGTCTCTTTATTTCTGAGTGTGTAAGGTAACCAATTACAACTACTCAAATTGTAATTTACTAAGTAGTTATAAAAATGTGTACTTTTACTTTCCCTTGAATACATTTTTAGTGCTGTATCGGTTCTTTTACTCCAATATTTTCCTTCAACTTACAGTCACTATTCACCACTTTATTATTTCTTCTCCATGGGGATTGGCTGAGTAGTAAAATCAGTCCAGTGATTCCTGTCCAATCAAATATCTCATAGAAAGTAAATTGCATCATGCTATACAACCTCAAGACATAGGCACTTTATAAATGCAGCACGTTTGGAAGCATTAAAAGTGTCCAAAAAGATGTCCAAAATCTTTACACACAATGACAGAAAGACTGCATCTCCCTGATGTGAAGATGATGATGAATGGCCACTGCATGATGAATAAAACCACCAAATGCAAATCTTTTCACAGTGTAATACTCGCCGCTCACTTCTCTTGAGTACTTTTAAAAGGGCTACTTTTTACTCATACTTTAATGAGTATTTACAACAGATACTTTTACAGTACTTGCCCTACATTTTTGGGCAAGTAATATTACTTTTACATGAGTAGGATTTTTTAGGACTCTTCCCACCACTGGGTTTAATTTACTTCATTCAGTTTGTTATCTTGCTTGATGTTGCACACTTTTATTTTCTTAGTGTTATTTTATTTTTTATGTATTGTCAGAATCACAGTTGTTTGTAGTTTGAGCGTTTACTGCAGTTTATTATTCCTATACCTTCTATAGACAATTGAGTCAGAAGTTCTAAAACTATCACATAATAAAGTTAACTTTCACATTGCAGAATAAAGTCAATACGAGTGACACATCTTGTGTATTCTAGAGTCTTTGGCTTTACCCACACAGCATTCACCAGCTGGCTTCCATTACATCAACATGAAGAAATGCCTGCAAAGATAGATATAGCACATCATGTAAACAGGATATCTGGAATTCCAAAACTGTCACTTTTTCCTGTTGTTGTTTTAAATTTCACATTTTGGAGATTTCAAAAGTTAAGATTTCAAAAATGGGCAAGATTTTAAGATTGATTGGAATACGCCACTGCAGGACAGAAGAGTAATAGTGCATGTCCTTTTCTGTAGATAGCACTGCTTGCTTGGTGTGTTTAAAACAATAAGCTCATTTTGCCAGACCTGCAGGTTTGTGTTTGTGTTCGGAAACAGCAGGAAAAAACCCAGAAAAGCTGCATTGTGCTCTTGCCAGGTGGAGAGAATGTGGATTGCTCTTCAAAGCTGAGGAGTGAGCAGGGATTGCTCAGGGTGGAAATAGACAGAAATAAGCAGGTCTTCTCTGAACAGGACCGGACACTTCTGTCACTTCTTTTTCATTTCATTTTTAGCCCACAGTGTGTGTCAGGTTTTTCGATTTAATGCTGCATTTGGGGAAAAAAATAAACAGAAATCTTAAGCAAAGCCATACTGTAAATTACCAATGCAATATTTTTAGTGAATTAATGATCAGCTATGTTGATATCAAGCTGTTGCATATCGAACCTACACACACTGATTTATTTTATGTCTTCTACTCACTCCTGCGGTCAACTATCTGGTAATCCAGCAATGCTATGTGAGCATTTTGAACTGAAATGAGCAAGCATTTCCAGTGTGGATCTCAACTGAAGTGCAAGGCTCTCTGCCACTATATGCGTCCAGGGAGCTGTGCGCTCAACTGGGGCCGAAGATGATGGATGTGGCCCTCGCGCTACTAGAGGAAGCCTCCATGTGTTTCAAGCTCCATAATACACCTACTCATTCATCTCCCTCCCTCCCTCCCATCCAGCACAACATTCCCATATGCTCTCAGTAATTACGGCCTGCATTTTCTCTCCGACTTACACACACACAGGAGAGGAACAAACACTCAGTGAAGGTGTATTTAAACGCTTTCCACCTTCTCGAGTGAGTAACGGCAGCTCTTACGCTCTCATTCTCTTTTTTACCCGTCTCCTTTTAGACTGGCAATAGCATTACAAGGCTCTTGGGGAAATAAAAGCTTTGATTGGAGCAGAGTTTAAAAGGGAATGGCTAAAACTGAAAGTCAAGCCGTTTTACTTCTCCTCATTCCACCCTGCAAACACGCTGCAGGAGTGGCCGCCGAGTGGCCTCCTGCTGCGAGACACGACAGATCAAAAACCCTCTCCTTCTCTCTAGCCCCCTCCCTTTATCCTCCACACTTTCTTTTTTCCACCCTCTGTCATTTCTTTTCCACTTATTCCGGTTCTGTCTTTTAATTTTATTTATTTATTTTATTTTATCCCTCTCAGTCAATCCTCTTCTATTTTGCTCATCTGCTTTCATCTTTGAGACTGAAGAGTCTTTTTGGGTTGTGCGGAGGGAGGGATGGAGGGAGGTGTAAATGAAAAAGGATGATGGATTGGCTTGTTTAGCGAATTCAAGCGTGCCTCATTCCTTCACCCCAGATATGCAGGGCTCCTTTCTGTAGTTGAGTGGAGCAATTATTTTTTTAAATATGCGAAACCATTACATTTTAGACAAGGAGTTTGTGTAATTAATTTAACCCTTTCATCTAGTGATTTCTCCTTTTTTTAGTTTAGTGCAATTTCCTGTACTGCCATCAAGCATATTTTCCTGAACAAGAGATGCTCCAAGATTGTACCTTTTTTTGTGGACATACGGTGCCATCTTGTGGTTGAGAGATGGTATTAATCTATCTGTGTGGACTCATTGAGGGAACGAAGAAATAGAATCATAGTGATGGATAGGCGTGTCACAATAATCAATATATCAACTTATCGTACAACACGAGGACATATTTCAATACTTTTTGATGATGGAACATATACCGTTCATATATTAAAAACAATTCTAGCCACGTGTTAGCTGATTGCGCAGCCTCTATCACTACACTGTAAAACCCAATAAGTTAAGGTAACTCAAACCATTTGAGGAAACCGATTGCAACAAGCATTTAAGTTTAAAAACTAATCCTATGAGTACTGTGAACTTAGATAACTCAAGATAACTCAAACTAACAGAGTACTGTAAAACCTGATAAGTTAAAGCAACTCAAACTGTTTGCTACAAACCATTTGAGTAAAAAAACGAATCTATATGAGTACTGGGAACTTACTTTATTTAGGTTAAAGTAATGAGGCATTTTATTAAGTCTCTACTTAATAGAATAGAATTAACTTTCAGTATTTCTTTAGTTAACTACACTCATTTCACTTGATAAAGTTCACTGTTGGGTTTTACAGTGGATTGGAGGTGTCAGGTGGTTAAAAACATTTTATTAATTAATATAAATTACTAATATATTTTCATGTGGGTGCACAGCGGAATGATCCGCCAACTTATCCAGCTTATGTTTTACACAGCGCATGCCCTTCCAGCTGCAACCCATCTCTGGGAAACATCTATACACACTCATTCACACTCATACACTACGGACAATTTAGCCTACTTAATTCACCTATACCGCATGTCTTTGGACTGAGGGGGAAACCGGAGCACCCGGAAGAAACACGTGAACGTAGAGAGAACATGAAAACTCAGGAACGACAACTGACCCAGCTGAGGCTCAAACCAGCGACCTTCTTGCTATGAGGTGACAGCACTACAGCACTATTGTGAGATTTATTTCACAATGTTGTTGGTTTGTCACTATCAAACAGTTATAATTCTTTAAAATAATTTTTTTAATGCCACTGTTGACTTTGAAAGGGAAAAAGCTTGAATAAAGTAAATGATTAGAGGCAACATCAATTATAATACATTATTTATTTAAAAAAATATTTAAACACACACAAATTTATTAGTTTATACAAACAGAACAAACTCCAATCTTCATACAAATACACCCACATGCTTTTAATTACATAAATGTAAAATTTACAAAAATATAAATGATTTTGAAGCCTTGCCAGCAAATTTAAAGTCTGTTAAATAAGAATGCATCATTTTTAATGAATGGAATATAAGATGTCATTAGAAATGCCAACAAATATACTTTTCGCATTGAATCTTAGTATGTACATAATTGCTTATAATAAGGCGCACTAGGAAAAGCTGGTTTATTAGATTTAGTTTAAAAATCAGCTCATAGACCGTTTTATCTGGTTTCTAATTGTTAATACCTTAAAATCATAGTTTACCCAAATATGAAAATACTTACAAGTTACTCTCCCTCAAGTGATTGCAAAGTTCCAGTTTTGTTTTGTTCACAACTTTTGGAAACTTGAGAATTTTTGACTTTGAACTTGAGATTTTTTATTTAATTTTTTATCTTCTTTTGTGTCTAACAGAAGAAAGAAATCTAAACAGGTTTGTCGCAAATGCACGGTAAGTAAATCATGACAGAATATCATTTCTGAGAGAACTATCCCTTTAAATCCGTAACATAAACCAGTAACATGAATAGGTTGGTGAATTTCTGCTCTTCTAAATCATTACAGGTGATAAAAGCGTTTTACATTTATTCCACATTTTTCAAGTGTTTATTTATTTATTTTTTATCAGTTTTATTGATTGTTTATGAATTAGTTCTTTCTAATTTTTTTTGATCACTGGTGATCATAACACTTATGACATATTTGACTGTACTTGTGATATATTTAAAGATACTTATCTTAAACTAAAATTACATCTGTAAAACAATTTTGTTTATTTGTTTTTACTTTATGTAATTTACGCTTGTATTAAATATCTGTCCAAAGAAACAGGTGGCAATGTTGTTGCACCACTTCCTCTACCTGCACCAAGCCCTCAAAGCATAAAAATGGAAACGTGTAAAACCTTTATATCTGATGAGATGAAGGAAGTCAGATGCTGAAATGGGGTCAGAAAACTGGGCTCTGAATCTCACGCATGCACCTGAAAATTGATTACTTGCAAAAACATGCCAATTGTGTTCCACTTGATGCACAGGAGAATGTCTTTTAACTACACATTATGCTGATTAGTGCTGATTTGGCGGTCAAATGTTTAACTTGCTTGCTAACACACGCCACAACACAAAGCTGTATACATTTGGTACAACAAAGCATTTAAAATCAGTTCGAGATTTAAATGGCGCAAACTCTTGGAGTAAGTCTTGTTTCTAGTCCAAATATCGACAAATGTTTAAATCAAGAAGCATTTTCTAGACAAACAAAAACATATTGCCTTTTTTTTCAGAAATAATGCAGCAAAATTAAGTGAGTTGTTCCTTAAAAGAAGCAAAATTATCTTATTTTTAATTTTGACATAACATTATTTTGCTTACTGCATTAGCAGATTAAAACCCCATGCAAAAACCACGGAAAAACCCACCTAATTTTGACATTATTTCGTAATGCAAGACAATATTTTTTTGTTTGTCTGCTTCTTGAAATGCTCTTGACAAACAATCTAAATAAGAAAAGCGTAGGGCTACTGTTTAAGAGTAGCAACCAAGGAAATCACTATAATTGTTATTTGTTTTATCTTTACAACATGTCAAATACCATAAATCACTATATAACATGTTTCAATCATTAGAGACACAAACGACATTAGAAGATGAGGTTTTAAAAAGTCTACATTTTTCATCATATTATTTTCACTTACTATAAAGAAGTCATAGTTAAAAATAGTTGTTTTGTATAATGTTTGGATTACACTTTGGTAATATCATCATAAAAATATGAATACTCTAACAGATAAATGAGTTGATCCTATTGAAGAAATCTTTGGAACTTTTTATAATTATTTAAATGACTGCTAAACTGTGTTTTGTCCTTAGCAATAATGTTCCTCGGGTTGTTCAGGTATCACTTTATCAATCACTTTATCAATATATTATTGGTTGCACTTTGTTTTACTGTAAGTATATATATATATATATATATATATATATATATATATATATATATATATATATATATATATATATATATATATATATATATATATATATATATGTGTGTGTGTGTGTGTGTGTGTGTGTGTGTGTGTGTGTGTGTGTGTGTGTGTGTGTGTGTGTGTGTGTGTGTGTGTATGTGTGTGTGTGTGTGTGTGTGTGTGCCGTACAGTAGTTTATTCATTGTGTAGGTAACCGTAAAACTGAGAAAGCCAATTATAACTAATAGGTTTAATAGGTTTGATAACTGTTTTCCCCGGTGGAGTATATTTTGGCCAAACCAGTTGACATAGTTAGTTGTGCATTCTGATACCATCATAAACACTGAAGTCAAAGCTTTGCAGACGGTTGATCTTTTGCTTTCTTGCTTGGGGATGTTTGCCTCCTCGCTTGGGGTGGTTTAGTGATGCGTAATAGATTTCTGTACTGGCATCCTGTGGAAACATTGTGTCATTTTGTATAAAACACCAGAGGCTCCACAATAGCGTTTCATTACCATTAGATTTGGCAGAACAAATTTGCTAAAGAAAAGATTTTAATATAAATGCACCATTTTGATAGATCATGAAATATACATAAATTTTGTTTAGGCCTATATTATATTATATTATATTATATTATATTATATTATATTATATTATATTATATTATATTATATTATATTATATTATATTATATTATATTATATTATATTATATTATATTATATCCAACGTTTACCTCTTAAAGAATCTGTAAAATGTCAATAATTTTAGAAAAATTAGAAGAGGTTATACAAAAATTTATACAAAACGGTTCTAACTAATATCACTACAATTTGTAACTTTTTGATTTAGTGACGATCTCATTTCATTTTTACATTTTAGCATAATTTGCTCATGTCCCAGTGACGGTTGGGTTTCGAGGTGGTTTGTGGTCTCACGCCTCGCTTAAAAAATTTTAAAAGGAATGAAATTTCATTTTCACACAACTAAACTTGAATTAGCCACTTAACTGAAAAAACATAAAAACGTTATGTTTCTTTGTGAGATCGGGGTGGATATTTAACATAAAGTTTACATATAGTATACAACACAAAAAGCTGAAATTATATTTTTTTAAAAAGTTAACATGACCTTGGTTTCCAATACTGTGTGGTTTCCTGATGATCTATGAGTGTTTTATTTATTTATTTATTTGTTTTTTTTTATTTGTTTGTTTATTTATCTATTGCTTTCTTATTGCTTTTATGAGTCTTTTTATTTGTTCTGAACTGTTAATTTGATGGCTGTTCTTGTTCTTGTGAGATTTGTCTTTTCACTCCGAGGATATTTGCGGGACTCAAACACAACAAGGACAAGACTCAAACCCTCTTTGGTGCTCCAAAGGGAAACACGGGGCATTAAGAGATGAGGGTTAAAAACGTTTAAACATCATGAAGATCATATTTTCTTATTTTGTTGAAATATCATTGTTTTTCTTTTAGTGTGCCCTTCTGAAATGACAGAAAATACTTGCATTTTTTCAGGAAGACAAACTAAGTACAATTTACCTTGATCTTCAGATTCTAAAGGTTTCACCCCTGGCTCTTAATTGACTTGTGTTTCGTTCTGTGAGGGTTTGAACCGTTTATTAATTGAGTCGTTCAATCATCCTCAGTACAAAAAGATGGATCGCAAAATAATACAGTCACAAAGCAGAAAAATACTCGTAGATCATCGGGAATCCACAAACACAGTATTGCAAAATCATGGGTGTGTAAACTTTTGCAGGGGGTTATTTTAATAATTTCAGCTTTAATTTTGTTTTATGATCTACTGTACTGTACTATACTCAGTCAGCACAGTGCAAAATAAAAAAGTATCATGCATTTTGTATGATCACAAAGAGCACAACTGTATATACAGTAGGATATGGGGACTAGTGCATTGTGCATAAGGAGTGCAACGTACAGCATAAGTCAAATGTTAAAGATTTGATGATAATGATGAAAGTCTCTTTTCTTGCAACATATAATAAAAACAGTAATATTGTGTCGTTTTATTTGAATTTGAATTTTTTTTATTTGAATTTAGAAATCATTCTACAATGCTTATTGGTAGTTTTGTTATCAATATTTTTGATTATTATTGGTGCTCAATTATTAATTGTGTTTATTCATATCAGTGCTAAACATTAGTATGCTTCATATTTTTGGGGGAAACTGATAAAACTAAATAAAAGTGTTAAATTAAACTAGCTTTGAATCATAGCAGTATTACATGCAATCTAAAGTTGCGTCAAATATGGACAAACCCAATATTGAGTTAATTGTTTTTAAAATTAAATTGACTGTATACATTTTAGCCCAACAATGGAGTACAACATAGGTCTCAAACTCAATTCCTATAGGGTCACAGCTCTGCACAGTTCTGCTCCAACCCTAATCAAATACAGCTGATCTAAATAATCTAGGTGTTCAAAAGAGTCTTGAACACTTTGATTTGTTGGATCAGCTGTGTTTGGTTAGGTTTGGAGTAAAATTGTGCAGAGCTGCAGCCCTCCTGCAATTGAGTTTGAGACCCATTACAATAACCAATAATATTTTAGTGTGAAAAAATATATTGACAATATAAAATGTTATATCAAATAGTTTTCTATTTTAAACTATTACTGTTTCCACTGTATTTGTAACTTGAAAACAAACTAACTAACTATCTAACTAACTATTGACATCCTTGGCTCACCAGCAAAGCAAAATTAGTCAAATGACATACAATAAAATAGTATCACAATAATTACTCCAGTTACACAAATGACACAGAAGCAAATACAATATTCCTGATCACATTAATGCAAGATCAGAGCAGACTTCTCTGCATATCTGTGTGCTGTGTTTACCTGTTCCGGATTCAATTGTCTTTGCATGTCAGAGCTGCTTTGATGACCTTCAGGCTCCTTCACATCTGTGAACAGTCAACAAAAACAATTAATTAGTTAGTTCAAATGTACTCAAGGATTAGTTTACACAAAAAAATTAAATGTCCTTATACTTTACTAAATGTTACTAAATACAGACTTCTGTATATTACAGAGCTAGTCAAGCTTTGTAATAAAATGTTGTTAATTTTTTAAGATGGCAGATTGTTTCATTCTGCAATAACACATTTTAAGCCCTTTGAAGATGCATTAAAAACTGCAGTTTATCATTTAAAACTATTCGTCATCAATCTTAGAAATCTACTATTCTCAGAGAAATCCTGTAATGTTTTCCTTAAAAATAATCATTTCTTTCCAACTGTACTGAATAAAAAAAGACATGAACATCTTGGATAGGAAGGGGGTGAGTAAACTCTGGATTGTTCTTTTTTTAATTACTGTTATTATTATTATGAAAGTGAACTAATTCTTTAAACACAAGGCTTATTGTTGATTTCACACAACTGCTATGTTTAAAACAGAAACAGTGCTTTCTGATCTCACCTGTCTTGCAGCAGCAGATGTAGACACACAGAGCCAAAATGGCCGAGAGAAGAGAAGACAAAGGACACAGTGTTAGCAGCATCAGCCGGTAATGCCAACAGTCACACACAGACACAGACTCCGGAGGACTGTCTGAGGTCAACACTGAGGAAATAATGTTTATTAATGACCGCTTGATAATATTACTCTTTTCTATTATTTTAACTCGTTCATTTGATTCACTGATGGCTATACAGTGCTCAGCACATATAGGTACAGCCCTCACAAATCTCTCTTTTAAATTCATATTTTTAATAGGAAGCTATGTGATATTATTTTTCTGCATATACATTTGATTAGTCAGTACTGAAGCTAAATCTGGAGCTTATCAACAACAAAGGAACTTTCAATAATGGTTCAAAAACTAGTACATCCAAATTTATGTTACAAAAAATATCAAATACAAATTTAAAAAGAGGGAAAGCAAGAAAAGCAAAAAAATAAACTAAAATAAATGAATAAATAAATTAAAAAAATAAATAAATAAATGAATAAATAAATTAGTTTAAATTTTCTAGGTTGTAATTATTATTTTTTTTTTACAATATTTTACTTGAATTTAATTGTATTATCTGTCAATTCCTAAATATGTTTGGGGACTAAAATATTATTTTAATAAATATATCTGTTTAATAAATCTGTTTTGTTTAAATGCACCAAAATACATTACCTATATTCACTGAGAAATTAATACAAATATTCATTTTCAAAATGGGGTGTACTCAATTATGCTGAACATAATATATTGTATATATACGCATAATATACTGTATGCTATATTGTACATTTACATGTACAATATAGTGTATAATACTCATTGCACACTTTTCTGTCACAGAATCAAAAACCTTAATTTCTCTTTGGATACCATTTATGCTGGATGTCTTTTCTCTCTTCCATTTAACAACATTTAATTCAACATTGAATTAAATTGAATTGAATTGAATTGAATTGAATTGAATTGAATTGAATTAAAACAACAGTGCTTTGCTTCCTGTGAAAACTTGACATATATTTTGGTTATCCAAGTTTGTTCCCCTGTTCAAATGTAAAATTATTTCACAGACTAATAAAGAAAGCTCATACAGTACACTCTTAGAAATAATGTCACTTGTGTGGTACCTTTCGAAAAAGGTCCACAATAATACCTTAAGGGTACATATTAGTACCTAAAAATTTTCAGAGGAATACTTTTGTATTTTTAGGTACTAATATGTACCCTTGAGGTATTAATATGGACCTTTTAGTTACAAATTTGTAACTTTCGAAAAGGTACCACCCCAGTGACAGATCATGTATACCTTTATTTCTAAGAGTGTAGGTTCTAACATCTATTAAATAAAATGTGTGCATTATAAGGACAGACATTGTGCTGCAGCGGGTCATCTGGAGAAGGGAAAGAAATACGATTTCTATTACTCCAGTATTAGCATCTATAAATTGTATTACATTTCATTTTTAGAATTAAATAAAAAAATTTAATTTGTGGATAAATCTTTAAATAATCAGTCTCTTAAATTTTCTTGCAAATTCACTGGCTCTTTATAATCCATCTATATGACTGAGATTAAAAACTAAATCACAAACTTCTCATGTTGTCCAGGAAAAGATGTAAACTCAACACCTGATACCTGATAGTACCTGATAGTTCCTTTTGAAAGGTTCAAGGCTATAGGTGAATTGGGTGAGCTAAATTGGCCATAGTTTATGTGTGTATGTTCTGGTCCATCAGGGTGGGGGATGAGCGTTGGCTTATTGCCCCCCTTTTAAAAATTAGATGTTACAAAACACTTACATGGTGTGGCTAATATGTGTGTATGTCCTGGTCCTCCAGGTTGGGGGTTGAGCATTGGGCTAACGACCCACCTTGTAAAAATTAGATGTTACAAAACACCACCCATACAACAGCCCTATAGGTCCTTTTGAAAGGTAATCATTTAATAATTACTTCTAAGAGTAAATGGTGACCAAGTTTTTACAATAATGGTGCTAAAAATGTAGAATTTAAAAAAGCACCGTCATGACTTCAACCCTTCATCAATGGATGTGGTAGTGGGAATAATGGTTGGGAGAAAAAAAAAAAAAAAAAAAATATATATAAAGTTTTTGCATTCTCTTGCTAAATTTTGTATTCCCTCGGAATACATTTTCAGTCCCTCGCGAAGATGTTTTGTGTTCACTCATAATACTTTTGTGTTACCTTGCAAAACTGTTGTGTTCCACAAAAATTTTTTGTTCACTTTATTTATTTATTTTTTTCCAACTCCTTTTTTCTCCCCACTATGTCCCACCACATTTATAGTTATAGTTTGAATGATATTTAATGTAGTTTTCTTTTTTGTGTGTGTCTTTATAATTATTATTATTATTATTATTATTATTATTATTATTTGTTTATATTGTTTTCATTCATTCATATTTACTTCTGTACACTGAGTTATAATGATGTTGTGATGTTTTGTTTCAGTTAACAACATTTAATTATTCATTCATTTTTCTTTGGCTTAGTCTCTTTCATTTCGCCACAGCAGAATGAACCGCCAACTTATCCAGCATATGTTTTACACAGTGGATGCCCTTTTATGCTGCAACCCAGCACTAAGAAACATTCATTTACACACATACTGTACGCTACTGACAATTTAGCTTATTCAATTCATCTATACCGCATGTCTGTAAACCATAGCACATGGAGGAAAACCACGCAAACACAGGGAGAACATCAAACTCCACACAGGAATGCCAACTGACCCAGCTGGGGCTCAAACCAGTGACCTTCTTGTTGCGATTTGATCATGCTACCCATTGTGCCACATTGTCGCCCAAAATTTATTTAAATAAATTTTATTTTAAGTACATTATTTAGCTTCCTAATTTCTACCATTTGCTGTATGAAACAAGCTTACCAGGCGTAGTGAATGTGAGCTTTGTGAACGTATCACCATTGTGGTAAACCTTCCTCTCTGTGATTTTTCCATTCTCGTCGGTAATCTTTTCTCCCTCACTTGAACAATAATACAGACACAGGTCTGCTTCAGTGATGTTCTCGATCAATAAATCATAGGATTTGGAAGTAGGCCTATTGTCAGATAACACATGGAACCGTGGGACGGGTTCTGTCAGGCTCTTGTATGCAGAGACGACCAGAATTGGCTGGATTTGAAAAGAGCAGATCTTGACCCACTGAATGTCCTGTCCAAAGTTCTCACGGTCACAGTGTAGAGTCGCATTATCTCCAGGTTTGACCACCAGCTCCACCAGTTTTCCACAGACCGTCCAGTAAATGCAACTCAGTGCAACTACATCCACACAGAAATGATAGGACAAACAAAGGGAAAAAAATCAAACACACACATGCTTAAAGAAAAACACATCACACAGTACAGACTGCACTGAACAAAATCTACATATCTACATTAGATATGCATAGTTAAAGATGAAATATGAAGAGGCATCACTTACTGAGAGTGGCAATAGAAAGCTTCATGTTGACCACATCAGAATGACTGGTGGTGCTTGTGGCTCTTTAGAGTCTAACTGTCAGTGTGATTCCGCCTCTTGTTACGCAAAGATAAAACTTTACATTTATTCTCAGGTGCACTGGGACTGCTTGATAGTTTAACCATTAACTTATTTAAAATTACATTTATCTTTCATGCACAAATAAATTCATGGGAGGAAAATGTTTTGGAAGTGAAAAAAACAGTTATTTTTTTAATTTAAAAATGTTATTTATCTTTAATTATTTATTTTGATAAATTGTCTGCACTGATGAAAACTGTGCACATTAGATGCATCCTTACACTGAAGATGTTTGCTAGTTAGATCAAATTTACATTTTCTGACACACAAACAAATTTATTGGGCAAAATGTTCATGTTGGAAAAATGTATTTTATTGTTATCAATAGTCTGCACTGATGAAACTGTAGACTTTAGATATATTCTTAATTACACTATAAGGGTGTTTGCTATTGAATAAAAAGGTTTTGATAACTATAATATAACTATAAAAGTGTCCTTAAATATAAAAGTGATCTGTAACTTTAGATTTATTCCTAATTACACAGTTTTCTAGTTTAATTCATAACAACTGAAGTTGTATTAAATTTGCATTTATTTTCTGCGACACACACACAATGTGTTATGTGATTTGTTGTATAAATATGTGGCTGCAAACCTGCTGTAGTTGCTGTAAAGGTGGAGGGAGTCCAATGAATGATATCTGGGTCAGCGGTTTTAGTGGTGTGCAAGAACCTGTTGAAAACAAATTCCAATAATAGATGCGTAGGCATCAAATATTTTCCATGTTTCAGTCTGATGCACAAAGTATGTGCATTTTAAACAATTATATTTAACTCTCTCTCTCTCTCTCTCTCTCTCTCTCTCTCTCTCTCTCTCTCTCTCTCTCTCTCTCTCTCTCTGAAATTATTTGATTGTAGGTTCATTTTACATGTAATTGCTATGGCCTTGTTAATCTAACACATCTCAGTGCATGTTATTTTTACTTATTTTATGTATTAATGTGTTATATAATAATTAACTCTATTATTAAGGGGTCAATTTGACTCCATTCAATCTTTAACATCTACATAAACATGGCTTATTTAATGAGAAATTTAAATTTTACTTGATACACAAATAAACAAGTGTATATATGTTTTAAGTGGTGAGGTCAAATTAACTCTAGTGGGGAAAACTTGTTGCCGGACAAAATAATTAATAAAGGGACTACGCCGAAAGTAATATTTATTAATTTATAATAATAATAATAATAATAATAATAATAATAATAATAATAATAATAATAGGCTGTTCATTCTGCTGTGGCGACCCCAGATTAATAAAGGGACTGGGCCGAAAGGAAAATTAATAACTTAATTATTAATAACATAATAAGCTTTATTTTTATATAGGGCCTTTAAAAGAAACATCTCAAGGCACTTTACAGACAAAAAATGTGCAGCAGTAAAAGACACATGGATGAATGCAAAAAAAAAGTAATAATAAAAAAATATTTAAAAGCACATAAAATAATAATATTAGATCAAAAAATATATATAAAAGTCCAATAAAATCAAATAAAAGCTATCCTAAAAAGTTTTGATGATTTAAAAATACTCAGGGATTCTGCATTGCGAATATCAGAAGGTAAAATGTTCCACAATTAGGTGCCAATAAAGGGAATGACCAGTCTCCCATAGACTTTAGCTGCGTTGACTGAGCAGTTAAAAGGTCAGCATCAGACAAGCACGTAGGAGTGTATAGGATTAAAAGCTCAGATAAATATTGTGGTGCTGGGCCAGAGACACCCAAATTAGGGCCCGTGGGCCAAAGTTGGCATTTTAAATCCTTTGATTTGGCCTGCCAGAGGGAAAATGATTGGGATGGGTTGGGGAATGACTTTACAGATTCTCATTTCTATGTAACCTTTTATTAGGTTTTTTTCAGCTACAAAAAAAAGTAAACTGAAATTAAACGTTGTAAATAAATCTTTTTTTTTTTTTAATGTACATACTGATACTTAACGAATAGGGGACAAAGCAGAAGACAACAGCATGCAAATCAAGACAAAGGCAGGTTCAGCATGACTAGTCTATTCAGCATTGAACTCCATTGGTTGGATTTTTTAAATGTTTTTTAAAGATTTTATTTTAATAAGTTTGTTAAAATAGTATACACTTTTTTTATTTAGAATGCAATATTAGATATGATTTTAAATATCTTTTTCTTTTTAGTAATGGATATGAAATAAATTAGGAAATTACCCATGACAACTTCAATGTAATACAGGTTGCTTTATTTACTTTCAGACCACAGCTCTCAACCAAGCCCTCCATATGGAAAAGTGTGGGCACCCCTTTGCTAGACCATTCAAGGCCTTGACTTTGAATGAAACATCTTCATGTTTGTTTTCAAGAGTAGCCTAGAGAAAATCTTATTTTTGGAAAACGTGACGGCGAATGATGACTCCTTTTACATTTGGACTGGACTAAAAATATTAGCTGCGTCCCAAATCGCATACTTATGCACTATTCTACGCCATTTTGTAGTATAAATAGTGTAAGTAGTGTGTTCACACTGAAAACTATAAAAATAATAAGTGCACTTTAATTTCCCGGATGATGCACTCATTCAGCCGCTAAAATGAAGTGTGGAATGATGGACCCTTCACGCACTCAACGACCGCAGGTTTGCTTACGTAGCGGAAGAGGCGGAGCTATCGGACGCACATGTTGAATAACTTTATTTATTTTGGATGGTGAGAACAAAATTCTTCTACGAGAGTGATTATAGTGCCTCCCGATGGTGAATTCGGCAACACTCACGGCAGGTTATATTTGATAATTCGGTCGTTTATTTCACTGATTTGGCAAATGTCAAACGTCATCAGGGAAACGGTTTGAATTTCCGCTTAGTAAAAAAACATTAGTGTGCCATTTGGGACGCCACTATATACATGTACTATCCTGTTGAGTGTGTAAGTGCATAAGTACATAGTGCATGAGTGCATAGTGTATAGTGTGCCATTTGGGACGCAGCTATTCTCTCGAGAAATAGCAGCGACCTCTAGTGGAAGTCTTTTTTTAGACCTCTAGACTTCAAGTGTTTCCTGAAGGAGACTCACAGCACGATACCCGTTTTCAAACCACTAAAATTAATTACTTTATCTTTTTCTTTCCACATGATGTATACGGCGACCGATCACTCGCTGTTATGAATGAATAACGCTTATGTGTATTACGTTAGTTGTCAAATTGCCTCTCAATCGCCCTTTAATAACTACGGTATCTTCATAGCTATATTTATATTACCGTGGGTGGGTCTGAATGTTTCAGCTTACCAAGTTTATCGAACTACAAATAGGAGGAGGAGAGACTATTTACTCCCACGTTAGCCATTTACCAGAACATTTAACCTCTAAAAGGCTGAAATAAAGCATTCGTGCGGCTGTAGTCCATAACAAACTGCAGTGCAAAGAGTCAGAAGCAGCACTTAAGTTTATTAGGTTTCCAATCCTCTTATGATGAGACTCGCGCACCGCTCGTGATTGGAGGCTCCCGTATCCGGATATGAGCGTCAGTCAATCAGCATCAAGCGCCACACGCTGCAGCTTTGGGACAAGAGCAGACTGTCCAAACTGTCAGACGCTGACTCTGATGGGTTAGTCAGTGAGATGAACCTGTCGGGCGGCGAACACCTGGCGAGCTGAACCAAAAGTTGCGCACTAGACTTCACCCGCAATGTAACTTTTAGTGCCGTGAAATAATTATGCAAGACAACAAACCGGATTACTTTTATCAGCGGAATCCCAAGGACATCATGTCTTCTGCTGTCCCTCGATCAGGATTTGTGGTCTTCTGCGTGGTAAATCCAGTTTTATTCCTCTAGATACGTGACATTTATACTGAGGGACTTGAGCTGCACGTGTTTGGCAAGTTGAACGCCGCAGACATGCTTAAACGTGATTCACGTTACTTTGCCTTTAAAAACCGTAAACTTGAAGAACTGCTTTTGAGCACCAAAATAGCCTGCGAGTTAATCATTAGCAAGCTATTAAGAAACCAGGAACTTTGGAGAATTTCTGAAAAGAATTAAGTCTGGGATTGTACTGTTTGTGTTGCGTCTCAGCCCACCATTCCCTATTGAAAGAGTTCTAGCGATGTAACTCCACAAACAACATTAAAACACTATAAAACGTTACACTTTAACCATCAAAACTTACCCTTTAATGGTTTCTAATGCGTTTTGGGACATTCTCAATCAGGAACCAATAGGAATCTAAAAAAAATTACTAGTAGAGACCCAAACAACCATTACTGTTTGTATTAAAATCAATACAGTTTGTAATGTATGCATTCAAATGAAAATTCTGTGATGGTTTCTGTTTTCTTTCCAGCGTTTATTTGTAAAATAAATTTTAATTAATATACTTTTAATGCACTTTTAATATACTTTTTAATTAAAAACTATAGTAGTACCAAAAATATAGCCCCTTACATAAATTAACAATGGTTATTTAATTGTAAAAGCATAGTAATTACGTTTTCTGATACATTGAATATGTATTATTTTGTGTAAAATTGTTAATGATGATTAAACTACAATAAAACCATGCTGTTGTGTAAATTTGTGGTAAAACTATTTTTCCTCAAGAGTGCAGTAATATAAATTTCTCAACTAAATAGCAAGGGTTCTTTCTCAAGAGCTGAGCAAGCACTGACTGCATTCTTGTGGCAAATATAATCTTATCAGGTCATCGTAGGATAATCCCTCACTGTTCTTTTCCTATCGAACACAATAATGTATGTTTAATTCCTTGTGTGGCTCTGTGGTTGTGCATTCAGCAGTAATTCCTCAAGATCAGCTGATGAGTGCTTTGCGATCCTCACATTAATGGTTGAAGTTGGGGATTGTTCCCATACTTGCAAAGTCCCTTTTGTTTATGCTGTTTTTGTGTACATTCATATGGTTTTCTTACTCGGGTCAATATGCCTAAAAAAGAAAGATTCACTTTATTTAAATATTTGTTTAACAGGAGTAAGCTAACAGTTAAATCAGTTTATTTTTATATAAATTGGGGAAGATATTCGCAACTGGGCGGATTCAAATTAAATTTGGCTAACATATACTGTATAGACTAAACCAACTGTAGAGTTCGTATTTTCCTTTGCCCTAGTCCCTTATTTATTAGGAGTCACCACAGTGAAATGATTAGCCAACTACTTGGCATATGTTTTGTGCAGCGGATGCCCTTTCAGCTGCAATCCCAATACTGAAAAACACCCATACACTCTCGCATTTATACATGCACTCATACACTACAGCCCATTTTGTTTACCTAATTCACCTACAGCACATGTCATTGAATTAAGCGGAAACTGGAGCACCCAGAGGAAATCCATGCAAACACTGAGAGTACATGCAACTCCACACAGAAATGCCAACTGGCCCAGCCAGGACTCGAACCAGTGACCTTGCTGTGAGGCAACAGTGGTTACCACTGAGCCACCGTGCCGCCCATCGGAAATTAATAATGCAACCGTAATTAATAATGTAAAGTAAAAATGTAACCAGTCATTGAGTTTGTCTACATGTATATCATTGTGTGCTGCATTTTAATAATTCTTGTATTATTTGTGAATCATGCCAATCATAAAAATGTTATTTTAACTCTAACTAAAATAGAAAGGCCTGTCATCATTTTCTGACCCCCATGTTGTTTCAAGCCTGTATGTAGTGATGCATTAACACAAATTATTGTTTCAAAACATTAGATATTTTAACTGAATTGCATTTGAAGGCATTGTATTTTGAATCTTGATTATTACATATTTCTTTCTGCTTACTGTGCTTAATAATAATAATAATAATAATAATCGTCATAATAATAATAACCTGGGTCCTAGAGGATGTGTCATGTAATTTATTTGCATTTACCGTAGCTAAACTCTGTATTTGTTAGTCATATTAACTGGGGGTAAATTATTTGGCACATTTGATTAAGCATTTTAGCAACAACATACAGTCTCAAAGTATTTAATGACAAATCACATCTGATATTCTTTGGTCCAGCAAATTACAAATAATTAAATGCCAAGTAATTAAATGCATATTTTAATTAATTTAAAAACTGCCCAATTATGTTTTTATGGTATTCTTCTAGACTACAAAGTAAAATATAAAAGTATGATTGTGTATAACAAATATGATGAAAGTTACTAATCTCTAGTGTTGTATTTCTCCAAATATCACCATTTGTTCTCTGATCATAAAATCAATTTTAAAATTGCATGCAAGTGCATAAGTTTTTTTTTTAATTTTACATTTCCTGTCTGCAGTTTTTTCTTTAGTGGTTTGACATTTTTCTGAAATCTGTCTCTAATTTAACCAAGAATTTCACACATTAGTTTAATCATAGACAGAAAAGAAACACATTTTATTTAAAGCATGCTTTCTGAATAAGTTTGTGTGAACCCGTTAAGATTACAAGCACTTTTACAGGTTGTTTCTCTAAACAAAGATATTACAAGTACATTATTTAGTAAATGACTGTTGTGTAAATGTAACATTATTAATTTTTACATTATTCATTTATCAATTCATTTGATTCTGATCTAATTAAAAAATGGGGCAGCACAGTGGTGCAGTGGGTAGCACAATTGCCTCACAGCAAGATGGTCAATGCTTCAAGCCTTGGCTGGGTCAGTTGGTGTTTCAGTATGGAGTTTGCATGTTCTCCCCGTGTTTGCGTGGGTTTCCTTTACAAGTCCAAAGATGTGTGGTATAGGTGAATTGGGTAAGCTAAAGTTGTCCATAGTGTATGTGTGTGAATGAGTGCGTATGGATGTTTCCCAGTGGTGGGTTGCAGCTGGAAGGCCATCCGCTGTGTAAAACATATGCTGGATAAGTTTGCTGTTCATTCTGCTGTAGCGACCCCAGATTAATAAAGGGACCAAGCCAAAAGAAGATGAACGAACAAATGAATGAATTAAGAAATAAGAAAAGGACATGTATTTGATTTTTAAAGCCAACTTTACAGATACACACACACACACACACACACACACACACACACACACACACACACACACACACACACACACACACACACACACACACACACACACATAAATTCACTCAACAGTTGACCCTTAAGGGAGAGCTTGTATTATTTCAGGTTTTATTCATATTGACTTGAAAGATAACTGGAAAAATGCATTGTTTTCATACATTCTAGAAATGTTATGATATTAGATTACATAATTCATAACTGTATTCTCTTTCTCCTCTCTCTTTTATTTCTGTAGCTTCTAGTAGTGACTCTCGCCCTATACCCTGTTCTGAGGACACTAGGGGTTCAAATTTACTCTGCCTTCACAGGAAAATATGTGTCAGGATATCACTCACTGTTGCTTGTCAACTGTCCTACTGAACAAACTGCCAGAGACATTGGAAGGTACAGTACACATTCTCAGTTATTCATTAACCCACTCAAGGATGAATTATTCAGAAATAATGATCCGCTCTATAGTCACTAAGTGACATAATTTTCCTTTAGCCATGATAAGGGCTTGTTGTGTGTGTGTGTGTGTGTGTGTGTGTACATACATATACATATTCGCTTCCTTCTTCTCAGTGCTGGCGGCTTCTTCACGACCATACGAAAATATAAGCAGTGTTTCCCTTACCATTAATTTAGGGGGGCCCTCCCAACGGCTTTCCCCGCCCCCTTGAAGTCAAGTTAATGTTGTTTTCTATATTGCACCAGATCACAACTTATTTTAATAAACAAGCTAAAAAGCTAAACTTGTAATATTTTATTTACACAACAGCATGAAATTTCTGTCTTTAATTGGTCGAGCGATTACCAATTTCTGCTCTCTAAATCGCGCACGGTGGAGTTCACGCAGCCATTCTCTGCTGTATGGAATGAGAGTGTGCGCGCTACACCTGACAAGGCCGAAGATGCACGTGCTTCTGTATATTATGCGTGTTTATTGGTGCAACTTGCATGAGTGATGCTCTTTGTTGCAAGTACAGCCATTGTATTTCCAGTGTTTTAAGCTGCTGTGACGTGAGCAGAGTGATTGCTGCTATCTAGTGTCTCGTTAATCTAAAGACCTCTCCCGGAAGCTCCGTAAGTCTCCCGCAAATTTACACCACCTCCGTGATCCCCAAAAATGGATTAAAATACTCTGAAATCTTGGCGACGCCATGAGAAATGGAAAAGAGAACACATCGCAAGAGCCACAGTGATGGTCTTAACATTACATTTGTTAGGTTAAATGAATAGAGCAGTAAAGATATGGCAAGTGCAAATCCTTCTCTCTCTCTCTCATTGAGTGATCTGCTGTCAATAGTTGGAGACAAGCAATATATTTGAATATATTTTTAGGCCTTTTTACATATAACTACTGAAAGTTCTGTGTTTTTGACAATATTGCAAAAGTTATTTAAAGCTGGCTGGAATTATTAGGTAAAATAAAACCCTTTTTTACATGAATATTTAATGATATAACTTCTTGTAATATACTTATTGCAATAAACGGTGTATAGGCCCATTTCCTTTTAGTAAAGAAGTATTAAATTTATAGGTGTGCATTTTAATTCAAATGCATCAAACATGCGCTCCAAACTTGTTTTTTGATTTAGACATGTTGAACTCTTCTTTCATCATTTGCAGTGTTTCCAAGTTGCATTGTTTGTAATTTCATTCATTTATTTTTCTTTTATTTGTAATTTTTCTTACCAATGTTTATATCTGTGTGTTAATATTTTCTGTGGCGGTTCATTTGCTGTGGAGACCCCTAATAAATAAGCTGAAGTCGAATGAATGGATGAATTATTTTCTGTAAAGCTGCTTGTGTTTAAGGCTTTATTAGCAGCATCCTTCATTTATTCTCTTAGATAAGGCAAGATCTTCTCTTAAGGTTTATATTTAGAGGGAATATGTGCTTAATGCATTATAAAGCTTGAGGCATTAGTATTGGTACTCAGTACCAGCCGATACAATATCAGCTGTAAAAATCCTGAATAGAGCTTCCCTAGCTTTGACCCAGCTTGGCTGTCAGAGCGACAATACTTTCCCTGGCTGTACGAGACTGATCTTAGTAATTAAGTCAGCAAATACACCTTTAGGAAAAATTATACTTTAGTAAAGGTCAAGTATAAAAGTAAAGTATACTAAAATCAATACACTGCAGTGACAAGCTACACACTTTGTGGATAAAAAAAAAAAAGATATAAAAATGAATGTTACATTTTAGTTTAATGCTTTTACTGTTCAAATAATTGTTCAGTCATTTACTGCTGTCATTAAAAGAAACAAATTAACACCATGATGACTCCTTAAGTTAGTCTGAACAGTCGCGCCACACCCCCAAGCGGAATACCCCACCAAAAAAAAAAAAGAAGAAAAACCTAGGGTAAACACTGATAAGCAAATACTGCACTGCTTAATGGTTGCACTGCATACGTGATTTTGTCAATAGTGAAACTATTAGCAGCAAAAATGAAATGTTGTGCACCTTAGCTTGTTTAGTGACAACTTTATACAGCAGAAATATGTCTTTGGAATGGAATGATAATCTAATGTCTGTGCATATAATAGCCTTTGCTTTCTGACAACCTACTTAGTATTGTAAAATGCTTTATCTGATTAAATGTTTTAGCTGCTGATGTACTTTGTAATTAAATGCTCTGTGGTTTGTGTCATCAAAAAGTTTCTTGACCTTATTATTCTTACCTCAACTCGTTATCATAAATAATACAACATGCACTGTACTTATAAAATATAGTTTTAACTGCAGTCTAGCTGTGTTTGTATGAACTGAGATATTATTGTAAAAAAACTCACATTTGTCCAATGATGCATTGAAAGTTTTAAATTAAACCGAAAAATCATCAAAGAACACAGATTATTTTAATCTTGAGAATATTTAGAAATTGGAAATAGAACATAAAAAAACAATTCTGAACAAATAAACAATAATAAATGTTAACCCCCAAAATAAAGCTAACATGAACTAAAACAAAACAAAACAAGGAAATTAAATTTCGACTTTTAAAGCGACTCAGAGTCATACGTTCCTCAACAGGCCATATCTGCTACCAAATCTGTTTTTAATTCTTATGCGGATTCCAAGAATGAAACGCCAATGTGTTTACCTTGTGGAACAGGATCTTTCTGTGTGCTTGTCGGCTGCATATCATGGCTCATCAGTGGCAATGCTACAGCAGGACTAGTAGGCTAGGTTTAGTAACACAAATATACATACACTTACTAACCTTATTAGGTACACCTTACTAGTACCAGGTTGGACCCATGTTTCATGTTGTTGACGCCAAATTCTGACCCTACCTCTGAATGTCCAGACCAGGCAATGTTTTTCCAATCTTTTATTGTCCAATTTTAGTGACCCTGTGCAAATTTAGCCTCAGTTTCTTGTTCTTAGCTGACAGGAGTGGCACCTGGTGTGGTCTTCTGCTGCTGTAGCCCATCTGCCTCAAGGTTGGACGTGTTGTGTATTCAGAGATTCTCTTCTGCATACCTCTGTTGTAATGAGTGATTATTTGTATTACTTGAGTTATTTAAGTTGCCTTTCTATCAGCTCGAACCAGTCTGGCCATTCTCCTCTGGCATCAACAAGGGATTTGTGCCCACAGAACTGCCACTCCTTGGATGTTTTCTCTTTTTTTTTTTTGTTTATTCTCTGTAAACCACAAAAATGGTTGTGGGTGAAAATCTCAGTAGATCAGCAATTTCTGAAATACTTAAACCAGCCCGTTTGGCACCACAAGCATGCCACGTTCAAAGTCACTTAAATCACCTTTCTTTCCCATTCTGATCCTCGGTTTGAACTGCAGCAGATCGTCTCGATCATGTCTACATGCCTAAATGCATTGAGTTGCTGCCATACGATTGGCTGATTAGAAATTTGAGTTAATGAGCAGTCCGACAGGTGTACCTAATAAAGTGGCTGATAAGTGTATAAGCAAAAGATGAGCCATTATATTATGACCATCTATCTGATAGCCTCATTTAATCCACAAAACAGCTGCCACCTGGCAAGATGTTGATTCAGTGAGCTGGCAACAGGGGTCCGTTCTATGTACCTTGCTTAAATGATCTAAGATGATTTGGCAGATCCTGGATCTTTTAATCTTGATAACTGATCTCTAGCTAATTTGAATCTTCAAACAAGTTCGCAAATCAGATTAAAATTTCTGGGTAAACTGATCTGAGATTGTTGCGTGTGTTGTGAAGGACAGATCTATCAATCCTCAAAATCATCATCAGCAATGCTGATTGGCTGACGGCACAGCAGCCTAATGACATCATTTGATTAATATTCTATTATCCATGTGAGCAAAATTACATCAAGTTCACAGTAAGCGGTTTGTTAAATATGATGCGTATTACACAATAACTTTCCACATTTGTTGTGGGCTGCAGGCTTTACACTTTCATGTGTCAAGAGTATCCATCATGTATTTCAATGCATATAGGTGTATTTAGTTTTACATTTAGAGAAGATTTTCTTTATTATAGTAGCTTAGGCAACCTCAAGTTTTTTAATCGATGTAAGTAATAACTGTATGGTGTGTGCAACTTTTGCGAAGCATCAAATCACTGGCATATTTGCGGTCAAAACACATTCATGACTGCATAAAAAAAAATAAAAAAAAAGAATAATAATTTAAGTCGAATAGTGTGCGTGTACGCGTTTGTATCTAAAAAGTTCATATCATTAAATTTTCCCTTTGAACCACCAGATGGCTTTTTACTTATGTACTTTACTTTTACTTATGTCGGAGTGCAGATTGCATGAGTTATTTTTTTATATATATAAATATTATTACCTTTCTGAGCTACAAGAACTGTTGCTATGACAACTAGTCTCAGATGAGTTTTGAAGAACGAAACGATCCTGGATTGTGTTAAATCGTCAACATCCAAATCAAGCTAATTGAGTAATCCATGTACGAAGAATAGACCCCAGGTCTCTGTTTTCTGGAACCATAATGTCAACACGTATCACAAACACAATTTTCCAAGTCTAACCACAACTGTATGATCGGGTTCATGTCAGGGAAGTTGAGAGGCCAAGACATTAACAAAAATTCACTAGCATGTTCTTCAAATACCGTGAAGATTCGAAGATGGCAAATCATCCTGCTGGTGATGTACGTCACTTGCAGAGAACATATTTGCCATAAGTGAGTGGACTTTCTACCATAGCTTTCCTGGGTTTGCTGTTGGGATTCTGAAGCCTGAAGTGTCCCATGAAAATATATTTTTACTGTATATCCTGAATAACATTACATTAATGTGTCATAACCTCAGTTGTTAATTAATGTTGGTAATATCTGAACAAACCTGTCAATGTAATGCAACGCAAATGGTGATTGATCAGAATAGATCACTTTCTATCAATCATCCAGGGTTCAAGCTCAAACATCTTGACCCCATTTCATTAATTGTTGATAGTGGCATGGTGTTAATATGGGAACCCAGCTGGGTTATTGGCTACAGATGCTTTTATGCAGAAGTTTGTGACAAACTGTGTCTTGTTACACATTGCTCTGGTCACCACTGTTATAGCTGCTGGTGATTTGTCTCACAATGGCCACTGAGAACAATGCACAAGCAATGTGAGGAATGTCCACACTTTTTCTGGCATCAGTGAGATGTGGAAGACACATGGCTAGACAGCAGCTCATCATTGGGCCACCCATGCAGCACCTTAGATGAATTCTACCACAATGTCATGTGAACAACCCATAAGGCATATTGTCCAAGATTAAAGTTCTGAGGTGTCGGCAATTTTACGGACAAACTGTGCGACACCTAGTACTCAAAATGACAAAAAGCTTTATGTTTTCATGAGTTTGTGTTTATGACAAACTTTGTCTTTACAACAATTTGATAGCATAAAAACGCAACCACACACTTTTAAAGAACATTACATATTTTATTGATAACATTATTTAATCAGTTGCACATTGACCTGCACCTAGTGCAATGTACATTCCAGGGGTGGTTATAAATGTGTGTGTTAAATACACTGCTTGGCAAAGTTGGTGTTTGGATTTGAGGAAGCAAATCTTTATTGCAAGGATTAATGTGTTTCTGGCCTGTATGTTTGATGACATTTCTTTTAACCTTAACTGAGGCAGTGCTTATTTTTCAAACCATGTTGAAAGACTTATCTTTCAGAATAATAATGCAGTGATTATTCAGTGTCAACTAAGAAACAAGGCCTAAAATGCAAATATAAATTCAGTATTAATTGATTTTTTTGAAGAGAATTTTTTTTAATAATAAATCAGATATAAACAATAATAAAAATAATATGGTTTAAACAACTACTTTCACCTGAATAAAACTTCTGCTTTTATGATAGATCTATCTGTAAATGAAGCAGAGTTTGTGAGTTTGACCTTCTGTTAAAATAGCTTGCTGTAAACACTGATTTTTATTTTGGTCTTGAGTGTCTAATTCCCTCTTGTTATACTTTTTAACATTTCAGCAGCAACAAAAAGAGATATGGTTGCATTTGTTTCAGTTTTTTTCTTCATCTAATTCAAATTTGAAATTTCTCTATTTTTCTTCATTTTTTTTATTTTAGTTTGAGAACCCCTGTAGAGTATCTCGACCTGAGTCTCCATATTTACTCTTATGCATTATGATTTATTTTCTCATTAATCTCTCGTTAACGAGCACTTAACAGCTGTTAA
This sequence comes from Danio rerio, assembly GCF_052040795.2. NCBI lineage: Eukaryota > Metazoa > Chordata > Actinopteri > Cypriniformes > Danionidae > Danio > Danio rerio. The sequence goes on along the minus strand of NC_141025.1, from coordinate 34,981,068 downwards.
ATCATAAGACTGCCCTCTAGAAGCTCATCAAAGCAGAGCGGTTCTTGAAGTTCAGGAGGACCATGCCACCTGGAATTCCAATAGATTCAGAACCACCAGGAATCCATCCTGTTTCTGTGAAAATGCATGAATGGGGAATATGGGCATTGTGCAAACTAAAAATTGAAATCTTTTGGGATTGCAGACTTGAGGTCAGGGTTACCAAATGATGTCTTGCCAAGGTTGGAAGAATCCTGCATGATTCTATTGTCAAAGGAATACACAAGGTAGTATATTAAGTAGTATGAGGTAATGGCAGATGCATTAGAAATAAAAGTGGGTACATTTTCAGTTGGTAAAAGGCTATGGCAGCACAGCTAAAGAATAAAACCAAAACGTGTCAAGCTAAACAATTGAAAACGTAGAAACAAAAGTTGTTATTATTAGCTAGTTTTAGCTCAATTTTCATGTTAGTGCTCTCTCTTTCTGTCTACCAGTCCGCCTTTCTAACTATGCTTGTTTAAAATATTAACCTTGTGTATTTTTAAGCATTGTGGTATGAAATGTTGCTGTGATAACCTGATTTGCATGGGTCAGAAACAATGAAAATAATTTATTGTTCAAGAATTATGTGAACATTGTCAAGTCCACTTGATATATTGTTCAGTATATGTTGTAAAGCCTATAGTATGATGCTGTATGTAATGTAAAATAGTAATGCTGTGTTTAGGCTTTCAGTAATGCTGTAATGTAGAATGGTTGCAATTTACAAATTTCTTCCTAGAAGCTGAGAAAAAAAAACATTAACAACAGCACTCCACTAATTAATTTAATGTAAAATTCATTAAAATGTAATGTGCACTTGATTAGAAGAAGAGGGGAAAAACATTTTGTACAGTCTACTTTCTAGTAAGGCATTGAGTAAAGCAATCGTATTAACAGCAGCTAAGAAACATGATCTATTCAAAGGGGTTTTGTTCCAGTCTATGTACAGTACGATATTAAACCTACATTCAGATGAGGTGTGTGTGCACAATTTGCCTTTGACTCGTGATGTAATTGTATGCATATACAGAGAAGCTAATTTATGTCCATCTCTTTATGTTTTTGTTTTGTTAGAATCATCATGGAGAAAAGGCTGGCAGCATGTGTGAATATATTTCCTCGTACTGCCACTATGTAAGACCAGCGAGTTTAACCTTTCACCCACTCTAAACCCTTGAAGCCAAAACACTACAGCTGAAGTGTAATTTTTACCAACACTGTATATAAATGATTAACTGACTGTTTATGTAATGAAGGACAATCATTTCATTTCTAAAAAAATACTCTGAATCAATTTTTGAAATTTCAGGTGAACATTTTTAAAAATGTTTTTCTGTAAGATTTAAGCAAATAAATGAATGCAATCGTTTAATACTAAATTTAATTCACATTGTTTTTAACTTTTTATTAATTTCAGGTACTACTGGAAAGGTGAGATTAGGGATGCCACAGAAATACTACTGGTATGTTTTTTTTTTCATATTTCTTTACAATTTCAAATTAGTTTTACAGTGTATGCAGCTGTTCTCTGTCAGTAATTATTATAACTGTATTTCTTATGTTGGGATTATAAAAATGCTGTGCATGATTACAATAGGGTTTCTATTTTCAGCTTGTGAGGACAAAAACATCTCTTGTGCAGAGACTTATGACTTATATCACGTAAGTATGTTTCTTTTCACCATTGCTTAAAAACTGAGTTAATACCTTAGAGATCTGCACAAAACTCACACAAATGTTTCCCTTTTTTAAAAAGAAGCTGCAGTCCGCACCTTTTATTTTTTGGCCAAAAACTATACATATTTGAGCAAGTGCAGAAAATTTTGGGCTATATTTTAACAATCTAGCCGCAAAGTCTAAAGCGCAAAAGCATTAAGGGCATGTCCGAATCCACTTTTGCTATTTTAAGGTCGGAAAAATTCTCTTTGCGCCTCGGCGGATGGTCTAACAGGGTTGAGCTTATTCTCTTAATGAGTTATGGGTGTGTTTTGAGAATAAACCAATCAGAGTCTCATCTCCTATTCTTTTTAAAAGTCAGTTGCGTCATGCCATGGTGCATTTACTATTTACATGACAGACTTTGTTAGTGGAAAAACTGAACGCTTCACTAGTCAGAAAACAGTTAAACAGACCACCTGCTGCGCGAGGATAAAGAACGAGCCTCCTCCTCCATTCTGCCTCTTTACTTTCTTTTTACTTTACTTTTACTCTTTACTTTACTTCTTTACTTTCATGGATAAGGAAACATTGTTGTACGCACTCCACTGTAGATATCTATTAACCTACATATTTAATTTTGTTTAAGCGCAAAGATTTTTTTTAAACTATTTTTAACTAGTTCAGTTCTAATTTCCAGCAAACGAATAAATGATCAATAATAATGGAGTGTAGTCAAAAGTTATATCAAAATACACTTCCTATTCTTATGCCCCATATTGTGATGCAGACGTCTCTAAACCCGACAGATGGACAAATCTAAACTTGTTTCAATTAAAAATCAATATAAATATGCATATAATAAATAACACTACTAATAATTTTAACATTATATTAAAAATGCAAATTGTCATAAATAAACTGAATAAATCACCCTGGACATGAAGAAAGCATGGAGGTAGTGTATCTTTTGTTAAAACCAGAATTATTAAGCCCCTCTTAAATTTTTGTATTTTTATTTTTCAAATATTTTCCAAATGATGTTTAACAGAGCAATGAAATTTTCACAGTATGTCTGATAATTTTTATCAGAATGAACCGACAACCTACTCAGCATATTTTTAAGCAGTGGATGCCCTTCCAGCTGCAACCCATCACTGGGAAACACCCATATACTCTCATTCACACTCACAGACAATTGTAGCATACCCAATTCACCTGTACCACATGTCTTTGGACTTGTGGGTGAATCCAGAGTACTCGGAGGAAACGCACAAGAACACGGCGAGAACATGCAACTCTACACAGAAATCCCAACTGACCCAGCTGAGGCTCTAACCAGCAAACTTGCTGTGAGATGAACATGCTACCCACTAGTCACCGTGTCACCCTTTAAAAAATATCCAGTCAAATATAATTTACTGTCATCATGGCAAAGATCAAATAAATCAGTTATTAAAACTAATAAATTTAGAAATGTGTTGAAATAATATTCTCTCCTCTAAACAGAAATTGGGTAAACAATAATCAAGGGGGGCTAATAATTCAGGGGCTTTAATAATTCTGACTTCATCTTTATGTAGTAAAAAATTATTTTGTCTTTTATTTTTTTCATATGTAAAGATATTTGCTTATTGCTGTAAATTCTGTATGTATTAAGCATTTGAAAATGCTTAGGCACATAACTAAGCACTCTGCACTGTAATTTAGACCAGCTTTTACTTTTACTAACAGCGCAGTCTATTTCACTTCCTTAAAATAGCAACACAGCAACAATGCACCTTAACACGCCTCATTTATAGACAGGAACATGCACGAGTCCACAAAGTAGCGTAAATAGATTTGCTATTTATACAATGTGTTAAAAAAACGTGAAAATTAGGGTTGCACCAGTCTAAAAATAGCAACAAATCGCGCCAAACATGTCTTGCGCCTTATTGCGTTGGGTGTATGATAGGGCACCTAGAGTTCAAATCTCCCTACCTTAGCTGGATTGACAATGGTAAACCTGCGATAATGTGTTCTAATTTGAGTGGTAATGGTATTTACTGTAATACACACTCAACACAGGCGTTCACATAATTCTTATGTTGTTAATAATAACTGAGAACAAAGTATAACATTTATAATAATTTCGAGAATTAATGTCAGATTTAATGCTTTGTTCTTTTCTTTAGTTAGTTAGAAAAATGTTAGATGTGTTGCGTGCTCAGATGATGTTTTCTGATAATCTGGGTCATACAGTTCTTCCAAAATGTAGAATCTGTAATTGCGAACCAAAGCATCACAGCGGTTCAGTTACTGGCAGCAACACATTAGATTAGTTCACTCTGAGGAGCCACTAAAACACAATTTAACTCAAACATTGAAATGTAATGCAAAATTACAAAGATGGTAATCAAGACAACACTTACGTTCTTCAGTTTGAATATTTCTGCAGACGTGTCTATAATAATCAAATCGTAACCATCAAGTCAGTATAGACACAGTTTTACTGACAAACAAGTTGAGCAAATGCTGTATGAAGGTTTATTCATTGGTATAAAAGTTTCCATGACAACAGAGCATCTTTGTATGAAGGATGTCGTCTGAATCTTAACAAAATCCTCCTTTTGTACTACCTGTAAGGTCAAATAACATTTACCTTGCGCACTTTAAGGGTTGTTGTGAAAAAATGAATAAAGGACTGAAGCCAGAGCATATCCATTAATATAAGTCGCAGGTTAAAATTCTAAGACAGAAATATGGCAGTATGGATAACTGAATGTAGAAAACTATTTATATACGTGTCTGACTTAAATCCGGGACAACTTTTTCTCAGAGCTTTCAAAGAGCCTGAATGATTTAATGACTAGTCAAGCCTGTGGTGCACATGAACACTTTGAGGTAGAAAGAAGCTTTCGAGACTCCAGCTGTGGTATTGAAACTGGCTATTTCAGTTGAAACTTCAATTTACACACCTGGAGGATGTGAAGAATGGAGCCAGTCTCTGAACACCTTGTGTTGAAGAACAGAATTTCTGCTGTTAAACTGAGCTTTCAGTAACAACATAATTGGACACTATTGTAGAAATGTTTGGGGTCTGGAACTTTTCAACCTTCATTAGAGTAGTTTTCACAGTTTTTTTTTTATTAACTGCAAATATTATTTTGGCTGATAATAATGTTAATAAAAAAACTGAAATGTAGAAAACCGAATGCTGTCCAAAAAATGTTAGCAAAAGCACCCTTAATAAACCCTAAAGCTACAAAGCTTTAGGAAGCTGTTTTAGTTCATGTTCATGATGTTGTTCTTGAATAGAAAATGTCTTTGCAAGGTTGCAGAGTTCAGTCAACAAAAAGTGACAAAAACATCTGATGTTTAATGAAAATATGAAAGCTGCAAAAAAGTTATAATAATCAACTGTAAGCAGATCTAAATCAAAGGCTGCAAGTTGACATTCCTCATCTTACCACCTTATCTTGGATTTGAGGAGATTTTTGAGGACATTTTGCTGTTGGTTTGTTTAGCACAGTGGTACCCATGGGCCAGTGTCCTGCAGAGTTTAGCTTCAACCTCAATTAGATGCACCTGAACCAGCTAATCAAGCTCTTACTAGGTGTACTAGAAAGCTCCTGGCATGTGTGTTGAAGCAGTTAAACTCAGCAACTTGAGCACTGCTCATTTAGCGCATGAGGTCAATGCTGTTTTCTGGGTTCAGACATTAGAGTTATAAACTAAATACTGCACTTATAAGTGACTAGTAAAAGACACATATTTAATTCAATTCTTAATTTACAATGTAGATTGTGTCAAAGCAGCGAAACATAGAATTTCTAGTAAATTGAAACTGTGTCAGTCCAGTTTTCAGAGGTGAAGTTCAGTTTAGTTTAGTTCAGTTCAGTATGTTTTTTTTTCCTGCTGAAAGTCCAATGACTAAAGAAAAAATCCATCAATGCACAGCTCATATATGCCACTATACAGCACGTCATTAGTCCCTTTCACCTGGTAATACTATTAAAAATCCAGAAAATGTCTAAAATAGCTTTAACGGTAAATCACTATTAAAAAAAAAAAACTTTTCTCAAAGGCAAGGACGTTCTGGATTTTTATTTATTTTTTGGACCGTTGGTACATCCATTTCAAAATACTGGTTTATTCTGACGTCATTAACTAGGGGTCCTTTCTTCGTACGTGGATTACTCAATTAGCTGGATTTACTCAATTAGCTGGATTTAGATGTTGACAATTTGAAACGATCCAGGATCATTTCATTCTTCAAATCTCATCTGAGACTTGTTGTCATAGTAACAGTTCTAGTAGCTCAAACCTGAATAGGAGCAGGTTAATTTTATATAAACGGGGTTAGATCAGGTGTATTGTATGTACCGAATGCTGACATTTTCTTGCAGTAGTTATATACACATACGGGAAAATAGTAAATATATATTTATTTTTAACTATATATGTAAAGTTAAGACTGCCACCTTGTGCTTCAAAGAGAAGAAAATGCAAATGCGTACATGCACAATATTCGACTTTTAAAAAAATAAGAAAAAAAGTATAATAGTTTATGCAGTCAAGCACATGTTTTGATCACTAATATGCCGGTTATTGATACCTTTACCGATATCAAAAATGCTTTTTTTAAAGCGAAATTAATTTATACAGTTATTCCTTACGCCGATTAATAAAACTTGAGTAGACCTAGGCTACTATAATAAAATATTGTCTAAATGTAGAACTAAATACATTGATATGCATTGAAATACATGATGAATAGTCTTGACACATGAAAGTGTAAAGCCTGCAGCCCACAACAAACGTGGAAAGTTATTGCATGTCAAATTTAACAAACCATTTACTGCTCATTTTATGTAATGTAGCTCACATGGATAATTGAATATTAATCAGATGATGTCATTACGCTGCTGTCGTCAGCCAATCGTTGCGTTGCTGATCATGATTTCGAGGATTGATAGATCTGTCCTTTACAACACACACAGCGATCTCAGATCAGTTTATCCAGATATTTTAATCTGATTTGCGAACTTGTTTAAAGAACCAAATTAGCCAGAGATCAGTTATCAAGATGAACAGATCCAGGATCTGCCAAATCATCTTAGATCATTTAAGCAAGGTACGAAGAACGGGCCGCAGAAATGACCTCTAATGGGCTGTGCTTGTATTTGTAAACATGAAGTGGGTCAGGATTTTTCTTGATGGTTTTACTTTCATTTGAAACTTTAGCATTCATGCAGCTGCTTTTGTCCCAGAGAAGAACCAAAATACTTAATAGGAATGTGATCAGATCTACCATCTGAGGCAGAAGCGCTATCTGCAGCTAAAAAACACTTTGTTTACATATTTGACTACGTTACAAATTCTGTGGAAAAGAATTGTGAACAACTTTGATGAAAGATATAAACGCATTCATGTCAAGATGTACGTTTGAGTGTGTGTTAGTGCTTATGAGATGTTTTTTGAAATGATAGACTACCTGTTTTTTATCGAAATATGACTCAACAAATCACTCCTTTACATCTATGCGCATCACAGAGCTGAATGCAGCGGAAATCACAGGGTCTATCATAAGAATTTTATTGATAATTTTTTCCATCATTGGCACTAAGAAGGAACATATAAACTGACTAACTATCTGACTAACAAGCAGCAACTGAATGTGTCTGGAAAAGGATTCAAACATTTCACATCAGCACGTTCTAAGCATGTATGTGCTTTTCTGGCAGTTTTCTTTCTGCATTCAGACAGAGCAGCATTCTGTGATAATACCAGTAATGTTACAAATTTTTTCTGGAAAATTGGCTGAACAAATTTACTAGTGTTTTCAAAAAGTGCCTGTTTACATGAGATCTCTTTCCAGAAAATTCCCAGTAATTTTTTATTGGTTGCTTCATTATTGAAATTTTAGAGAAATTTGCTTGTGTTTTTTTTAAACTATGTTATTTAACAAACAAATGATATTACTGTACTTTTGAGTGCACAACCTGCAATGTACAGTATGTAAACATTTACTATTGACTAATGTTTGTTAAACATGAACAAATTGCTGATTTAGAATACAGTAGTCAACATTTGAAGTGGATCAAAGTTTTTCAAAATTGTTTTAAAACAAGAAAGGGGTGTTGTTGGATAGTTTTAGGACAACTTTAATCAAAGGTGATGATCCACTTCAAATGTTGACTACTTCACTGAGCATTTCAGTGAAGTGATTTGGGTAACCGTTTGGCCAGGGGAGAAATAGTTGAGCCCACCTGAGCCTGGTTTCTCTCTAGGGTTTTTTTCCCCTTCATTTTCGTCAATTGGTTAAGTTTTGTTTCTCGCCACTGGCTTTTTTGGTTTTGGGACTTGTGGAGCTAAAAAATAAACCACACTGAACTGAATCTAAAACTGAACTGAATCTGAAAATTGGACTGGCAGTTTCAATTTACTAAAACTTCTATGTTAAGCTACTTTGGCACAATCTACATTGTAAAAGCGCTATAGAAATAAAGATGAATTGAATTAAATTGAACTTAATTTTACAGTTTCCTTGTTGCATGTATTGTGCATGTACTGTAGAATCAGCATGTTCAAACAATGTACTGAAAATCTACACAGCCTGTTATTTATACAAAAACATGCATTCTTATTTTTTGGCTTCTACTAAAAATACTTATTATTGTGCAAAAACACCACTAAAGCGATTATAAGAAATAATAAAATGACTAACAAGGATTCCATCAGTGCCTTCTAATGCCACACAATTGCCAGCTGCTTCAATGTGCAATTTTTTTAGTTTTCAGGTTAGAGATCAGAATTATTGAAATGTTACCTCTATTTCCTTTGTGTCCCCTCAGAGCCATCCACCCATATGACATCCCAGAAATCATCACTTTTCCCATTAATGATGGAAGCCAGCACTACTTGAAGTGGATAGCAGAAGCAGTAACTGACAGTTGACTTCTCAATGTCCCACAATGTCTTCTGTGGGAACTCAGTTTGCAGAAACATAAAGGGATTAATGGAGCACATGCAAGCACAAATTCTCAGGTTAATGAAAACCCTGGACCTTACAGAAAAAAACGATAAATGAATGTTATTAATATGAAGATCACGGTATACATTTACTGGATGAGTTTTTATGGAAAGAGATTTTTCTGATGTGGTTACACTAGTCCATTTATGCATTTAGCGGATGCTTTTCATTCAAATAGAGGAACAATAGCAACTTGCAATTATTGCAACATTATCCACAGTTTACAAAACCATGTTTGTCAGACAAACTTAAGCAGGGAAATGCACAGCAAAAAGTGATTTAATAAAGAAAAAAAGAAAAAGAAAAAAACATTTTGACAATTTCAAGATGAGTCTTTTTTAAAATGGTCTGTTTCAGTGACCTGAGATATTGCATATACAGTAAGTTATGCATACTTATGTACTACTTAATCATTTGTATATTTATTGATTCTTTGATTGATGTGAACAGCTTTATAATAATAATTAGAACTTAATTTAACACTAAAACAATTTACTGTTTATTATATTTACAATTTAATTGTTAAAATATGCTCATTTGTATAAGGTACCTTATGTCCAGTTGTTTGGTCGTTCCAATGTGGTGGTTGGGCAGATTTTTATTTATTTTTTTTTGTTTGTTTCTCAAATAATACATTAATATAACAAATTTTTTGTTTTTTCAACTTTGACTACATGAATTGAACATTATTGAATGTGCTACAGTATGTTTGTTGATGATTTTTATTGTATTATGCTGTAAATGTTGATTCTCACTATTGTATAAACGTGAATGTGGGGAAAATGAAATAAAAACACACTGTGTACCTGAACTTTATTTTTTGGTTGTTGTTTGGTTGAATGGGGTTCACTTTAGGTGCACTGGTGTGGCTTTTGAAATGGAGTTTCCGGACCTGTGAAAGCACAATAGAAGTGCAGATGTGAGGGGAAATGCTTTTGTGTGTCAGGATTTACTGAGACCCAGTCATAATGATGTCACCAAACATGATCTATCCAGTTACACCTACCTACAGTGAAACAATGGTTTTAAATTAAAGGCTACTTTTTATATCAATGCTAAATGTTATCATTAACAAGTTTAGCACATATGGCTCATGTTTTAAGTAACTTTAAGTATAGAAGAAAAATAGGAAAGTATGGCTACAGCTCAGTGACTGTACATGTATGTGTGTTTTTAAGTGGATAAGTGTTTTATTAAATAGTCAGGATCTGTTTTGTTTTAGTCAACTTTCAAATTGACTATTAACTTTTAAATCATTTGAAATTATTGATTGACTGTTGAATATTTATTCTTGTAAATCCTTTAAAAAATGTATAATATATGATCTTTTTTTCAAAGTTAGTCAATTTAACTTATTTTTTTTATTCAGAAAAAGTTGTCAAATGTGTTACTTGTTTAGACGACATTTTCTGGGGAAAATTCTAATTTGGGTCATGCAGTACTTCCAAAATGTAGAATATGTGATTGCGAAGCAAAGCACCACAGTGGTGTTGTTACTGACAGCCACACATTAACACATCCACTCTGAGGAGCCACTCAAGCACAACAGTGAACTGCAGTTGCAGATTTCACACAGAGATGGTGATTGAGGCAAAACTTATGGACTGCAGTTTTAATCTTTTAGTATCTACACTGTTTAGTTTGTATGCATCATTGGTCAAGGGTTAATAATCAACTCCTCATTTTGAAGTCTGTAGATGTTACTTCATTTGGCTGTCAAACAAGTTAAGCAAATGCTCTATGAAAATTTATTCAGTGGTATAACAGTTTATATGACAACAGAGCATCTCATCATGTAAGTGTTTATTTAGAATAAGTTTGTTTGAAATATGTTTCATTAGATAGTCAGGATCTATTTTTTTTCTTTGAAAGTAATTATGGTCAACTTTCAAATACAATTTATTGAATGATTGATTGACCTTTTAATATTTATTCTTTTTAAATGTGTTTATATATATATATATATATATATATATATATATATATATATATATATATATATATATATATATATATTAGCTAAATTTAATTGGTTTCATTTTTTTTTTTGTCAAACTTATTGCTTAAAGGAACATGTCGATTGTCTACAATATTCCATATTCCTGTGGGCTCAGTTGGTTTAGGTTTAGAATGTGGAATGTTATAACAGAGGGAAGACTCTGAAGCAGTCAATGACTTATGATTTCAAATAACAAATCCAAGAACAGAAGTGATGAATTACATGATTGCACAAGAACATGCACATTTAAATACAATACAGATAAGGCTGAAGTCAGAATTCTTAGCCCTCCATTTATTAGGCCCTCCCTTACTTTTTTCTTGGCCAATTTCTGTTTAACAGAAAATAAGATTTCTCAACACATTTATAAACATAGTAGTTTTATTAACTAATAACTTAGATTAGGCAAATCATTGTATAACAGTGGTTTGGTCTGTAGACAATCAACAAATAAACATTGCTTAAGGGGGCTAATAATATTGACCTTAACTTTTTATTTTAATTTTTTTTAATCATTAAAACTGCTTTTATTGTAGCCAAACTAAACTTAAACTAAACTAAACTAAATATTAAAGGAAATACCGTAAAAAAAATCCCTTGAGCTGTTAAACATCATTCGGAAAATATAAATAAAAATTCAACATGGCTAATAATGTTGACTTCAAGTGCAGATCTGTTCAAAGCCTAAGTTTTTGAAATATTGCCAAGAACATTTTTAAGTTGGACATAGAATTTAATTTAATTGAACGAAATAACAAAATCACTCAAACTTAATTTCAAGAAACTTTCCAAATCATTAGTGAAGAAAATATAAAAGAAAGAAAACAATTTTTATAGTACCATTTGTTATCTATAATTTGTCAGTTTCAATAATTTGTCAACAGTTTGCTAGTAATAGCAGGTTAAATGACTTTTTTATTGACAAAATAATGTCAAAAAATAATGGGCTCTATGCACGGCGGCGCGTGACGCATTTCCGGTAGAATTTAAGACCCCGAGCCTACTTCCGCCGATCGTAAAGTACAGTGCTACAACAGGAGCGCTACTGATAAAAACTTGTAATGTTTTGGACAGTTGTCTTAATGTTTTATGCCATTATAGCCCACTTATATATGTTTATGTCAGCTACATAAATATGACATCTAAACGTTTAAAAGTGTCATTTCAAAGACGTGAGAACAGTACTTGTAGATACCACTGCTGTGTTCAGCAATGCACAGTGTCAAAAATTGAACTCTTACCTTAGTTTCCACATGTTTCCAAAAGACAAAGTCGTGCAGAAGAGGTGGGTTGTTGATATTAAACGTGAGAATTTTACAGAAACAGAAAAAAAACAAGAGTGTAGCTGACAATTTCAGTCTAGCAAACTGATCGAGGCTCGAGTGCCAACCGGATGCAGACATTTAAAGAAAGGAGCTTTTATGGCAAATAATAATTTATTTTCATTGCCTTTGAAGTAAAAAAAAATGAACATTAATATACATAAACATTTCTTAAGCTACTTTCTAAGTGCAATTTTTCAATTCAGAATAAAGACCTTTATTTTATTTACTGTACATATAAAATATAATTCACTGTATGTAATTTGAAATAAAAATTGTCAAAAAAAGTAACATTTTGAAAAAATATTTTATTCAGATGAACAGAAAAAAATGACATTAAATCAGTTGTTTTCTTGAATCAGGTGCTTCTTCTGTAACTTGTGCATAGAGGTATTTGGGCTTATACGTAAATAAACACCCATCTGTTTCATGGAACTTAACACATAATTGATCCATTCCAAACAATTGTTCATGTGACAACTCACATTACACATTTCAGAGTAATGGGCTGTCTGGAAAAGCAAAGCAACCAAATGTTTGCATATCCCACTCTCAGCCACACAAGAGCAGGAGCTATTAACTAGCAGACGATGGCATGGATCTTCTGACGGATGTCCGCTACAGGATGGAGTAACACATAAAATTTTCTAGCTCTGAATCTCATAATGTTACCTAGAAAACAGAAACAAGAATATTAATAGGTTTTTAAAGAGAGTCATTAAAGGCAGTTCACTCAAAACTGAAAATTCTATTTCCTCATCCTTCACTTGTTCCAAACCTGTTTGAGTTTCTTTCTGATGTTTAACACAAACAAAAATACTTTGAAGAAAGCTGGAAACTTGCAAACACTGATATTCATAGTAGTTCTTTTTCATACTATGAAAGTCAATGGTTACAGGTTTTCAGCTTTCTTCAAAATATCTTCTTTTTAAAGGCATCTGCAGCAATATCATCAGATTAAACTACACAGTAAATCATTAATTTAAATGATTTAAAAGTAGCTCCCTTTAGTCACACTTTAAAATAAGGTTTCATTAGTTAATGTATTTGCTCACTATTAAAATAACTATTTAATATTTAACATTGTTAAACTAATTTACTAATAAATAAAAATCCAAAGTCATGCTTGTTAACATTAGCTATTACATTGTGAGTTAACAAGCACAATGAATAGGCATTTGTTCATTAATGTAAAAAACTAATAAATATTGAAATAGACAAATTGTTGATGTGAAATTAACTAATGACACCTTATTGTTTTGGGTCACCCTCCCATTTAATTACAATGTTATCGACTAAATAGAAAGCATGCTATCTACACTGTTACACTGCATCTGTCATCTCCACTGTTTCAGCAATAAATCTCAGCATTGACAGTGCTATTTGTCTGTTGTGGATGGAACGGCATTGTATTATTTTATTCCTAATATATCTTGCTCAATAATCATGCTTACAAGCTAAGACAGCATCTGTGTTTCTGTAATTATCCGAACTGAACAGTGGTGGTCACTTTAGAACAGTAAAAGTATGAATGGGACAGAATTTCACATGTATGCTGTCCTACTCTCAGCTGGTGAGGAGACTAAGATTTCTTCATAGATCTATCGGTAGTAATGAGCTCTCACTGAGATCTTATTCCTGCCCTGTTTTAACCTGACACTTTGAGACAGAATTACGTACACATATGATTATTTTTACTTACGTGATAAAGCTGCAGATGGACGGATCGTAAGAGTATTAACGCTAAAGTTAGCCTTCAGGCTAGCTGAACTTACCTTCATAATTGCACAGGTAGGAAGATGCATACAACTTAAAACCCTTCTCAAGCTTTGCTCTGCGGTGTTGTAGAGCACATCCGGACAATCATTTGCACATCGTTGACCATAATTTACTCGCAAACAGCGAGTAAATATTGACGACTCTGCCATACTGTTCACCTCCGCTTAAAATCACCAGACCGGAAGCTGGACCGCGGCCTTAGACAAAACGCGGAAGTAATGCGTGCATATAGCCCATTGACAACTTTTGTTTTAGGCAAAACTCCACTTGCATGCTAAGAACACGTGCCTTTATTATGAAATAAATAAACAGCCCACTGCACTGCATGGTCAGCCCATCAAAAGGAACAGAATTAATAACTGATCATGCAAACTGACATTGGGTATCACCATATGACTAAGCTAGAATATCAAAACTCTACAAACAACAACAACAAAACAGAATGTTTATAATAATTGCGTTAAAAATACTCCCTGGTGTCACGGTTACGATCCGCTTGCGTTAATTGGAGGCTGTGACTGTCAATCATTTCACTCTGATAGGGGGCGGATCCAACGATGTATGTACTTTCGTGGCTTCTGTGAGGCAGATTTTTATTTATTTTTTAAATCCGGTAAAATACTCGTTATTTTCAGACTGCACCGATGAAACATCACGTACAGTACATGCGTTTGAAATGCGAAATTGCGATAATTATGGAGGAAAGTGTGCGAAATCTCTTCACTACGCACGCTGACTGGAACATTGGAGGAAGGAGAAAATGGTAACGTAACGTTAACGTATCTTTTGTCAGATATCGTTGTTTAAAAGTAAGATGTGTAAATTCTGTATCGTTTGCCACGTGTGTTTTAACCTTTATGTATACGGTCGAATTTAGAAACATTTTTGGACATTAATTACATAAAGTTGGTTTAATGGTGGACAGTTGGTATTTGAACATTTAGGGACCGTCTCTAAAGTTTCATACCACACACTTTTCTAACTTCAGTAGCGTTTGCGGTGAATCACTTTAGAAACACTAAACAAAGTACTTTAACGTTGTTGTTTTTTGTACTTTTGCACACATTACATTAAATAACATTATTGATATTTTTTTAAAGTATCAAAGTAAATATTGCTATTTTTCATTACTGTCCTCAGATTCAAAATATCACAAATTAAAATGTAAACGTTGTAGACTAACCATATTCCGTACACAACAATGTTCCGTACATATTAACGTTACCTTTCAACGCTGATCTCTGAATAAATACTTACGGGTCGTAGGCAAGCTATATATTAGGGCTGCTCGATTTTGGGAAAAATCGTAATTACGATTATTTTTTGTCATAATTGTAATTATTCCGAACGATTATTAGTTGTAGTCAAAATTATTAGCATTCCTCAGAATTTTTGTTTCTTAAAGAAATATTTCCCAAATTATGTTTAACAGAGCAAGGAATTTTAAAAGTATTTAATATTTTTTCTTCTGGAGAAAGGCTTATTTGTTTTGTTTTGGCTAGAATAAAAGCAGGTTTAAATATTAAGAAACATCTTTTAAGGTCAATATTATAAGCCCCTTTAGGCAATGTATATTTTGATTGTCTGCAGAAGAAACTACTGTTATACAATAAACTGCCTTATTACACTAATTAAGCCTTTGAATCACACTTTGAAATTGAATGCTTGTATTTAAAAAATATCTAGTCTAAAATTATGTGCTGTCATCATAGCAAAGAAAAAAAAATCAGTTATTAGAAATTAGTTATTAAAACTATTATGTTTAGAAATGTATTGAAAAAAATCTTCTTTCCATGAAACAAAAATTGGGGGAAAAGGCTTGCTAATATTCAGGAGGGCTAATAATTCTGACTTCAACTGTATATATACAGTTATTTTCCACCCTGCAAAGGAAAGAGAAATAAATACAATGGAATAAAAATATGAAACAAACTGTGGTTTAAGCATCTTCACTGTAAGAAAAACACTTTAGCTACAAAAGTCTTCAGTCAAGAGCACTGAGGGATTTTCTCATTGTTTTATTAATAATGATAAAAAAGGCGGCAGTAAGAATTGCGCGCTGTTACTTTAATGGTTTTGCTTTCACGTGTCTTTTGATCCTTATTACAAAATGAGGGTTAATATGAATAAACACTAAGCACCGCGTTTTGACACCTATTTGGCGCTCACGTTAAGATGACTTTAGATGTCTGCACTCTTCTCGTCACAGTGTGCGAATGAGACCAAGTGCAGACCACATGCTTCTGACTGTCTGCGCGCTGCACACACATAAGCATGCAGTCTTTCGCGCTTTTAAGAGCAACAAGTGAGGAGAACTGGAAGGGGGGGGGGTAAATAATGGAATAATCGTTTATCTTAATTAATGATTCTTCATAATCGTTACAAGCCCTAATCGACATCGAAATCGGATTTTCGATTAATTGCACCACTCTACAATATATTTGTTTAATCTTTATTTCTCACTCTTTCAATCTTAAGCGTTACAGAGACCTTCCTACTTTATGTTTCCGAGTAAATTCAGTAAGTTTGCTATGTCCACCTAATGCGCTTGAAAATAGACTGTGCTTAAGTGCCAGTGTCACCTGGGAGGGGAGACATTTAAAGCAATGACTGCATTTGCATTTAATTTATGCATCACACATGCATATTACTGTCTTTATGAAGTAAATATTATGTTATCACAAATTGTTAAATAAATAATCTTTTGTTGAATAAATGCTTTAAAATTAGGATATTTAAACGTCAGTTGTGAGTGATGACCGCATGACGCAGCTCTCCGCCAGAGAGAGCCTATGAGAGAGAGGCTGCAAATGCTGTTTGGGTCGTCTTTGTGCAGTGATGATGTTTATATTTATAAAAGGTCAGTCAAGTTAGCGTTAATTTGCATGAATTTAATGTGTTAATATTTTAAATTGTCATGCTGTTATAAAATAAACATAATATAAAAATTAAATGATTGTGAAGCTATTTAATTTAAAACTTTCATAAAAGAGTTATTAAATATATCATTAACTTCAAGCTAAACACAACAATAGTATATTCTGACATATGTTTTTTATAGGACTTCAAACAATGCCCATTTTTGCCAGTGAATTAAAGTTATGCGCCCTGTACGGAACATATTTTTGTTGTGTACGGAACACCGTTAATACCTATCATCTTCCTTACACATGCGAAGACGGTACTTTTCTAATCTTTTCTCAAAAACTACTGGTCCAAAAGACATCAATCTAGATTTGGATTGTGTAATAGGTATTCCCCCAGTGAATGAACACACAACATGCTTATCTGGCTTTGAATGACAGAGGAGGGGTCGTTTAAATGCGCTGAATAGCGAAAAGTGTACGGAAGATGGTTAGTGTAAGTTAGTTCGCCCAAAAATTAAAATTATGCTCATAAAAACGCTGCTTACAAAAAATACCCGTGTAGCCTACATGTTATCATTGCCCAGACATTTAGGTGTAACCTGAGAGCTCCCTCATCCTCTATAGAGAAATATGACCGAGAAAATTACCAAAAACATGCTCAAAATGGACCATATGCTATCACTGGTTCAATCACAATATAAGCTACGAGAATAGATTTGTGGGCACATAAAACAAAGAACACTGCGTTGTTTTGCAGATATACTGTACTGTATATTATATCACTGATGTCCCTGTGCCTTGTTTTAAACTTAAAAGTTGTGTGTGGACATTTGGGGTCTACATACAGTAGGTGCACAGTGGTCATGAATGTACACCCTATACAGATAATGAGAAAAAACTGTTAAACGAAGTTGTTTTTGTTTTTGTGTGCACAATCATATTCTCAGTGTCACTTAATAGTCCGATTAAATGTCTGAAGACACATGGACTGTTTTCACAATGTTTTTGGGTATTTTTCTTTTTTCTTTTAAAACATGAAAAATTCGAGGCTAGTGTTGTCATGATGCTGGAATGTCCAGCTTTAATACGTTACCTTGAAAAATATCAATATCATTTTCATAATATTAACAAATTCCACAATATTAAGAGTATTCAAATGAAGTAAAAAGAACAAAAAATGGCTAAACTATATATTGTTTTGCATTTTCAAGTAAAATTACATTTTATATGGGGTATGTCAGCAGTCATTAATTCCAAAATACAATATAATAAACAAAATTAGTGTAATGTTATCTTAATTAATATCAGGCAGCAGGAAGAGAGAGTGTGCCAACAGAGAATGTGTTCATATTATATTGTAATCATATCTTCATGTGTTAAATTATAAAATAAGTTTGATGGTTATTCAACTCCTGGCTGTTGAGAAGAGAGGAGCAAAGCCTGTATCGATACTAACCGAAAGCAAGATTGTATCGTTTTAAAGATTTAAGTTAGGGTTGGGCGATTTATAGAAATGCAATCTAAGTCGGCATTCAGAACCTATAATCGATCAAATTTTTCCAGGTTTTTTTTTTTTCCAATTACTTTTGGGTATGCACAGGTATTGTCCAGCGCAGCCTTCGCGTGGTCGCATACCTGCGCACCTTTCAAAACATGTAACTACACATTGCACGTTTGCACTACATTGATGATGATTTGAAGCTGCGCCAGACATGCTGTGAGATGGCATATTTTCCATTACAATACAATTATTTAAATTTAAAATCTTTGTTTTCTGAAGTTAAAATATTATTTGCAGGATATGCAAGAGTTATTTTATTTTAAAGAGATACTGTTTATTTTCTACTTTTAAAATGAAAAACATAATATTAATAATCGAATTTGTTTCCAGAAGTGCAAGTTCTTTATTTTAACTTTTTTATAATAAAGAGTGATTGCTGGTTTTAGGCAACGTTTTTTTTTTTTTTCCATTTTAGTTTTTTAATGTTGAAGTTCAATAAATAATTATAGATTGTGTGTGTTTCCTTTTTGATTACTTTAAAATCAAGTAATGCATCCTTCATTCTAAAATCTCTCACTTGTAGTATGTGAGCATATTTACTGTACAAACTTACCAGTGGACTACGAGGGTAAAAAAAAAAAGTTTAAATAATTATTCATTAATCGTAGTCGAGTTAAAAAGTTCAATTAATTGAGATTATGATTTTAGGCCAAATCACCCAGCCCTAATTTGAGTACCAATATTTAGTGATGTGTATATATATCTGTATTTTTTACACTAGTCAGGACCATCAGGGTGCTGTCAGAGAGTAATAATTAATAAGATTTAGATTTTTGGGTGAACTAATCCTTTAATGTTCAATAGCATTCAGGGAGAAAACTTGTGTCTGTTGTTGTAACACAAAGAAACACAATGGAAGTGTTACTTTGCATAAATTAATTGTGGTGGTTTGATATATTTGTTATCTAGAAAAGTTGTATTTTAGTTTTGCTTTGCCATTCCCTTTTCAATTCAGATTTTTTTAAATTAGATGGTTTACAAAAATGAAAATAATATTAGCCTGTTACTTATCAAAATTGTCCAACAACTCTACTATATTGAATGTACAGTTTGTATAAATACATATGTGCATTCATTACTGTAACAACTGAAGTAAATTTTAGACTAAACGTTAATTTAATTTAATTCTATGTATTGTTTATTTGTTTTAATGAATAAACAGGAAAACCTGCTACTTCAGATGATACAATATTTGTCACTTTTACTTCGATCAGCATTAAATGAAATTTCAAACAAGATCAGCTAGAATGAATTGGTTTCTCTTGTCCCCCTTCATCTCTCTCTCTCTCTCTCTCTCTTTCTCTCTCTCTCTCTCTCTCTCTCTCTGTCTCTCTCTCTCTCTCTCTCTCTCTCTTACTCTCTCACTTTCTCTCTCACTCTCTCTCTCTCTCTCTCTCTCTCTCTCTCTCTCTCTCTCTCTCTCTATCTTGATCTTGCACTCACACTCTCTCTTTTTCTCTCTCCCTCTCTGAAGCACACACATGCTGCGGCTGAAAAGACTCAGAGCATCGTACTGTAGCGGATAGAGGGATGCACGCCTCTCTCAGTAGATTATCCCTATGCTTACTGGTTCAGATTACCAACCACAAAGATGCAGAGGAGGAGAAACACAATGGAGAACCCTTTATTCTGTTCATCTCCCAATCAACACCATGGATGGATTCAAGTCTCAGGTAGGACTGTCCCATAAAAGGGGTGGAGATGGCAATGCTTACACTTGGAACAAGAGGAGAAAATCTGCAGCGTTTTAGCTTTAGCTTTACTTTTTTTTAATGAAGCAATATTTGATTACTTAAACTTTTGCCTCCTGTTAGGAGTTGTTAAGGAACACTTGATTTGATTAAAAAAAATTAAAAAAAAACTAAAATTGGTTAGTGTGATAAATTGGAAAAATAAATTGTTAGCATGTTTTATATATAAAAAGAAATCTTAAGCAGAATTCTTCTTTGATATTAGAGACAAATTTTTTGGATCAGGATGAAAGTCTATGCCTCAGCAACAGTCATTTATTGCATTTTAAGCAGACATGGTAATTGAGGCATGACTCTACATGATGTTTGTTGATGTGCTTTTTTTTGCTAATCAACTAAGATCAACTAAGAACACAGTTTTGAGGATTTGCCTCAGAGGAATTTATTATGTAAGCCATAGAAAAGAGCTGCTCAGTAAGTCCTTGTCGGAAAGTAACTATAGTTGTGTTTGTTACTGAGACAATTCAAAGTACTTCGACTTGAGAACAAGTCTGCTGAGTTCAAGAAAACTATAGACATTTAGTACAACTGAGTTGTTGTTTGATGGGTGTTTTTCATTATCTCATACCACAATGATGTTGAGCACTCAGAGAAGTTCCAGACAGTAGCCCGTGTTCTTCCTCTTTCATTTAATCTTGGTCTATTGTAGTTTCTGCCCTCCAGACAGACACACTGACGCACAGTCATCTGCTGTGCATGATTACAATGACAAAAGTGGAAAAAGTCACATGATTATGTACAGTACGTCACATGGAGCATGATTTGCTCATTATGCCTAAATAAGGATACCATACCTCCTGCATGCTTTTTTGAATGTGACCATTATTAATGATTAAAATGGTGATACACAAACATTGACCAACGTCATAATTAAATTGTGACCATCCTTAATGTGACCATCATTTAAAATGCATCACTTTAAAGTTTCCTTTCCTATTTACAGAATTATTAACATAATTATTAGCCCTCCCTTTTAATTTTTTTTCTTTTTGAAATATTTCCCAAATGATGTTTAACAGAGCAAGGACATTTTTACAGTATGTCTGATAATATTTTTTCTTCTGAACAAAGTCTTTTTTGTTTTATTTTGGCTAGAATAAATGCAGTTTTTAATTTTTAAAAAAACATTGAGGGCAAAATTATTCGCCTCTTTAAGTTATACGTTTTTGATAGTCTATAGAACAAATTACCCTAACCTGCTTAGTTAGCATAATTAACCTAGTTAAGCCTTTTTAAATGTCATTTTAAATAGTATATAAGTGTCTTGAAAAATATCTAGTCTAATATTATTTACTGTCATCATGGCAAAGATAGGTTGCACGGTGGCGAACTGGGTAGCACGTTCGCCTTACAGCAAGAAGGTCGCTGGTTCGAGCCTCGGCTGGGTCAGTTGGCGTTTTTGTTTGTAGTTTGCATGTTCTTCCCATGCTTGCGTGGGTTTCCTCCGAGTTCTCTGGTTTCCCCACAAGTCCAAAGACATGTGGTACAGGTGAATTATGTAAGCTAAAATTGTCCGTAGTGTATGTGTGTGAATGAGCGTATATGGATGTTTCCCAGTGATGGGTTGCAGCTGAAAGGGCATCCACTGCATAAACATATGCTGGATAAGTTGGCAGTTCATTCCGCTGTGGTGACCCCCCTTTTAAAAAAAGAACTAAGCCGAAAATAAAATGAATGAATGAGTGTGTGTGTGTCTTTGGGAAAAAAGTGTCTTCATTTTGAGAAATGAATGAATAGTTTGGGCAATTGTGGAAACAGAATAAGATATACATTTTTATTGTATTATAATTTTAATAAAAAAAATATGTTGCAGCACATTTCAGATGATTATAAACATATTCAAGTCTTTAGATCATTAGAGAACCTTTATCTAGTCTCACTCCTCAAGATCCCATTGGATTTTTTTAAACAGCAGCACATGAAGGTGACATGTTGTATTGTTGAAGCAGTGTTATTCTTGTGCATGCTTTATCTAGAATATGTCTATTCATGCTTTTGTTATGATGTATGCGTGCACATGTGTTCTGCGGTGCTTTCTCAGTTACACTTTGAAAGCCTGGGGACTTAGTCACACACGGCCTCACTTTAATACCCTGTTAATTGATTTGTCCTCTGGAAAATGTCAGTGGGTGTGAATTGAGCTCTTATTCTCCCCTTGGTCTCTTCAGGTTCTTCCACCGAAGCAGCCTTCCCTTCTCTTTAAACTAAATGACCCATCATAAATATCCCATCATTCCGTTCTTCGCTTAGGTGAGCATGATCATGAATTCCACTTCTGGTTAAATGTCACTGCCACCAAAGATTTAAAATAGGGGCTGTAATTTCAAAACAAGCATTCTTTCTTTCTGTAATAGGAAGAGATGCGTGCATGAATTACAGAAGGCTCAAATTGTAAACTCGGATCAAACATGAGTGCAGATTAAAGTGCCTTTGTAAAATCAGGTGGTATTCTAGGGATTCTATATTTATCGAGTCTTTAAGGAATAGTTTATCCAATAATGAAAATGTTCTCATCCTTAAGCAAGGTTAGGCCAGCATGGTATTTTGTTTTGCTATGATACATATTGTGATACAATATACCACCAGATTATTTGAATAGCTCTATTTGGAAAGATTTAGTAATTTAGTTTAACTGTGGTAAATAAGTATTTTTCTATGCAGTGCATCTTCATAAAATATAATAAATCATATATAAATATGACAGAGCAAAAATATAAGTTATATAAACTGGTTTATGGTTTCTAAGAGATCTAAAAGTATCACATACAAAAATGTAACAATCAAATGTAAAATAACATGGTCATAAATAAATGTATACAATAAAATAAAAATAATATTTAATAAAATCTCAAATCTAATATTGCGATGTGACTATTGCAGATAAACACATTGCGATATCGATATCGATGCTTAAACAATATATTGTTAATCCCCAATCCATGCCAATATTTTTAGAAGATTCTTTGGTGATTCATACAATGGAAGTCATTTACTTCCAGCACTTTGACAGCCAAAAAACAGTAGGACTGGGTGATTAATTGATGTGAAATAGCAAACGATTGCTAATTAAAATTACAAAATTGTCTTACACACCTTGTAGGTGATGCACGGTTGTGTGTTCAGTAGTAAATCCCATCCGAAGGCTATTGTCGTTCTTGTGCAGAAACTCCAAACCTGAATAAACCCAAGAAATCCCTATAATGCTTGTAAGATTTTACTGCTTCTGTTGATTCAGAGTAACTAATAATCACTCAACTACAGAATCATCTCACATAATTACTAACAATTGACTGAAGTTATTAGGCAAGTTTGTCGTAAAAATATATATATATATTTTTTAATTGTATTGAATGTCATATTTTTACTTACAGCATTGAAGTAGTTCACTGGAAACCTTTGCAAATTGTTGTCATCAGAGAATGATTATCTTTATTTCATTATAATCCAATTAAATTGTTTCTGATTTAAAGCGTGATTTTTGCACTGCTTGTCGGTGTAGAGCTCTGTAGTAAATGCTGCTGCTGGAGTTATAGAACCAACTTTACTCACAAAATGTGCATGAAAATCGACTTGATTTAGTTGCTTAGCAACCCCCACCCCAAAAAAAAAAAAAAAAAAACAGGCTGAAGAGAATGAACATGTGGTTCCTGATACACTAAGGTGAAGCAAAACCGTTTGTCAGTTCTTATCCAAGGACAGTTTCAGCTTCTTTATTGCTGGACTGAAGAAAACTACAGGAGATCTTAGGGTGCTTTCACACCTGCCTTATTTAGTTTGATTGAATCGCACTAGAGTTTGTTTTCCCTTTTGGTGTGGTTCATTTGGGCAGTTGAGAACGCAGCAATTGTACTCAAGTGCACACCAAAAGCGGACTAAATAAGCGTACCGAGACCTGCTTTTTCGGGACACTTTTAAATGAACCCTGGTTTAGCTAAATTAATTCACGCCTCCTCCTGAAGTGACGAGCGATGCATTAAAAAATCGTTTTCCAGCCGCGGCCAGTTTTGTTTACTCGTGGGAGTTCATTGGCATTTTACCGCACGTCAATTCTGACCAATCAATAAGCAGTTTAGGAATTATGTTCAACAACATCTGGCCAATGAGAGATGTAGATTTTGTCATATGACTGCATTTTGGTTCGTTACTACTGACTTTGGTCCAAACCAGTTGAGTGGCATGAAAACGACCCTAAGACAGTAGAAAATGCAACAATTTATCATTTATTGCCCTTTGTCCGGACCAATTGAAGAGAACTACAGATGTGAAAGCACCCTTAGATGGTCTGAGTTATTTAACATTCATTTTCTTTTGATTTTGGCTAAACAGTCTTTTTAATATAAAGAATTAAGTCATCTAAAAATTTAAAAATTGTCATTTACTTGTTAATTTGTTCATGTTGTTTCAATCCACTATGCCCGCCTTTCATTTCATACGAAAAAAGATGTTTTGAAGATTGGTTTCTAAATGACAAATTTATATTTCAATTTGGAAAAAAAAATTATTGTTAAATATATAATTTTAAAAAACAAAATATTTTAAGTATATGATGCATAAATATCTGAGGCGTTCCATGTTTTAAATAGGTTACTAACTGAAATCACCTAATTTACTAGCCAAATAATGTACTGTAAAATTCAGAGCTGTTCTATAATAGCCCCAAAAACTTACTACACACAACAAACTGAATGCCAATAATAAATCCACACAAAAAAGAAAGTTCATGAGCAATTAAGTAAATTGGAGATGTCCTTCACGCAGCCAGTGAGGCTGTAACGATTACTAGCTGCAAATATGTATACTGAATTAAGTACTATAGATTTGCTTTGTTCTTAGTAATCAGAAAATCCAATTTGTAACCTTCACTCATGCCATTTGGAAGAGGGCAGAGATGATTGGATGCAGGGTCATCAATCAAACATGTAGCAATTGAGATATTAGACACACATGGGTGATTATTACTCCAGTTGTTTACTTGAGACTTGTTGTTCAAGGACGTTTGTGTAGGTGTGTTTGCATGCTCAGTGTGCATGTTTCTGAAACATCATTGATCCATAATTCATAATTCCAATTGTGCTGTTGAATTAGTATCATGGAAAAGTGTCTGTGTGCATGCATGCACATGATTGCATGATAAATGACCGTTCCTTTTCCCATGCACCTATTCACACCAAATGCATGCAAACATTTACATTTATGAAAACGCTACAGCACATATTCATTTTTTTGGCAGGATGTAAAACAAAAGTCTACATCTACACTTAATTATTATTTATTTTTCACAGTAAAAAGCAAATAAAAATCCATAACAGCTGGAAGTGGCAGGATATTCAACATTCAACATCCTATGTGTTAACTGCATCTATAAGTAGTGTAAGATCTCAAATCTCACAGATTGGACCATTTTTTGAAACAGCAAAAAAAGAGATGTCATTTGCTTTCCATTTACACAAACATATTACTGCAAAACCCATTGGTATTAACAAACAAAACTTCGAAGTTGAAATTTTAATAAAAATCAAAATCAAAAAAGAAAGCCTATTCAGTGACATGATTTTGATGGTTGTTTGTCGCCACCCATTGGTTAAGCAGTGTAATTGATAAAACATTAATCAGCATCAAGTTCCATTAAACGGTGATTTTAAATAGGGGGGTGGTTGAGTGCATTGCTTGCACTTGGTGAGATTCTCCTTTTATTTAAGGAGAAAATTACAAAGCACTGCAGTGTTTGGGTTTTCTGTGTTTGTCTGATATAATTAGTCTACCCTGAGCTGATCGGTCAGTTCTTGTCACGTGACTCGCGCTCCCAGCATTCATTCATCTGGGTGAATCTGGAAGGTGGGAAACTAGCGTGAGCCCTAGACACAAAAAGACGCAATATGCGAACGACCCCTAAAAGTCATTTTAAAAAAGTCATTTGCGATCTCCAGCAGTTGATCTTCTTGCACAGACATGGTGGATTAACCTGATTTGTTGACAAATGGGTTTCAGATCTACTCCTTGGCAGTTTGTGGGTCCTTCACTGCACCTTTTCCCCTTAGAAAAGAAACTTTCTAAAGACTTCTGTTTCTTACCTATTTTACTGCTTGTGGGTTAAATTTGGTCGCTCAAGTGACTGAAATGTGAGCGAGAGAATACGGTCATTTTTAAATAAAGCAGCTGCATAAATGCTAAAGATTTCAATGAAAGTGAAACCATAAACAAAAGCCTGACCCCTTCTATGTTTACAAATACAAGTGCAGCTTTTTACAGCTCATTTCTGGTTAATGATTACCTATGTGAACATCGTTTTTTGAATATACCGGTAAAGTCGTTCCAGTAATTTTCCAGATATTTACTGGTATCACTGTGTGAAAGGGGCTATTGGTTACAATATAATTTTTATAAAAGTCATAACATTTCAAAAGTCTTGTAATAACTCCCACTAACACTTTCTCCAAATATGTGACAATATTTACATACATGCGTTTGACAGACACTTTATCTGAAGCAATGTACATTGCAGTCAATGTAGTTTCAGGGAATTGAAATCCGATGAGTTTGGCCTACCCGCATTATGCTCTGCAGTTTGAGCAAAAGGAATTTCCTACCGTTTCTCATGTCACCATTTGTCATTGTTACTAGAGTGAAGTGAGATGTATCTCTGCTAGATGTTTATCACACTTGAGCACAGCTGTCAATGTAAGACTGATATCCCTTCTGCTCTGATCCTCGTACATATAACCTGTGGTGATGGGAATCTATACATTTTCTGTCTTTCTCGACTCTCAGAGCTGTCAGAGATGAAGTTTTGACAAACGTGGTTGTCACCGTCTCTGCAATGACAAAGTAGATGCAAGTGGACTTGTGTTTACTCATACAAGGACAGTCAGAGCTGCTGTATATCTTCAACATCAGTCACACCAAACGGACAGCATCTTTGTTATTTCATATTTAAACCTCGGATAATCAAAGTTGGCAAGGGAGCAAGGGAAATGAGATAAAGAAGTAAATATAGAGAGGAGAGGGATAGCACAGAAGTCTTGAGGAATTGATCATGTCATGTTGTCAGTGCACTGTGAAATGAGTGAGGCAGGAGAGCGCAACTCATCATCATGCATATCGTACACTTCTAGCAGAAATAGACCATGACTGAAGCCACACAGAATATTTACTTTTTTTCTTCAGGGCTGTTGCACAAACACTGACCATTGTTGTATGTTGTTGAATAATGGAGCAGTTTGCTGTTTGGTTTGTGTAGCTTCCGGCAGACATTTTGTTGTCATTGTGACTCGATAAATAGGAATGGTTCTTTGAAAGGAATAATTATGCGGTATTCACTTGTAAAGATGGATAATATAGTAGTCCTTGTCCCACCTGTCTTGGTACTTTTGTCCGCTAGGACTATTGTTTTATCTTTGCTCTAATTTGAGTGCTTAACAGAACAAAAGAAATTCAAATATAAGCTGTAACTGCAGTGCCATTAGCCCATTTAGGCTTTTATTGTATAATTAAGGGAAATGGCTTTCACTACATTGCTAATGCAGCCTAGAATTAAACGGACATCTTTTTTGAGTTCTGTACAGTTTAAGATGAGCATGAAGGAATCTTTTTTCCCATTCTACAACAGTGCAATTGTGAATATAGAGAATTTGTGAGTTAAAAATATCAAATTTTATAATAAAAAGTGTTATCTTTAACTATAAAGCTTAATGCATCTTTATAAGTACAAATTAGTTAGTGAATTAATCAAAATTGTGTTGTGCCAATTTTGTTTTTGCTAAAATTATTAGCAAATATCATATTGCTGCCTGAAAAGAATCCATAATGAATTTTACAAATGATGTAAGGCTTGATTTGCACCTCTAATTCTGTTACCTTTCGTGTTTTTATAATGTGCACTTATTGATTTCACTGACGTGTCATATAAAATTTATGACATATAAAGTCTAAATACAAGAAATGGCCAAAACACATAAAAAAACTTTGCGCGCACATGAAGTAGGGTTGTCATGATACTATAAATTTAGGCCACGATACTATACCAGCTGAAGTATTACGATACCCAGGGGTGAATTTAACCAATAAGCAAAGTAAGCAGCCACTTAGGGCCCAATTAAATTTTGGGACCCTTAATAAATACCTAGAAGTATAAATTATACACACAACATTGTTTTTTTTTTTATCATATTTTACAGGGCTCGAAATTAACTTTTTTACTTGGTAGCACCGGTGCTCCCAACTTCAAATATTTAGGAGCACCAATTTTTTTTTAGGAGCACCAGAAAAAAATTAGGAGCACCCACCAAAAATGAATGAGCACCGCTGCAAATTGCTTTTTAAGGGATTTATTGTATTTTAAAACAACATTAATAGGACTGACAAAAACCAGAAACAGCTATCTAACTAATGCTGCGAAGACATTGATATTTGTGTGCAATAATTCCAAAATGAATGTCTAATAATTAGGCCATAGAATATTAATGATGATAAAAAATGACAATAATAGTAACAATGAATTCCATTTCTCATTATGATACTGCCTTGAATGTGCTTGAATGTAGGTTATCTGCTATAAAATGTCAGTTACTTTATGAAAAATAATTGTATAGTTTGCATCAAACAAAAATGAAGCATTGCAGTAAGAAATATTTATTTTGTGCTGCTGTTTTTATATGCATGTCAATTTAATAAATAATATTTCTGCAACAAAACAAACAAAAGATTATAATAAATCATTCAATTCAATGATGAAAGCTGCAAAGCAGTCATCAGTAAATAAACAAAAAAATAATATACACCTCAAACAAGAATAGACAAAAGAAAGTAAAGTCTCACTTCTATCACTCTTTAAAAGTTTTGGTTTCAGTTTGTGTCAATTTAAAGGTTCAGTTTGAGATGATCTTCATTTTTCTGTGTTAGTGGAAAAGCAGGCGAGTCAGCCGACCCAATTTATGAGCAGGCAGAGCAGGATTCTTGCGCTAACCATCGGCGCAATACCGGTCTTTGTTATGAGCCGCAGTTTCAGTGTAAACTTAGTAAAGGCGAGCTTCTTTGGCGATGATATGTACAGTATTAGATTTGACTTTTAGCGGACATTTGCGCTGAACACGCAGTGAATGCAACGCATGGAGATTCGGGCACCTTCTCCAAGAAGCGCGTACTAGATTGATCTCAGCTGGTGGATCATTATTCACCACGTGACGTGTCATGATCGCTTTCATCTGTGCCTCAACTTTAGGTGGGGTTTGCAAACCTGTGTGCTTTAAGTTTTTACTCTTCAGCCGTTTGTATTTCCCGTGGTCATAAAAGCTTCTTCCCTGTCATCTGACAGCGGAATACCTTGAGTGATTGACAGCTAATATGAACCAATATAGCGGCAGGGAAGAGCGATTCAGCACGTTTTTACAAAAAATCAAAACAGGTTGCACTACAACCATTATCTGCAGTCGCACTAATGCTCCCAGATATATTATGAGGTCGCATAGATTAATTTTCGGGCGCATATGCGACCAAAATGGTCGCAATTTCGAGCCCTGTTTTATATGGTGAGGGTCTAACAAATTAAAATTTAACATAACTATCACATCTGCACAAATTTGTCTTACTTCCCTAATCATAGATTTCTTTTTGTTGAGAATTCACTTTAAGCAAAAAAATAATTTAAAATGTGGAGATTTCATTAGGATAATAACTTCAAAAAGAAGATTTAGTGATATAAGAGAAAAAGGTTGAGTTTAAGGACTGTTGGGCCCCATGGCTGGAACTGCTTTGGGCCACCAAATCACTAATTCCACCCCTGACAATGACAAGTTGTATCATGATTAGGGCTGCACGATTTACCGGTACTATAGTAGAATCGCAATACTATGGCTCCAAAATACTGGCGGTGCCACTGTAGTTTGTAATGGGTAGTATCGTTATTAACAGTCTATCTACAATAGATAATGTTGGATGTGGAAAAGTCACTGAATACTCACACGCTTGTGCAACAATTGACCATTTTATTTTAATAGTCTGTAGAGCCCTTTAAGGTTGCACCTTTTCTGATGTTTTCAGACGTTTCAAACATATACCTGAATTGGTTAATTTCGGTTCATGTCAATATGATTTAGTAGCTTAAACAACTACAACAATCTCTTAAAAAAAGAACGACTAAGACTGAAATTTTGAATTACTTTAGATTGTTATCTGATAAGACAGAAAAAAAACAACAGATGAAAAACCCAAAAAAGCAACAGGAAACATTGAAACAATTTTTGACCATTTCATAAGGTGTAATTTTGTTGGAAAAATGATCTTTTTATAACAAATCCTGTTTAGTATATTTTATAATGTACTTGTTGGTCAGTTATCTACCAAATAAACAAAAAGAACTATGGAATCTTGACAACCCTAATCATGAAACTATAACTCATAACTCAAATCTACAAAATAAAGCAATTGTCAGATATACTGTATTACTTATAATACTTCATTTTAATTCATAATTCCCTTATTATTGAAAACCTTATTCGTAATTTGTATAGGCATTCTCTATCTTATTTCTATATACTGTGACTGTTTTGGTGTTATTGCAATAATTAATAAATCATTGACCACACCATATGATTTGTCATGACTGATTCCACACAGTTTTGTAGCCTAAATGCAGACTGTTAAAATTAAATTAAAATAAATGATCTATTGTTGGTCTATTGATTTTTTTGCCTGCACATATGTGTAAGTATTTTAGTGACTTTGCCACATGCAACATTAACCATTTTAGAATCGTTAATGACGATACTACCGTTTACAAACAACAGAGGCACCGCCAGTATTTTGGAGTCATAGTATCGTGATGCTGCCGAAGTACCGGTAAACCATACAACCCTTACATGCAGGACAGTTGAAATAGTTAATTTACGAATCTAAACTCCAAACCTTAGACTGAATGGCATTTATGATGCTTATTATGCCAGTATATGCATTTTACTTATCTCATCTGAGTCAATTAGCACTGCAAAATTAACTCTATATACTATTACATAAATAATTATATTGTATGTAGTGATACAGCAATGAAGGTTTTTTATATATTGAGGATTATATGCTGGACTTCCTTGTACTTTAAAATTGTAATGTAATTATTATTTTGGTGTGCATTTTTCAATCAAGATAATTTAACTGGAAGAAAAATCTGAAGTACTAATTACATTTATTTTGGCTATGCTAAATTTGTATAAGGTGCCGTGAAGAAAAACTGACACTCAAGAAAGTAAAGATCTCATGGGTGCAATTTAATGTTGGCATTGTAGGTTTCTTGTCATTAGCATGTTGTGTTTTAACAGTTTTTTGTTGTGTGTTGTGTGTAGAATGTTTAATCTTGGACTCGGGATATGTTTATAAAGCACTGTGCATGTCTGTTTGTTTGTTCATGTGCAAGCTTTATTGCTTTGTGGAGATGAAAACACACATGCATAGACGCACACACACTTGCACACACAAAGAAATGCATCTCTTCTCATACAGTGATTTGCTAACTGAAGAGACCTGTATTGAGTCTCTAAAGGCAGAGCTTGCACTGATCTCAGGGACAGATGTAATTACTGCACACTATAACATACTCGCGCACTAACACTTCCACATCTCCCAATTGATAGAAGGATCCTTGTGATTCTCACAGATTCACTGTTAGTCCGCTGCCCTCTTCCTCTCTATTTTTCATTTTGTGTTGGCTTTTTTATGCCAGGTTGCCTTGGACTTATACAAACACGGACACACAAGCAAACAGTGAACCACTAAAACCTTCAGATTTACGAAGAGTGCATACATGAAGATTTCCTAATCCTCCATATTTTACTACATAATCAGTTTTTTTCTGATTTAAATGTAATTAAATGTGATATGTAATTTAAAATGAATAGCAAGTGATGCTCATAATTTGAATTGACTAGCTTTAGTCTGCCTTTTCACAAAAAGAGAGAGAGAGACCTTGAAAATGTGAGAGTGAAATTGCCAGAGAGCAAAACTCTGCCTCACTTGACTGCAAATAGTCTTCAGAAAGCAGAGCGCACAAAATATGCACGCCTCGACTCACACACATGGTGACGGCATGTTCTCGCATACACACTCTTAGCTCATTCTCTGAAGGACTAACTAAAGAAACTGGCTATGAACAGACAAGAAAGCACATCCCGTGATTTCCTGTCAGGTAAAAAATGCTTAATGTTTTACTCTCTCTGTATCCTTCTTTTTCTGACTCGCATTGTCTTTGTCTAAAACAGACTGTCAGTTTGTAGAATTGGCTGATGCTTACAGGAATTTTGTAAGAGTGCAGTGTTTATTGACACAAGACACAGTTTCTTTGAAATGTTGTGCTTCTAATTTTTCAACAGGTGTGTATAATAGATATATAATGTTTATATATATCCATAAAAAGCAAAGACCCATAAAGAGATAAAAAAAGAATATATATATATATAAATAAATAAATATATATATATATATATATATATATATATATATATATATATATATATATATATATATATATATATATATATATATATATATATATATATATATATATACACAGGGTTCAACATTTTCTACTGGCCCGACTGAACCAGCAGTTCAGATTTTTACTGGCCCTGCCAAAATTTTTACTGGCCCCACCAAAATAAATAAATAAAAAATAGCTATTTTTTGCCAGATATTTTAAATAATGTGTCAAAAATAATGTCTTTGAATGTAGAATTTAAATATTTTTAAAATGTTAAAATATTTAGCAGTAAAATACAGAAGTATGGAAAATGTACAGGTATTTTATTGCAACAAAAAGTGGCTGACTTAAAATGTAATGGAAAACTATGCAAAACATCAATTCATTTTTTTCGTTGTGTTGTACCCATGTAAATATCTTTTTCCACAACGTTGGAAGCAGACGTTTTCTTTCAGCCTCATAATTTGATGTTGTCATCTCTTCACTGTTCTGGTTTTTACCAGGTTGTGGAAAAAAATAACGTGCTCACAACAACCAATCAGATAAAAGGAACCAAAAAGCAATATGGGGTTTATGACTTTACAGAAAACGTAGCATTCTGAGACTTAAAAGCACAAATTGTTTCTCGGTTCTAAGACTGTATTTGCACACAATTGACATAGTAGCAGGCAAGTTAAAATTTGATGACAAGGTAGCACTGGCCTGATCGGGCCAGTAACGATTTTCTCTACTGTCCCGAACATCTCTCATGCTGGCCCCGGGCCATCGGGCAGTCCCTATTGTTGAGCCCTGATAGATGTATATATATATATATATATATATATCTTATGGGCTATGTCAAATATTAGATAATGCCATCGCGTGCATTGCTAAAACAACAACAACATAGGTGATAGATATTGTA
The DNA here is from genome assembly GCF_052040795.2 of Danio rerio. Taxonomy (NCBI): domain Eukaryota; kingdom Metazoa; phylum Chordata; class Actinopteri; order Cypriniformes; family Danionidae; genus Danio; species Danio rerio. The sequence continues at coordinate 34,947,727 of NC_141025.1, read as the reverse complement.
GTATTGATCATAATTTTAAAAATTGGCCACTCATTAATTTTTATCAATGTTATTTAATATTCTACAAACTCTGCTATGGCTAGTTTATCAGTACTTTGCATGATGGTTTTAGGTTGGTTGATGTATTAAAAGGATGGTTTAGGGCAGGGGTTTTCAAACTGTGGGTCACGACCCACTAGTGGGTCGCACAATGAACAAAGTTGGGTCGTGCAACGTCACATAGCTGCAGCTATATTTACATTGCGGTGAATCAAAACCAGTGCGATAGATGGCAATTACTCAAAAACCTCTTACCCTAAAAAGATTTAAAGCTTGTTTCCTACAAAAAGACAAAGCTGGTTATGTTTCACAGCTGTCTTTTTTTTTTTTTTTTTCGCTCGACATTACGACCACTGTTCCGTTTGAGCCCTCGCAATCTGCGTTTAGCCGGGAGATCTCGTGCTGAACGGAGCTCTCAGTAAGGGACCGTCGGAAAAGTGCTTATTTTTTCTGTTTTTTATTTATTTATTTTTTTTGCTCAGTCCTACGTGTTTTATTTTAAACACATTAGTTGTCTCTGAAATGAGCACAAACAGTTATTAAAGTAGTCGAATGCTTCATTATAGATCTGTGCATTCTTACATTACACCTCTGTTATCAAACAAAACACAATGAGAAATTCATTTGCTGCTCTTCACTAAATAACTATAGTAACTTTAAATAAAGCTATAAAATCTATTTCACTTTTAATTGTATTTGCATATTGATTAATTTCTGTATAGACCATTGATTTTTATAGGCTAAACTTTTTATTTTATTTTATTGTCAATATTTTCTAATGTTTGCTATGTATTCTATCATTTGGAGCTATCTGTTGGTCCCATTTTTTTTTAAATGTGAGGCGCACCTCACTGCCTTTTTTGTTGACCGTTCAAAAACATTCAAAAGATGCACCTCTCAACGGATAAAAAATGCATGTGGTGGGATTGCCCCCTAAGGTTTTACTGTTCAGAAAATGCGAGGACCACTGCACCTTTTTTGTTTAGAATGTTTGTTTTATGTCGCTATAGGCAATAACTGAATCAGCTGCTTATTGTGCGCGAGTGTTGCTGTTGATATTAATCTAATTTAAAATCTAATGATGTGATATTCAAAATTTGTGAGTCATACAGCACTGGATAATTCAAATAAGCAACCACAAGTCTCTTTTCTGTCTTCAAAGGTGTGCATAGTTGTCAGCACATTGGTAGGTCTGTCACAATAATTCATATATCAGCTTATTACACAATTTATGGACAAGACCTTAATCATTTTTTGGTGATGCAATGTAGATCATCCATACATTAAAAAAAATCTAGCTACATTTTAGTTGATTGTGCAACATCTCTATCTCTATTTGTGGTGTTAGTGTCAGTATGGTTAAAAAAAAAACACTATAGTATTTACTATAAATTACTATTGGATATTAACATGTGGGTGCCCAACAGGTTTCAGATATCGCAGCCTCTGTTACCTTTTGCCTTGCACTTTTTTGTTAACATTTATTATTATTTATTTAGGATATCCGTTTTCACTAGAGCTGTGAACCTACACTAGTCTCACGGTTTGGTTCGGTTCGGTTACGATTATCATGTCATCGATTCGGTTCAATTCGATATCTTGGGGCATCACGGTGCTTTTCATACACAGTTTTATATTTTCTTCACAGCAGCAGTTTGTGTAATAAAATGTATGAATATATTTATATTTATATTCTATTTGTAATAAAATTTTGTCATTTAATACAGTCAGATAGCTATATAAACTGTAACTCTAAACAAAAAAAACATTTAGCAAATAATATAAACAAATATAAATATCAGCTCGCTTTTTGATCCTTGTCTAGTTCTCTTACACCCCTTTGATTGGTCACACCCTCAACAAAAATGGCTGCGATTGGCTCTTGCACGCTGCACCCTCCACAGATGAGTGACACTGATAAGCGGCAGGCGGCAGCGACGATCACAGCTGATCCATGATAGACAAAATGATAGAGAAAACTTTGCAGGCACGCGCTTGTGTCTGTATCCAGAAGTATCGCTGTAAGACAGCCGAGAGAAGAGGAAAAGTCAAGCCAGCAAGTCAAAAATGGGCCTGTGACTGAGAGTGAGTGAGTGAGAGTGAGTGAGAGTGAGTGAGAGTGAGTGAGAGTGAGTGAGAGTGAGTGAGAGTGAGTGAGAGTGAGTGAGAGTGAGTGAGAGTGAGTGAGAGTGAGTGAGTGAGTGAGAGTGAGTGAGAGTGAGTGAGTGAGAGTGAGTGAGTGAGAGTGAGTGAGAGTGAGTGAGTGAGAGTGAGTGAGAGTGAGTGAGTGAGAGTGAGTGAGTGAGAGTGAGTGAGCGAGTGTGAGTGAGCGAGTGTGAGTGAGCGAGTGTGAGTGAGCGAGTGTGAGTGAGCGAGTGTGAGTGAGCGAGTGTGAGTGAGCGAGTGTGAGTGAGCGAGTGTGAGTGAGCGAGTGTGAGTGAGCGAGTGTGAGCGAGCGAGTGTGAGCGAGCGAGTGTGAGCGAGCGAGTGTGAGCGAGCGAGTGTGAGCGAGCGAGTGTGAGCGAGCGAGTGTGAGCGAGTGAGTGAGCGAGCGAGCGAGCGAGTGAGCGAGCGAGTGAGCGAGCGAGCGAGTGAGTGAGTGAGTGAGTGAGCGAGTGAGTGAGTGAGTGAGTGAGTGTGTGTGTGTGTGTGTGTGAGTGTGAGTGTGCGTGTGTGAGAGATAGAGTACTTTTATTCTTTCATTCGCAGTTAAATAGGGGCTTCTGCTTTAAATGTCAGTGAAAGGCTGGTCCAACAGACACGCACAGTAAAATTGTGCACAGCTTATGAGTTAGAGCAGTGGTTCTCAAACGTTTTTCATCAAGTACCACCTCAGAAAAAAATTGTCTCTCCAAGTACCACCAAAACGAGAAGTATTGAAGTACAGTAGCGCAGTACACCCAGTAAAGCAGCTACAACTCTACACAATTAAAAAACGTGGCAGATTACATCAGAAATATAGGCTATATGTCATATATGACATATTAAAATCATAATTTTTGATAAATTTTGAAATGTGTGTAGCATGTACATGACATATTTCATTCCTCCGCGTACCACTAAGGAAGCCTGGGTACCACTAGTGGTACACGTACCACAGTTTGAGAACCACTGAGTTAGAGCATTGTAAATACTCGTGCTCGCCTCCCTCGTGACAGAGCGCATATGAGCTAAATGACGCCAGTACATAATAACCAGTTATGATTATTACTGAACCGATACCGAATTGTCCACGTCTGCATCGCGGTGCACTGAAGAAACATTAATTTTTGCACCCTTAGTTTTCACATTCTGATTCCAATGCCTAATTATTAAATTGCTAAAATGACTAATTAATTGAGATATTGTTAAGAATGAAATATGATGTGTTCTTTGGAAGAATGTACTTGCATTGTGATGACATTGGATTGTCATTCTGGCATTATATATTGAGTGGCATGAAATGACAATAATATAGTTTATCGCAATATATTTTAGTGCAATTTATTGTATAACAAAAAATCGATAGTGACAGGCTTACTCAATGGAAACTCCGCCTCTGCTTGCATTTGATTGGAGAATGAAAAAGACAGTACTGACATAGTTTGCTTGTTCCACTTAAAGTTAAAATTTTTCAAAACACTCGCGGCCATTAGTGAATCATTAAAAAAAGGCGCCTCTCAACACATAAAACATGTTCAGTATGATTGGCCCCTAAATCATCTTTTTTTCTTTCACTTGTAAATACTCTTTTAGATAGAAGATAGAAGATATTTTGAAAAGGCTGTTTGCTGGGACCCATTGCTTTCCATAGTGTTTTTTACCTACTATGTAACATGTAGTATTGTTTGTGCTTGCATTGATGGAACGGCAGTAAACCTAACCAGTACTCTGAAATTGGGAGTGATACATACACAATACTGTATGCATTTAAAGCTGCTGGGGTTATGGGAAACTTGCATAATATTAGTTTTCAAACAATGCAAGTGTGTGCTTTTAAAATTCCAGCTTTCACTTTTTTGTAGTCAAATATACCCTGATATTTAGAGCTTGAAATACAGTAAAGCTGAACACATGCAGACCTGAGCAGCTGGAGGAGGAGAGAGAGAAAACAGATCAGCTGCTGTATTACTCTCTGACCTACATAGAAGACTTTCATAGTAGATTTCTTTGCAGGCTTTTGTATAGTATTTTGATGTACACTCGTACTTAACACTCTCTTGTGCTTAAGGATAACTTCCTAAATCCTTTTATTTATTATTTCATTTATTCATCCACAAAATTAAATGCCATCTTTATGTTAAGGGAGACTTCTAGTGATTATCTCTGGTTCTTTTCGGAGATGTTTTGGAGAATCGATGTTTTGGGTCTTTGTTTGCGTGTCTGTCTATAGATGAGACTGGCTTTTTCATTTGGTATCGAGCGTTTTTGTATTTTCTAAGGATTTCCTCTTTCATGCAGTTACACATTATGCAGAGCTTAGGGTATTAGTTTTTCAATCCTCTGCACTGTCTTATCAGACTTAGTTTTGTTATTAAATAAAGGAACATTTGCAGGCAAACATGATTTGATTGTTTGATTATTGTGGCTTCTATTCATCCCTGACCTGAAGAAGGATCATAGTTATTCACGTTACCTGCTCCAGATTTAATTAGTCCTTGTAGCTCTTACAATCACAAACACTAATTCTCAAGCTGCTTCACTCAATTGTCATCAAATCTCTAGGACGGTGTAAAACAACAAAAAAATTTTTAACCCATTTTGCAATTGTGATGTTGTGTTATTTGTGCGTGTGTACGTTTGTGTGTGTGTGTGCGTGTGCGTTTGTGTGTGTGTGCGTGTGTCATTTTGGAATGCCAAAAGAAGGTATTATATGAATATGTAATCTAGCCCTTCGATTTCAAAAGCAACATTTAATTTTACAGTTAAGTTACCCTGCTCATGGTAGAATAAATTGTCCATTTTGTAATTAAGCTGCTGCTTATTCTTTAGTTTAATAGTCGGTGAGATCACCCACAGAACTTCCCACTGCCATCTACAGATGTGGCTACTGAGAATGCACGAGTGAATGAATGTGACCACACACAATGCTGCAGTACTGCGCGGTACAGCGCAAAATGGTCTAACATAAGAAAGACATGACCAGCATGGGGCAGACATGACCAGCATATACCGTAGCAATGCACACATGGAGAAGCAAAAGAAATTAAATAGACTAATCATTATCATAATCATCATCAATAGTATCCTGAGTTTTTTATGATAGATTGTTCACTGAAAACGCAATTTTCAAAATGTTGTGAATCAACTAACAATCCTTTCAAAACGTAGCTCTAGCCTTCTTGAATGATGCTAGAGATTTGAATGTTATTTCATTAGAAGCGTAAAAAAAATGCCTCGATTAAAATTATAAAAACATTTTCACCGCAAGCAAATAAACTCCTGCAGCCTTTTTTTTTTCATAATTTCATTTCAGTTTAGTTTTTGCTTTTTCAAAACGTCAATGTTCTCGTTCAGATTTCTGTTATGTTATTTTAAAAACTGTTTAAAACATCAATTGCCCAGTATCAGTGTATTTCATGTGTTTTATTTTCATTTAGGAAAAGTCAATGTTTTAAAACTGCCAAAGTTTTCTGTTATACCATTCCTATGGTTTTATTTATTTATATTTTTTTCCTATGTTTTTTACAACTATTTTATTTAGTTTTTTTGGGCAACAGTATCTTCCGCAGAAAAGGAACTTTTACAACAAAAAGCTGGTCCAAAGTACTTTAGATGTATCTTAAAATAAAATATATTGAGTTCAATAGTGGGAAAATACATTAAAAAGACCTTATTTTAGAGTGGTAATTACCATAACAAGATACTGTGAAACCATGATATTTTTATCCAAGGTTAACATACCGTAAGAATCTTATATCGGCTTATGCCCACTGCCATCAGCACTTTTATGGAATTATTTGTCAATCTCAACTAATATATCTCTCTTGGTTTGAGTTGAAGTAAACAAAAATTCTGTCTTGTTGGATCTTGCAGATTTTTGGGGTTCTTACTTAAAGAAAATAACCAATTATTTCTGTTTGTCTAAGTGTACTCTGCAGTACAGAAGATACAGTGCTGGTCTCTTTGAATGTTCTTTCCTACTCTAGCTACTGAGGGAAAAAAAGATCATTAGTAAAATAAATGTATTAGTGGGGTAACAGATGTGTAGTGCTGAACTAGTGTGAGAGAGTCAATTTAGGGCATTTACGCAGGGAGTATTGGAAAATATATATTTTTATTTAAAAATAATAATGATAACTTGTTCCTTTTGATGAAAAGTTGTTTGTGCGAAAGAGACATGTATTGCCTTGTGGGTTATATTTCATGCTCGTTGAACTTCTATAAAAATAGGGCAAATTACTTTGGTTAAATGCCCCACAGCCCCAGATGGATTTCATTTACTGTATGAATTCACTAGTTGTTATGTCTTTTGTGGGGAAATGTTCTCTGTATTATTTGTCCCCTGAACTATTAAACTCAGCAATCGTATTTGGTGAAAATAAACTCAGGTGTCCTATGAAACAGAGAAGAATTTTTTTTTCTCTCTAGGAGATATTATAATTTAAAAAGTGTGTCACTGTAAAGACATTAATAAAATGAATGATAGTGTTTCTACTGAATCTTTTCTGTAAGGGTCTTTCAGTTCAGTTTATAGGGGTTATGAATTATTAAAGTGGTGTTTTATTAAATTCAGTATTTTAAAAAGTTTTGATTGAGATTTTGTTTTTAGTGTCTCTTTTGTGTGCACGTGAATGTTTGTGCATGCTCAAACAACAGATCAGTCTGCATGAACAGGGGTGTGCAGATGTAAAAATCTACATTTGTTGACAAACAGTTTGGTCTACTTATCAGAAATATGAATATTCTTGGCCTGACAATATTTTATTGGAAGAAATTTTTTTTTGTCATATGCCTTACCCAGAATACAAAAATACATATAAATACATTTAGATAATTTACTTTGATCATTACTATTGTAATTTGAAGAGACTTTCAAGCAGCACAACAAAAACGTTTTTAAAGACAATCACCTACTGCACTTTTAAGTTTTAGTGTTTGCATGTTTTACATGCAGGATTCGATTGGAACATTTATATTTTTTATTTAATGTATTGCTATTAAGGCTTAAATCCATAAATCAAGCTTTTTAGTCTATACCAGGTGTGGGCAAACTTGATCCTGGAGGGCCAGTGTCCTGCATAGTTTAGCTCCAGCCCTATTCAAACAAACCTCCCTATAGAGTTCAAGTGATCTTGAAGACACTGATTAGTTTGTTCTGGTGTGTTTCACTAGTGTTGGAACAAAACTCTGCAGGGACACCGGCCCTCGAGGATCAAGTTTGCCCATCCCTGGTCTATACTATCAGTTTTAAGTGAATTAAACACAATCACTATCCCATGCATTTTTTTTTTGTACATATTTGTAAAAAGGTGGCTTATTCCTCTGATTTGGCACTGTGTTGTTTGTACTGAAATGTGTGATTTAATTTTTTCCCTTGAATAGATAAAGGCCCACCTCAACCCTATATCAAATTATTATGAAGGCTGAAAAACAGATGAGTGGTGAGTCCACTAGATCCTTTCAGAGGTGCACCCAGCTCTGTGAGGCTATAATGATGATGCTAGCATTCAGCTGTGCTTCTGATTGAGCCGAGCCCAGTTTGATGACCTGTTGTCGGTGTCAGCAGGAGGATTTTCCCCCAGGATACCAACAACAGATGCTACGTGATAATCATGCCCACACATGAGCAAGCTCCTTATTGGTTAACGCGGCACCAATGTCCGCTAAAGTTCAGATTATTAAATCTGGTAGCGTTTGCTTTTCTTGGGCTTTTTGGCATTTAATTATAGTAATATTTTGATTACAACAGAGAAATACTGAGAAATCTTATAACATTTCATGCCGTTCTGCCATATAATCTTAAAATGTAAGCAAAATCAGCTCTTTTGTCATCACTTTAGACCGTACACTAGAGAATCATTTAAATACTTGTTCTAAAGTGACGTTGGTGAAGTAGTATGGTTTCTGTTGTTCTGATGTCAGCTGCAAATGTAAATGAGTGGCAGAAGAAAGTTGTTCCTTGAACAAAAGGGTTTGTCGAGACTCTTCATGTTTGAGTTTTTTTTTTTTATACACGGATTATGCCGTCAGACTGTTGTATAAACACAATATCACAGTTGTAGCAGTGCAATATGGCTGTATATCGGCACTGGTGGGGGGCATTAAGGCACTCGACTTGCAGCCTCGAGCCAACGCACGCCTTCCACCAGTGCCGATGGAGCCAAATCGCACTGCTACTCATGTGTTGTTGGTCATATGTATGTGTGTGCACATGTAATGTAATTTTTTTTTACATTAAGCTCTGTTAAGTTTTCAGGCCATGCATTTTTTTGTGTGTATGACTACACCCCTAATATCCAATATAATGTGGGTTGAAAGGAACAAATTTCCTATTTGAGTTTGATAAAAGGGAATTTGACCCTTGCTGATAAACCATAGATACTGGCATAACCAATGAGGACGAGACTCTCCTCTGTGTCTCCTTCATGTCACACTTGCAATAAATCTCTTTTTTCTGTTTCTCTCTTGAGCCATTTGTGTGTTTCGCTCCCTCTCTCTTCCCCTCCCTAGCGTGCATGTTATTGCACTGATAAGGGCTTCACTTTGGCAGTGGCATAATGTAATCTCCTTTTTGATGTGACCATGTCGTGAATGGATTCAGAAGATTAAAGGGAAAAGGCAATACTTCTAAAATTATTGACGTGTTCTAACAGCAAATGCTATAAATGATTTGATAAAATCAAAGTTGTGGTAATTTTGAAGCTTTATTTAGAGAAACTGTAAACTGCCAGCTAGGATAAAAAGAGAGCAATTGCCCACCATATAATAGTGTAAAGCTGTAAAACATTAAATTTAATTACCCTTTATAGTAACCGCGAATAAGAGCAGGCCTTGATTTCATCACAGGAGATGAGTGGAGCCTGAGTGGTCATGCTTAATTTTCTACTTTGTGCTCTGTCATTTTTCAGTTTAATCAACAACATGTCAGGGATCATAGACCTGATATAGGTGTTACAGAAAATTGAATGGCTTTTTTTTGTAATCTGCTGGCAGTGTTGCTGAATTTGCTCTCTTTCTCAGAACCATTATTCCTCTAAACTAGTGAGCTACCTACATAGACAACATTATTGGCTTGCTGTCAACAAAAAGGTACTTGTAAGGAGCATTAGCTGCCTGTTGAAGTATTACTTAAAGATTTCTTTCTTTCTTTCTTTCTTTTGCAGGGCTTCTGGGAGATAGATATTGATATAAGTATACTTCCTAAATAAAGTATACTTTTTTACTTGACATTTACTTGAGTATACTTCTTTTTCCTAATGGTGTATTTGCTGACTTAATTACTTGGATCAGTCTTGTACAGCAAGGGAGAGTATTGTCGCCAAGTTGGGTCAAAGCTAGAGATGCTGCGATCAGGATTTTTGCAGCCGATACAGAGTACCGATTCCTTGTCATGGTGATCGGCTGATACTGAGTACTTATTCTTATGCTTCAAGCTTTATATCGAATTAAGCAAATTTTCCCTCTAATTATGAACCTTAAGAGAAGATCTTGCCTTACCTAAGAGGATAAATGAAGGATGCTGCAAATAATTCTTTAAACGGATCTCTTATAACCGTTTAGGTGTGAACGTGTCATGGCCAGAAGCAGCTTTAAAGAAAATAATTCATCCATTCATTTTACTTCAGCTTAGTCCCTTAATTAGCAGGGGTCTCCACAGTGAAGGTAAAGATGACAGTAGACAACCCACTAGATCAGGGCTTCTCAATCCTGTTCCTGGAGATCTACCTTTTCTACCTAAAACACAGCTCTCACCCTGATCAAACACACCTGAACCAATTAATTAGGACCTGAACAGCACTTGATAATTACAGGCAGGTGTGTTTGAAATGGGTAGCAACTGAAATCTGCAGGAAGGTAGATCTCCAGGAACAGGGTTGAGCACCCCTGCACTAGATGATGTCATTCGGCAGTTAGAAAATGTTAGAGTACTTTGTAATACTACAATTCCAAATGAAAAACTATCATATTAAAGTCCCTTTAAGGAAAGTCATTTCACAATGACAAACAGTTTGGTCTGCTTATCAGAATTATGGGTATTTTTGGCCAGGACAAACATTTTTTAGTCTTATGCCTTACCCAGAATATAAAAATACATATAATTACATTTAGATCATTTACTTTAATCATTACTATTGGAATTTGAGAAGAGTTTTTAAGCATTTCTGAAGAAAATCACATACTGCACATTTAAGTTATGTTGTTTGCATTTAATGCGTGGCGGAACATTTCTTGTAGTCTTTAAAGTATTTCTTAATCTTCTGAGTAGTTGATGTTGAGTTACATTAAAGTTGTCAGGAGGTTTTGGGACTAAACATGAAAGCAGTGTAATGTTCTTCTCTTCTTAATACTGGTTTGATTTTCTTGTTGCTTAAAGGTACACAAAAACCAGAATGGGCACTATCTCTATGCTGGGAAAAAAGTAGCTGCTTCTGGCAATTTGTAACTAACCATATGCTCCTCTTTCTAAAGTTGTTTCTTTGTGTGCAGGATGTACTTGTAATGGTTGTCTCATATATTCGCTTCTTTGAGGTGTGTGTTTGTGTGTGTTTCTTTAATGGGGCTATTAAGTATAATGCTCATTATCTAGCAAGCATCGATTGTGCACACTGTTCTACATTGAAACATGGCTGCAGTGCTAATTGCATCTGCACATTCACGTTGAATTAAAAGATGTGGGTCCTTTTTATCCTGAGATTTTCAGATATAATTTTGTTGTAATAACTCTTTCAGTCTATTGCAAATGCACGTTATTGCTTATGATTTAATAATTTAAATGACTCAAACATGAGAGACTGTTTGTTTGCTGTGTGGGTGGGGGGGTCTGGAACTAGATGCCGTCATGTCAATGTGTCCCACGTTTTTTTTTAAGTCAGCAGGTCATGCAGCATCATTTATTGACAGACATTGATTCTTGTATATAGTTTCTTTATATTAACTTATATTTTCTTCTATATTACTACATTCTTTAGGTTTTTCTGACAAACCAGTAATTATTTCTAAACTTCTTTTTATTTTTATATATTTTTTTTTTCAACTTCCCAGGTTCTGCAGGTTGCAATGTCCTGAATTTTGATTGCCAGTCATAAGCCAATTGTAATGATTTGTTTTGGTTCAATTTGAAATTTCCCCTATCAATTGCAGAGCCCGGGGGACCAGAGTGAGTGCTCTGACTTGGCCCCCACTGATCCTCTTTTCTTTATTTTTTAAAGAAATGCTAGTGGTTTAAAAAGAAAAAAATGTTTTAAGGCCTGTGTAAGCATTCAGGCACAAAAAAGTATCATTTGTATTAAAGTGTCTTTTATTGATTTTTTTTGTTACAACTAAGGGTGCTTTCACACCTGTGAGACGAATCAGTTGTTCCGAAACAGAGATTACAATTGTTACATTGTTGCTCTTTGCTCTTGGTGCGGTTCGCTTTCACACTGCAAAGTTTCTAATCGGACCAAAAGAGCTAAAACAAGTCACGTGCAAGTAAACTCTCCTCACATTGGTCAGAGTGTCAGGGTTTATTTTGCAGGGTCCCGCTCAGCTGTCAGGAGAGGTGGTGGTTTGGTGGTGATTGACAGGGTGCGCGCGCGCGACGTGTCTGAGGAGAGACGCGGTGGGGAGGGGTGAGAAGGGTGCGCGACGATGCCTATTTGAGGACCGGGAGGGAGACGCGAGATTACCGGGAGATTATCACTCGTTTGCGGGCATCCGGAGACTCGCGAAACTTCCCGCCATACTCATAATTCTCTCTTCATATAGCCGTAAGCCTATTACATATCCATAAAACACTGTGATATAACCGCGCTGGATCGGATCGCTTTCTCACTGCAATCGAACCACTCCAGGGTTTGTTTCAATCGAGCCGAGACCACCTCATTCAAGCGATCTCGGAGCGATTACTTTGGCGCAGAACAGAGCGCGATTGCCCTGTTCACATATGCCAAACGAACCGCGCTAACTGGGCAAACGAGATACGTTCCAAAACAAAAGTGTAGGTGTGAAAGCACCCTGAGACTACACAGTGCTTTTACATTTGGTTATTAAATTTAAGAGTATTGTTAACTGAATATTGTTAGATTTGCTAGAAAAGCACAAAGCACTAGCTACACATTTCCATCCACCTATTTTTATCCGCATTTTGGATATGCGCATAAAAATAGGTGGATGGAAATGCCATGATGCGCATACATTATGAAAATGCTCATAAAAAATGATGTGCATAACTGAGTAAGAAACTTTTTATTCGATACAAAAAGAAATGCACATAAACTATGATGGAAACACTTACCGAACAAATTCCAGTATGCACATACTGCCACAGCAAATTCCATTTTTACTGTTGATATTTGACACCAGTTAATCAGGAAGTGACAATTTTGTTCTCTTTGACTCGTTGGATGGAAATGCTGCTTTATTCGCATATCTTATCTCCGATAATCTAGGTTTGCTAATTAAGTTAATTCGCATCATTGGATGGAAACATTCACCTTGATCTTTGCTCTATTGTATTTTATCTATACTTTAATTTAGTTTAGTTTATGCATATTTAAGTCCAAACTCATAACATGATGAACTATTTCCAAACAGACCTGTTTAAATTATCTATTGAAATTGTGTTCATATTGCAAACTGTTTACCAGCAAAACTAAATATTGCTGTGTGTGTGCGCGTGCGTGCTTGCTATAAGCGCACACATATACACGTGCGTGCTATACGCGTGCTATATACTGTGTGCACACACACACAGTATATTGCATAACAATATTATTTAATTTCTTTTCGGCTTAGTCCATTTATTAATCCGGGGTCGCCACAGTGGAATGAACCGCCAACTTATCCAGCAATTTTTTTCGCAGCGGATGCCTTTCCAGCCGCAACCCATCTCTGGGAAACATTCTCACACACACACACACACACTCTCATACACTACGGACAATTTAACCTACCCAATTCACCTGTACCGCATGTCTTTGGACTGTGGGGGAAACCGGAGCACCCGGAGGAAAACCACGGGAGGGAGAACATGCAAACTCCACACAGAAATGCCTTCTTGCTGTAAGGCGACAGCACTGCCTACTGCGCCACTGCTTCACCAGCATAACAATATATTATATATATTTTTTGTATATATAATTTTTGTTATTATATATTTTTTGCTATGAGATTATTTATATTTATTACTAGTTCCATATCCTTAAAAAAATTGTCCTGAGCTCATTACCAACAATCTGCAAGTTTTTTTTCTTTTATAGTGATGAAAGTTCATGCGGTTTGTGCATTTGTTGTATTGTGCATCCAATTGTAAACAGTAAGATTACATTAACATTAGGAGGAGGCTATGTGCAGCCATATATATTATAATTATCCAATTGAATGAATGGAGGCCAGCCTTCCGTTATCACAATCTGTGGGTTTGAATTGATTTCAAAATGTGGTTTTGCTTTGTGGCTAAAATTGTCAATTTTCATCCACTTGTTTGCATGGAAGTTGGTTATAAGCAACCTAGTGTGTTCAAACCATCTTCATTCAGCAGGGACAGTTTAATATTCACAGCTACACAAATTAAAATGTTATTAAATATGCATCATAATGTTATAATGCGCTGTGAGATCCCATAGACCGTCTTGAAAGCACAGTAAGTGTAACAGCTATACTTCATTAATTATTTGGCTGTAAAAGGCTTTTTACCATCATTCAGCCTGAGAAGCGGAGGTTCACCATGAATGAGAATGAGTTTGTTAGACTTGTTCAATGATCTGGAACAAGATGAGATTACCGTTTCATGCAGTGTGTCACTGTCTTCATATAAGATGAATGTAAAAATACTAACACTATGACAATGTTGTAATTCACTTTGCTTACATTCTCAAACTCAAATTATCATGGCATGACATATTTCTTGCTTACTTGAAATATTTGGAAATCTTGTCGCAAGAGCTGGCGAGCAGGGGGTTCATTATCATATAAATGTGTTCCAGGCACCCATTTTCATTTGGAAAACGTGTCTGCTACAGGTTCAGGAACTGTTTGCTTTGCAGATCTTTCAGTGTTTTGTTTGACCTTTGTATAGAAGACACAGGAGGAGTAAATTGAAAGGCACAGGTTGGATCCAAATAGGGAGACACATGATTTTTTTTTTTACTTCACTCCTACATTCTCATCACTTTCTTTCTTCTCTTTGACAGATATGAGGAGTCCTCCAGGCCACTGGATATCGTGTGGTCACTCATGTGCTGAACATGCTGTGTGGAACCCCAAATTCTGTGTGGTCACCGACTATCAAATGCTGCTTTTGGACAAGGAAGAGGTATCGATCACACACTCTTACCATATGCTTGTAAAATTGCTATTAGGGATGCACCAGATTTTCAGCTGTAAACATTATTTTCTGATATTGGAATTTTTTGGATTTTGGTTGAAAAATAAAAAAAACGGCAGAAAATGTTAGCTAAAAAAGGCTCTTCTTTGCCATGCTGCTCTGCAGTGTTCAGCATGCTTTTTTCACTCTCCCTCCTTTAGTAATAGTGAGTTTGTTCCCGTGTCAACCAAAGAACTGAGAGTGGCACTAGAAAATCAGAGAAAGAAATATAACAAAAAATCCCCATTATCTCCTCCCAATCCTCTAAATAAGAAAATGGCATGGAAAGAAAAAATCTTCAGCACAGATGCACCCTGAACTTGCACTAACTAAAACAAAAAATACAAATAAGCACTCTTCGCCAAACTAATGTGTCTAAACATCAAACAGCCTGCGGCCAAGTTATGTATGTCACATGACTTACTATGTTGTTGGGTCTCCCTTGTTTGTACTGCAAGTCATCACAAGTGTTGAATGGAAGATTAGTACGCTAAAAATGTTTAAAACACACAACATCCATCGTGAAGTCAGATATTACAAATGACCTTTTAGATATTACAAATGAACTTTTAAACAACAGAACCTTCCAACAGAAAGTCCACTCAGAAATTCAGCTTTAGGATCAAGCTAAAAGCAATCGGACACTACAAAACAGACATCGATTCCTATTGCCTCTTCAGATTTAAAGGTGTCTGTGCATGTTTGGATTGGCAGAAATCATGCATCGTCACAGAAGTGATTATGATTGACAGACCTGTCAGCCAATAGAGTTCTGAAGGTAGGTTGTACCTAATTGTGAAAGTGAAAAGGGTAGAGAGTGATAGACAGAAAGAACCCATACAAAAAAAACTATGGTTTGTAACATACACATGCACTTACTAGCCAGTTTATTGGGTACACATTACTAGTACTAGGTTGGACCCTCTTTTGCTTTTAGAACCGCCTTAATTCTTTGTGGCATAGATTCAACAAGGTACTGGAAATATTCTTCTGAGATTTTGGTCCGTATCGACATGATAACATCATGCAGTTGCTGCAGATTTGTCGGCGGCACATCCATGATGTAAATCTGCTGTTTCACCACATCCCAAAGGTGCTCTATTGGACTGAGATCTGGTGATTGTGGAGGCCATTTGAGTACATTGAACTCATTATCGTGTTCAAGAAACCAGCCATAGATGATTTGTGCTTTATGACATGGCGCGTTATCTTGCTGGAAGTAGCCATCAGAAGATGCATACACTGTGGTAATATAGGTATGGATATGATCAGCTACAATACTCAGGTAGGCTGTGGTGTTGACACAATGCTCAACTGGTTTATACTAATGGGCCCTAAGTGTGTTAAGAAAATATCCCCCACACCATGACACCACCACCAATCTCAACCGTTGATACAAGGCAGGATCGATCTATGCTTTCATGTTGCTGATGCCAAATCTTGACCTACCAAATGTCGCAACAGAAATTAAGACTTGTAGCCTCAGTTTCTCTGTAAACCCTAGAGATGGTTGTGCGTGATAGTCCAGCACATCTGGCACCAACAACCATGCCATGTTTAAAGTCACTTAATTCAGCTTTCTTCCTCATTTTGATGCTCGGTTTGAATTGCTGCAGATCGTCTTGACCATTTCTACATGCCTGAATGCATTGAGTTGCTGCCATGTGATTGGCTAATTAGAAATTTGCATTAACATGCACTTGGACAGGTGCATGAACCACGCATGCTTACCGGAAAAGCAAAGTCTCCTTAACAGAACATGTCTATGAAGTATAATTGTTTCTGCTGCTTGCAGTAGCACTCTCGACTTGTTCACTGTTCTAAAATTACTAAAAATTATTACTGTAACTGAAGCTTTGCTTATAACTGGCTGTGGTGTTTATATGCAATTTAGGTGATCAAATCTTGTGGACTGTGCTAGGTAATACTAGGTTTGAAAGCGTTGTCATCACATAGCTAAAACCAAAAAACATTGATAAAATAGATAAAGTTATGAAAGGAATAAAAATATCCCTTTTTTTGTTTTTGTCAGTGGATTTAGTGATTCAATGGTCTGTTCATAGAGTCGATCAAGCATTTTCAACTAGTTATTATTTATTAACTAGTTTCACAGTTTTTTTTTTGGTTCACTCAGCTTCTCTCTTTAAAAATATAAAAGAAAGTGTTTGTATTTGTTAGTCCATATTAGTCAATATTAATTAGTCTGAATGTTTACTGAACTTTTTAAGGTAATCTTTCTTTAAAGAATATGTGTGCAGTCTTAACACGTTCTCTTACCTCAGCCTAAGCAACAATATTAGTTCAATATTTTGTATGAATATCTTATAACATTTTTCCAATATTATTTTACTGTGTTAATTAACTCTTTGCTTTTTGAATTCAGACATACCCTGTGTGTGTGTATATATATATATATATATATATATATATATATATATATATATATATATATATATATATATATATATATATATATATATATATTAGGGGTGTCAAATCGAAATCGATCAATTTATGCTCAATTTCGATTATCGAATCAAAAAATAGAATCGTCGATGCTGCCACGCCCCCATGTCACGTCAGCTTGGCTTGCCAAGCAGGAAAAAAACAGGCTTGTTGAAGTGCTTGTTAAACGGCAGAAGCAGGAGACCTGTCGACAGAACTTAAACCCTTTCCTCTTTCAATGAAGTCGCCGGTGTTTAAGCATTTTGAATTTCCAGTGAGTTATGTTGACAATGTTCATGTTGTTGACAAAAAAACACAGCTTTGCAAGCTCTGCTATGTACGTATTAAGTACGGTTCGTCCGATAGACAACACCGGCATCGCGATCCTCCGCCCGCCCCCGTTGCAAATCCGCTCGCAAAAAGTACACACTCAAGCCCTGTTTACACTGTCTTTGTTTTTAAATGGCATTTTAGAACGACAACGATTTGACATACACTGTGGCATGTAGCATTTCTGAGCAGCCCTCCTTCCTCTCTACCTCTGAAAATGCACATCACGTGACCACACAGACACAGACGCACTCACAGCCATGCGCTCCAAACAGCAGGTCCAGGCAGTCAGAGGACTGCTTCAATCTTTCACTCACTTGTACTTAGTCATTTTAGCGCACACCTCAGATACTGTTGGCTGGTTCCTGTTGGTTGTGCCTTTTTTTTTTTACCGACGCCATTATAACGACACAGATCACTGCCTATTCACGAGTCCCACAGAAAAAGTGATTGACAGGTGGTAATTATGTGTGTAACTTGCCTTTATTCATTTACTGTATGATTTGTTTATGGGTAAAACAAAGACCATGCAGGTCATGTAGTTTAAACGGTAGGCTACAAATAATTAATTGGTCTTTAATTAATTAAATAATTATTCATAATCGAAAATCGAATCGAATCGTGCTTTCAGAATCGAAAATGTAATTGAATAGAGAATTTGGAGGATCGTGACACCCTTAATATATATATATATATATATATATATATATATATATATATATATATATATATATATATATTATGTAATGTTAATGTAAGGACATACAAAATCAGCCAAACACTCTAAACTTTTCATGAACCATTTGAACATTTAAACAAATAATTTAATAAATAACTTTTTATATATAGACGTGTGCGTATGTATATTTTCACTTTGCTTTTTGTATTAAATTAAAGCAAATGTCACAGAGTGAAAAACAAAGAAAGAGTCAGAAGGGTAAAGGAAGTATTATCTCCTGGTTGTGAGACTGAACTGGCACAAGCTTATAAAAGCGAATAGTGTGCTGTCTCTGTGTAGTTTGTCATGGTGACATGAGCAGGAGTGCGGTACATCAGCAGGCTCCCGGAGCTCACTTTTCGCCCTGGCAGTCAAGACACACAGCAGTTCACAGGGGAACAATCAATAGATGGCCCGCACTTGCAAAGAATATATGCTGTGTACCATGGTCGATAAAGAATTTCCAGCTCCCCCATAGCTCACGCTGTATGTCGAAGCTCTGTTATCAGCCTGAGAGCAGCTCTGTAATAAATCTCCACTCCTCTATTACTGGCCAGCCACAGCAGCGCAGAAGGATTCTCTGCTGAAGGAGGAGCAAGAGACAGATTACCAGATCTTTAATACTCAGAGCAATTTATTATCTTAAATATTACTTAAGGCGTTTTTTTCTGTTGCAGCTGGTTTACAAAAGATTCTGGGTATTTTTCTGCATTTTTAGCTGTTTGGATGAGTTTGTGATTCAATGATTCATTCATAAAGATATGTGTTTGCTCTATACTTGAATTAATCAGGCCTCTGAACAAATAATGTGAACTATTTAATTAGACAGTTGTTTGCTGCCATTTTATTTTTATACTGAAAATTCAAAGTTATGTTGCAACATTTCATTTGTGCAATCGTAATGCGGATTTTCATTTATTTCATTTATTACTTTGTAGTAATTTATTCAGAGGTTTTCAACAGGGGTGTTGTGACCCACTAGAACTTGGATCACCAATCTCGTTACTGGAGGTCCAGTACCCTGCAGGGTTTAGCTCGAACTTGCCTCAACACACCTGCCTGGGTGTTTCAAGTATACCTAGTAAGACCTTGATTAGCTTGTTCAGGTGTGTTTGATTAGAGTTGGAGCTAAAATCTGCAGGACACTAACAAATCAACACCCTTTTGTGATTGTTTTGTATGTAAAAAGCAGAGCTAACGCCATTTCCAAACAGATTTTGCAAACAAATGTTCAAATTTCACAAATTTTCAGACATGGAATATTGTAGTATTTGGGGAATATCATGGTTATAAGACACCAATACATTGTTTAGTGTGGCTAAAGTTAAATGTAGACTGTTTTTTGAGAGCAAATACAGAGGTATTAATAATAACAAAGCACACTAGCACAGACTTCAAGTAATACACGTTCGGAGAGTTTGGCTGTAACACCATGAGGGTTGAATGTGTGCTGGAAACATGAATCTGGGAAGGTGAGCAAGGTCATATTGACAGTCAGAGCTGGCCAAATCTTACGCTGGGATGCAGAGCGCACCAGATAGAATTTTGCCTTGAGGAGCAAACTGGTAAAGACAGACCCCATTTATTGAATATCTATTTTTGGTCCTTATGTGATTTTTTTTTTCTTCTGCATTTTTGTTTGTACAATTTTGCCATTGCATTATATATAGAAGCACTGTGATTAATATATTCATATTCGGTCCATCTGCGCCTCGTGATTTATTCTTGATTGAGTTTTTTGCTGAATTCATGTTGATTGTCTGTAGAGGTTGAATTGTCTGTCTGACACTGATTGTCCACTGATTGTCAGATGGAGTATATTAATCCTGAGATGAGGGCAGTTGTAATGTTCTTTGTCTTTTCTGTCTCTTTGTTTTCAGATTCACCCTCTGCTCCTTCAGGAAAAGAGAACTGATAGCAGTAAGTCCAGACTGCTGCGTCGCACCATCAGTGTTCCTGTGGAGACGCACTTCCCAGGGTTCCAGAGTCACCTCTCGGTGGACAACAGTGAGTGTAGTATAGTGTTGTTAGCCAATGTTTACAATGCAATATGTAACCTAACTCATCCACCTTGAGTCCCCTAACTCCCATTCCCCCAAAACACACACACAAACAAAAAAGGATTGCGATTGTAAATATTGTGATTTTAATAATGGTTAAGCCAATAGATTTAATTTATATTTTTAATGTTTTATAGTTTATTCATATTTTGTTAAATATATTTGTAACAAGGAAAATGCAGTGGCTGCTTCACTGTAAACATTTAGAAGTTGCATAGGATGATCTATCTATCTATCTATCTATCTATCTATCTATCTATCTATCTATCTATCTATCTATCTATCTATCTATCTATCTATCTATCTATCTATCTATCTATCTATCTGTCTGTCTCTCTGTCTGTCTCTCTGTCTGTCTGTCTGTCTATTTTTTTTTTTTTTTTAATTTTAGTTTTGGTTATAAAATTTTCTGCCAAGTATTTCCCTTAAAGTAAATGGAAAAGTGAGGTAGTTTTTATAACATGGGAAATGTATATAAATAATTAGCTTTTTTTTTTTTTTGATGACAATTATGCACTAATGGTTAAATCAACTCCTTTGTCATGTTTATGTAAAAGGAATGCAAGGTAATATCAGTATATTCCACTGAGTGACTTGTGGTTACGTGTGGAGTCCAGCAGGGGAGGATGTTTGCTACTGAATTGTTTTGTTGTGGCAGTGGTGTTTCATCCACTGCTGTTATTACTGCTTCACCGAGGTTACTGATAACCTAGGTTTTTTTTTTTTTTGAAATACCTTAACTTTTTAACTTTTGATGTATGGCCACTTTATTTAGCTGATTGTGTGTGTGTGTGTGTTTTTGAATGCATGCATTTTTTCTCCTTGAACATGCCTCTACATAATGGACCATAAAATGGCTTTTTTTAATGAAAGGGTTTATTGGGTGGATGCTTTGTGTGTGTGTGTGTGTGTGTGTGTGTGTGTGTGTGTGTGTGTGTGTGTGTGTGTGTGTGTGTGCAGGTTTAACTGTAATTATAGGGTTGCGGACGGGTTTGGCAGTTAATACGCAGTCTCCTAATTCTAAAGTTTAATTTTTTGGTGTTCTCTTTATCTTGTACTTTTACATCACAGCTTTTCAGTTCTGTAGCTGATTTTGAAACTGTACTTCTGTCTGTTCACTCGAGATGTGTTGCTTAATTCTGCTGTACTAAACCCATATCAAACCATGACCTCAAAACCAAGGTACTCTACAGTATGTACCAAACCGTGACTTTTGTGTTTTGTTACAACCCTAGGATCAACAAATGCTAATGCAAAAAAAAAAAAAAAAACATGTCACGAACTTCAACTTTTCTATTGTCTGACTCCTTTTCTTAATTACTGTCCTTTATGTTTAAAAGAGATTTCAATTATTATTGATTTAAAAAATAGCTAAAATTTTCCCACTTTATATTATATTTTATGCTTTATATTTAAATATTGCTTTATTATATATCATGTATATATTATGCTTCAAATTCGATCATTTTTGTTACAACCCTAGGATCTACAAATGCTAATGCAAAAAAAAAAAAAACATGTCACGAACTTCAACTTTTCTATTGTCTGACTCCTTTTCTTAATTACTGTCCTTTATGTTTAAAAGAGATTTCAATTATTATTGATTTAAAAAATAGCTAAAATTTTCCCACTTTATATTATATTTTATGCTTTATATTTAAATATTGCTTTATTATATATCATGTATATATTATGCTTCAAATTCGATCATTTTTGTTGTTTTTTCTGAGTAAAAATAACTTGCATATTACAAGAGATCACAGTACAGCCCCACAATAATAAACCATTTCAATTACTTTGAACATTGACATTTCGTTTGTCAGCAAGATGTCTTTAATCATAAATGTTTTTAATAAATACAGGTTTAAATAACTATGATGTTTAATTTTTATAGAAATACACCTATTGTTATACTAACATTTTTAAAATAATTAAACATTTTTTAATTATTTTATTCATTTTTATTTACCTTTTATTCCAACAAACATTTTAGAAAGCATATCAAATTTAAATGCCACGTATAATATATATAAATATACTTTATATATATTTATATATTTAAATATATTATAGGTGGCCATAGATCTTTTTTTTTTTTTTTCTAGATTAATATAGATCAATCTCGGAATAGATTAAAATGGCTTATTTGAATTCTGTAAAAGCCTTATAGAATAAGCGTTCTACCCAAATAATAAGTCTTTGAGAAAGTGTTTTTCAAGCCAGGTGGCGCATTAGACCAGGGGCTCATCTCCTGTTTCCAAAATGCATTACAAACTGCTTGGGAAAATGTTTTACTATGATAATTGATGATGAAAATAAATTGTTTAATAAGATATATAAGCTCAAAACAGTAAATTTTTGATCACCTTAACCCGACTAAAGTCATTACTGAACTAAACAGAAATGGAATTAAGACATGTAGAGTATGCAGATATAAGTGGCACTACTGAAGTAAACACCTCAATCAAACTATTACCGTCATGTAGGACTTTTCACCATATTTTCCTACAAGATCAACACATGTGGCTGTCAGTAAAGGACCACACACACACATTGCGAAACGCGGAACTTTTTTTTCTTTCCATTTGTCGTGCATTATTAAATTCCATATTACTCTCACCAGTCCTTACTCCTTATTTACGTCTAATACCCCAGTTTGTCACAGGGGTATGAATGAAATGTTCATGAATTAAAGTGAAACTGCCGAACTGCAGTTAAAGTCTGGCATCCTGCTGATTTGATTCAGAAGGGCACTTTTTTGTCTGACGACTCGCCTGTATTTGTTATACATCCGCGCTAACATATTAACATGAAAGTCATCATAGCTTGCGTAGAATAGACCCAGCTCCCAACCCAACTTTGAAAATAGATTAACGCAGATTTTTTTTTTTTATCACACGATAAAAGTCTCGTGTCAACGCCGATAATGGCCCACCACTGATACACACACACAACAAGATGTTCAGATTAATTTTGTTATACTCAAAAAAAAAAAAGTGTATATATCTCATCAGATATATAACTGTATTTTTCTTGTTTGCTCCTGCCAATACTGAAAAACTGATTGAAGAGACAAACTGAAGTAAATCTCCAAGCTCCCTCTTCTGCTCCCTTTGAAAACTATAGCACCTTCTGCTTGATGTCTTCAACCAGAGGCTGAATGTGAGAACAAACTTCATTAACTTACCTTGATTCAAAAACATCACAGCAATTTAAAGCAAATTAAAACATAGTCATCAGGGAGTATTTTAAACATAACTCTTTGGTAACTAAATAATATTAATGTCAACTTTCCTCTTTTTAGATGTATAGATGTAATTGTGCATGCTTGTTAGCCTCACAGGCAAACATCAAAGTGTTGCATAGTTTGCAAAGCTAGAGATCATTCAGGTGAATCAATGATGTGTGGTGAAACAGTGCTAAACTGATAGCTCATTGAAATGCTTAGCTAGACTAAAGTAGCTCATTATCACGTATATAACAGTGTGCACAGAGCCTAAAATTAACACTCGCCAAGTGCCAAATGAGAGGAAAAAATCAATACTGGCATGTATATGAAACTGTTACATATGCATGAAAGGCAATTTGACTTATTTCAGTTTGGGTTCTGATGCATTTTATTTCACCGTGATCCATTTTCACATAAACTGTTCATAATAACAATGTTTTTTAAAGTAATAGTTTTTTTTTTTATTATTGAACTTTGTTGTAATACTAAAATGATGAACATACAATAGTTTACACTTTCTTACGTTTCTTAAGCTAGCACTGGCTACATGTTAGTTTTGGACAGTTTGTTTTCAGTAAATTTAAATTTTTCATGGAATTTCTGAATAATATATTTTTGTAGTCTCTTACAATTTTAAGATTTTCAAATGACTAGGCCTAATCCCAGTTCTATTTTTGTTCCCCTTGCCCCTTGAAGTAAGAAGGGGAAGGGCTTCAAAATTTACCCCTAAGAAATGTGACAGCTACACTACAACACATTCACATGTCATCATATGCAATCTCTTGCTTCATATGAGATCAGACGATCACGACTGCTGTAGTCATTCCATTTTTTTTTTTTTTTTTTTGGTATTTATTTTCAGGAAATCACTGAAGGTGACGATATCAAGGTTATCTTAACAATATAATGTGACAATAAGAATGTAATTGTACTGTGCATTTATAGCACAAGAACATTAACATTATAGCAGACACTGTAAAAAGCCCATTTCCAGCCACTAGACGTTTGACAGGGGATTCCAGTGTCACCGAGTGACAGAATGTTGTGGGACTACTATACAGGAGTTATTATAAAACATGATGCAAAGAGACTTTAAGAGAATTGGGACACACCTACCCCTTCACAAGCATGCGCAAAATGGGGTAAGGGGAAGGGCTAAGGGGAAGAATTGGGATTGGGCCCAATACTGATTAAGGATATATAGCTATTCATAAATATTAGTCATTTTTTCTTAGTCTTTCCATATAGAGTCAATTCTGCAGGCTCTCTGTCAAATCACTCTAATATCTAAAGGCGTATGAAAGCACTAGTCACAGATGTGCTATATCTGCTTGTCACAGATGCTGTTAAGAATCATGAGAGAAGTAAGAGCAAATGAGAGGCCCATACTTATGAGAACAGTCGATCTGCATGCGCACCACATGTGTCCATTCTGTGTCTCTTTCTCTTTCTGTCTGTCTCTCTCTCTCTCTCTGGAGCAGTAGACAAACACAGAGTGGTTCCCTACACAAAGGGTGAAGGGAACACACCTCTCTCTCTCTCTCTCTCTTTCTCTCTCGCTCTCTCTTTCTCTCTCTCTGGCTCGCTCTTCCTTTCTCCTCCCATCTGTCTCCTTTCAGCACTGTTTTTCAGTTGTTGGACAGCAGTTCAGCACTCTGTGAAGTTATGGAGTCTGAGACAAGCCCTGAGTCGGAGGGTCAGTCCGGTAAGTGCTTGTGGAGGAAAGATGCTTTTGGCCCTTGACTCAGTATTGGTGAGAGATGGAGATGGAGAATTGGCATATTGTGTTAAAATGCTGTAATATTGGATGCATGCGTTTGTTGTTAACTTGTCTCAGATAAAATGCCTACAGAGTTTTGATGCATATTGTGAAGAAAACTGGAAAGCACTTGAAAAACTTTTGGTTGTGAGAGTTCACCATATTAATGGCCTTGCTGTCTTTCAAATGGTTAAAATGTACAGAGCTCTGGAGAGTTTTGTTTA
Organism: Danio rerio; assembly: GCF_052040795.2. Classification (NCBI taxonomy): domain Eukaryota; kingdom Metazoa; phylum Chordata; class Actinopteri; order Cypriniformes; family Danionidae; genus Danio; species Danio rerio. The sequence goes on along the minus strand of NC_141025.1, from coordinate 34,922,435 downwards.
AAACTCGTATCAGTCAGTTTCCATTGTCTGCATGTGCTGTCTATCTCTCTGCATGCCTGTCTGTATCATTTTATTGTATTTTGACTAAATGTTGAGTTGCATCATGCATATAAAAGGTTAATATTAATATAGTTTAGGTAAACTCGGTGCAAAATGCCTTATAAAACACTTGGATGGCTTCACATGTCTATCTGCTAATCTATTTTTGGCCAAATGATTGTTTTCTGACCAAAATAAGCTGTGGGGTGAAGCCAACTTTTGTCAGACTTCTGACTGTGTCTAGAAATTAGAGCTAGATGCATTCCTGTCTTTTCCAGACAATAATTCAGGTACGCTACTATTATTTAGCACTTTTCAGTCTTTTTCTTTTTTCCATCTGTCCTAAGCTTGTGGTAATCATTTCTGGTTTGACTTTATCGTGTTGTATCCATGAAGGATTGTGTGAAAGTCGTGGGTGACTGGAGTGTGCTGTGCAGATTTGATTATGTTAGAGCATGTGAGGGAGTTTCAGATTTGAAAGGAATTGTGTTTCTCTGAAATGTGGGTCCCTTGTGACTTTAGTTTGTGGAGAGAGAGCAAGTAGTTTGTGTCTGTGTTGGAGGAGAGGGGAGGGGGGCAGCAGGATGGGACAGGAGAGAAAGAGCAGGACGGGACGGGAGGTTGACTTATGTACACAAATAAATCTCTCGTTCTTTCTCCTCTCCCTCACATTCTTCTTCTTTTCCACACACATATTTCAATATCCCCTGTCAAAGCTCTTTAAAACCTAATGATTATATTATTATTGGAGTATTTTTCCATTGTCTGTATGCGCAGGTCTGTTCTGCAGAGAAGGAGCTCTGGAAGAATGTGGTTTGCTGAATGAGTAAACCGCTAAAGTATTTCAGGGAAAGAGGACATTCATGGTCCAACTGGGTCGATACGCTGGACAGAGAGAGATGGGGTGATTGCAAAGAGAGCTAGCTAGAAAGAAAAAGTAAGAAAAGAAACCTAAGTCCACGATACAGTAGTTGAGCCCAACATCTGTCTTAAACGCAGGCCAAACCTCACAATATCCCAGAATAGCCCCAAATAACACGGTACAACCATCCTGCTCCAACAGAGTAGATGCCCTCCCATAATCTACTACCATGGAAGTGTATAGCTACCCATTTAATTTAGAATTGTTAAACCCTTAAACCAAGATCAATTTAAAAACAGTAACAACCTAGGCTCAAAATTCTTGCATCTGGTTACAGTTGTTCAAAAATTTTCATGTTGTGTTTTGCACCTTTTTCTGCATTTTTAAAGTAAAATGTTCTTGGGAATGACATTTTCTCAGAAATAAAAAAATGTTATTGTAACAACCTTGAATTATGTTAGTTCTCACTGTATGCATATTGTAGCAACTAAAAAAAATTATTGACTGATAAGGGATAATTTATACAACATCTTAGCCAGTGTTGGGTAAGTTCCTTAAAAAAATTAATAGATTACAAATAACTGATTACTACTGGGAAATTGTAATCTGATTACATTACTAATTACTTAATGTAAAAAGTAATCGGATTACTAATTACTTTACTTTGAAGTGTTTTATAAAACATATAAAATATGCCTATAAAAATACAAAATAAACTGCAGATTTTCAGTAATTTAATATTCACTCAAAAGCATTACAATGCTTAAAAAGCATTTGAGTTCACTCAAAACTTAAAATGCTCTCATCATACAGTTTTTCCAAACCTGTTTGTCTTTTTTTTTTATAATAGAAAAGAAAAAACACTGGGGGGCGACGCAGTGGCGCAGTAGGTAGTGCTGTCGCCTCACAGCAAGAAGGTCGCTGGTTTGAGCCTCGGCTGGGTCAGTTGGCGTTTCTGTGTGGAGTTTGCTTGTTCTCCGTGCGTTTGCGTAGGTTTCCTCCGGGTGCTATTGTATCCCCCACTGTACAAAGACATGTGGTACTGGTGAATTGGGCAAGCTAAATTGTCTGTAGTGTATAAGTGTGTATGGATGTTTCCCAAAGATGGGTTGCAGCTGGAAGGGCGTCCGCTGCGTTAAACAAAATGCTGGATAAGTTGGCAGTTTGTTTCGCTGTGGCGACCCCAGATTAATAAAGGGACTAAGCCAAAAAGAAAGAAGAACGAAGTAAAACACTGGATACTTCTAACCATTGACATCCATAGTTTCCAAAAGCATTGCAGTGTATGCGTGTTCTATGTTTGTCCAAGGTAATTAGTCTACCTAAATGTACATATTCCATTTACTTCTATTAGCTGGCCTGGCTTGCATTACTTTCATGCATTTTCTATCATTCCTACGACCAATTGTTTTTTAAATAGGCATTATCTATAAATAATCTTTGAAAAGAAGGCTTAAGATCAAGCAGAGCTTCTCAACAAAGTCATCATCTTTAGCTTTTAATTACACAAGCCCTTTATATTTCAATGGATTTCGAATGGCTGTTAGCGTTTTATCATTTATTTGCTGAAAATTTGTTCTGATAGTGATCCCAACGATAAAATTTCTCTACAGTTTTATTGTTACAGTTGTGTTGTGAATTCTGCAGTTGTTTTACATTTAGAATGTTTTTAGAACTTTAGATTCCCAGTACTAGTAAGGTGTACCTAATAAAGTGGCCAGTGAGTGTATATTCTAGGTACAATTTGCTAGATGCACATCTTTCTAAAGAGCTCGAGTAGGACAGAACTCTTGATAAACCCCAAAATCAGTTATGGCGTGAAGAGAGCTGCTTTTGAATGTGTAATTTAACAGTCGAATGAAGGAATTAAAAGCTTTAGGATCTGACGAAGCTCTGGCATGTAGCTTTTATAATATGATAAGAGAGACACTTATACTTATAGAGAAATTCAATTATATAAGCTGCGGGAAAAAACAGCTCTGAATGTGTATATCCCTGTATCTAAACCAATTACCAGAGCTGAAGAAAGAACACATTTTATGAAAACAGAGCTGGACTTGTTCTTGGCATTTGGTGCATCTTGTGTCATCTGCTGCAGAGATGAAGTGGAGGGCTATCTGCAATGTATTGAGCGTTCAGACGAGAGGATGAGAAAGTAATTAAAGATAAGAGAGAGTGAGCGACAAGGGCAATGAAAAGGATAGACATCATTTGGATACTTCTCTCCCCTGCCACTCCAGGGAATCTAATCTTCTTTCTGCTATTTTCCAAGCATATGCTTGCAGGATGCTAATTCCACGCTTTACCATCTGATTCTTAACCTACAGGGACTTTTTTTTAATCTTTGTGCTATTTTAAAGTGGAGAGATTCATGTATTCTTTTGACTTAAAAGCTCCTAAAAGCCTCTTAGCTGTGCATTCACTGTAATGATATGCCTCAAGAGTCTTATTACTTTTAAACATATCTTAATCAGGATTATTTCTATATCTGCTACCATTTTTTTGCTTCATCTGACCCTTCAAAATCATTTTGTGTAAGCTAATATTTTTAGTTGAATTCAGTCAATAAATATTTCATATTTATAGGGATGTAACGATTCACCTGACTCACGAAACGATTCATGATACTAATCTCACAATATTATTTAGTCACAATTTAAAAAAAGTTATTTGAAACAAATTGAAGTTGAAGAGCCTTTTCATTATTTTAAATGCTGCACATTTTTTGTAAAATAATACATATTCTGCCATAACCAAATTGCTATTTTAGAAAAAAATAAACTAAAGAAAGAATAAACTAAAGAAGACTTTAATTAATACAAACAAACTAAAACTGCGACTGTGCTGGGATTTTCATTTTTAAAAAGAAATATAAGAATATCTAAGTTTTCTGGAATAAGCTGAGGTCTTTGAACATTTACAATATCCCCTACTAATGAAAAAACACTTTCTCTTGGGACTAAGATGGCTGATGTGGAGAGGAAAGCCTTTCCTAAACCAGAGAGCAGTGTTTACAGAGGTGTTCAACGGGCCCTCTGCTCCAGAGCATTGGCCACTATAAAATACTGATTATAAAATTACAAATTGTATAGTAGGATAGAGACAGAAGTTGAACATGGTTATGAATGTGAATAATTTATATTACTTGCATAATCAATTATTATAAGTATCAGTGTAATACACTTAAGAAGACATAATCTTGAACAATTTAAATAGTCCGTAGCACTCGTCAGAGCAAGCGGAGCAGCAAATCATCTGGTTTGAATGAATTGGCACTACTGTGACAGATGTTTTTTTTTTTACTGTGCTGGTTTATGCGCATCATATTCATTGTTCTGTTATTGTAAGTGAACGTCTTTTTGCAGTATATGCACAATGTTTGTGTTTTGTCTGTCGCACTTTACCCCTGTCATTTTACTCTGCCGCCCAATCTCTTGCTTGTCGCTCATGTGCAGGTAAAGTAAGTTTGTTCCTGTAAACACAGCACCCTCTCTGTATAAAAAAAAAAAACATTGCGATTCGTTCAACATTTCTACCGGTTTGAATCGTCACTTATTTTAATCGATTTTCAACCAGCTTACAATGAATCGTTACATCCCTAGTTTTTACCTTTATGAAACCAGTCAGTTGAAATGTTACCTTATAAATCAGATTTTAGGTTATCTTACAGAGATACATTATCAGAGAGCATTTAAATTGGCAAAAAACTAAAAAAAATAAAACAGTACTCATCAATATTTAGCATCTGCTTTCCCTGAAATGAAAGACTATGCAAATATCAACTACACTACACTCCTGAGTACACTAATTTCAAAGCTAATGATCGTAGCCTAAAAGCAACCAAACTCCAAATGCATGGGGCCTTTAAAGCATTTTGGGAGAGGGAGAGAGAGAGAGAGAGAGAGAGAGAGAGAGAGAGTAGAGAGAGAGAGAAAGTCATTTCTTGTGAGGTAAAACACAAGAAACCCTGGTCCTCATTGAGATGGAAATAGGTCTGGATTTTTGTCGTCCTACTTCACTCCTCCTTTTCTTTGAGCAGATGAGAGAGCGAGTGGAGCAGGAGAGGGAAGAAGAGAGGATGAAGGATTTCTACAGTTTTTCACCGTGATAAACAAGAGAATCTTTCAGTCATTCTCTCTGAGTCACTTCTGGCCTATGGGAACGGCATGCATGTCTGCTTTGACTGAAGGGGACTCTTTAATTATTAGACCAAAGACAAAAGACTGTGTGTTTGCATGCTCCCATCTAACCGAATGTCTTGTGGCAAGAATATCTTTATATTATCTTTCGTCTTTTAGGGTGTTTGCGTGTAAGAAACTTTCACGCTTGGTCTCTAGAGTCACTCTTTCGTTACAGAAGCCCATGAGAACAGTATAAGAGAACAGATCAGGTTTGATGTTCTATCCTTCAGCTTCTGCTAGTCCCTTATTAAGACTCTCGGGGATCCTTTGCCACCATCTGCCTGTCCAGTTGCAATTTCTTTGTATGTGTGCCAAGTACGCTTGAAACTTTCTGAGTTATTTTAATGTGTCCATATGCTGATCTTTATGCGTGTTGTATGTGTGCATATTTGCATATGCTGCGCTTGCCTGCATTTGTAGTCAGTCAATTTGATCAACGTCAAAAATTTGTGTGGGGAAAAAAAAATCTTTTTTGCGATGTTGCTTGGTAATAAGCTGATAGAGTGCAAGAGAGAGAGAGTGAAAGGGTGAGAAAAAGAGGGGTTTAATCAACACTTCTCTGCTTGAATGTGGCAGAGCTGTCTCATTTCTCTTCAGAAACAAATCTAATCTCAGTCTGGGCAACCTTCCATTTATGCAAAGCAGTTTTCATTTCTGGAGAATAACAAACTCAAAACATGAGATCAGATTGCATGGAATATTGATGTTGGAGCGCCAAAATAATAAAAAAAACATTTTTAAATAGGAGATAGTAGGATTACTTCAGAATGAAGTACACTTTTCAATTCAGCAGATATATCAGTTTAGAATGAAAATATTAGTTTTTATTGGGAAGGCTTTTTTCAATAGGGTTTAGAAAGTTTTTATTTATATACAGTTGAAGTCAGAATTATTAGGCGCCCTTTGATTTTTTTTTTTTTTTTTTTTTCTTCATATATTTCCCAAATGATGTTAAAGGGCCCCTATTTTGTCGCACAGGGTGATTACAACTTATAACACACAATTAAACACATATTTTGCAAACTACACAAAATAGAGGCAACAATTTTTTAAAAAAATTACATTTACATGTTATGATCCGGAGGAAGAAGAAACTGGTCCATTTGAACTGTAAAAGTTACTGACAAAGTCCCTGTCAAAGTCTTGACAAAGTCCCATAGTCTCTGCTACTCCTTCAATAGCAAACCGCCGACAAATCCCATGCTGCGGCGTAGGTGATTGTATCAAAATTCAGAAAAATGACATCAACAAACACAGCAATAAGTTGGCTAAACTGTGGTATTGTTGTGAAAATGAACTTTAACTCTTTATTCCCCACAGCTGAATCTCCATCTGTCAGTGATCGTCATCTTCGCGTCGTGATCAGTCTCGTGATCCCCTGCACCTCCACTAGTCTCTGAAGTGAAAGCGCATTCACATTTTACCAGAACTGGAAATACATATTTGGTGATGTACCGTATCAACATCGATGCGATCAAACAAGGGATCCGAACCCAACTCGATTCGTTTATTCGACTCGGAGTCAAATATTTTGCTAAATAATCAATATTTATTTGTTTTAAACAAAGTGCACTTTTAGATTTAAACCTCAGCTGGATGTTTTCATTCACATAGAGCTGTGTTACACACTGCATGGAAGGTAATTTTCAAAAACCCATAATAGGGGCACTTTAACAGAGCAAGCAAATTTTCACATTATGTCTAATAATTATTATTTTTTTTCTGGAGAAAGTCTTATTTGTTTTATTTCGGCTGGAATTAAAGCAGCTTTAAATATAAATAAATATAAAAAATATTGGCCCCTTTATGCAACGTATATTGATAGTCTACAGAAAAAACCATTGTTATACAATAATTTACCTAATTACCCTAACCTGACTAGTTAACCTAATTAACCTAGTTAAGCCTTTAAATGTCACTTTATGCTGTATAGAAGTGTCTTGAAAAATATCTCGTCTAATATTATTTACTGTCATTATGGCAAAGATAAAATAAATCAGTTATTAGAAATGAGTTATTAAAAATATTATGTTTAGAAATGTGTTAAATAAATCTTCTCTCCGTTAAACAGAAATTAGGGAAAAAAATGAACAGGGCACTAATAATTCAGGGGTTTAATATTTCAACTGTATTTCTCTCAGCTTTTACTTCTAGTATTAATGAGTGTAATATGTGTAAGGGCTGCTTAAACTTAAACCAGTTCAAGTTTATAGTCTGCCACATGAACTTTAATGACATCCCAGTCCTTATCCGTCCGGTTTGATATAGAGGTACCCACCCTTTGCACCTATAACTGCTTCATCTCTTTTAAGAAGGCTTTCCATGAGGTTAAGGAGTGTGGTTATAGGAAGTCAGACACTGATGTTTTTGCAAGCTCACATTCTCCTTTACTATAGTAGTATACAACTATAAGCCTGCATGCTGACAATCGAAAACAAAATACATGGTATCACAGACTTACACAGACTAACCCCCAGGAGTCTGAGGTGATTTTGGGGCCCCTGAGATTGTTTGACACGCCCTGACATTTGTGCCTATTTCAGCTACTTATTACATAGTCATTACATAGACAATAATGCCACTCATCATAGAGCATGAGAAGCAAACAGTAATTTATGATCTATAGAATTTGTAAAATCAGGTCTTGCAGGTTTAGGAAACAGCATGGGAGGAATTTACAGCAGGCCTTGGTGCAGATGAAAAGTAAAAATAAAAAGTGAACAGATGCAGATTGTGTGAAAGGCAAATGCCTGAGTGCTGGTTCTGCTCTCCACTATGCGCTGCGCATGTGCTGCAGCTTCATTTATGCTTGCGTGTGTTGTGTGAAAGACGTGTAATTCAACACCAAAGATGTTCAATCAGGTCGAGATCAGGACTCGGGTGCAGGCCAGTTAATTTCTTCCACACCAATCTCACTCGTCGTCTTTATGGAGCATGATTCTGCACTCCAAACAAGACATTTCCACAGTTCTAAAGTTCAATGGCGGTGTTCTTTACACCACTACATTGTCGCTTCTCATTGGACTTGATTAGGTAAGCCTTGGGTGAAGCTGCTTGGTTATGGAAACCCATTCCTAAGCTAATCTGAAGTCCACATGACGTGTTTAGCGCTGATCTCAGTCTGTAATATTATGTGGTTTATTGCTTTGTGGCTGTTTTTGCCAATTGTTAATGCTTTGTTAAAAAACACTAACAGTTTACCACTGAATATTTGGTAGTGAGGAAATGTCATCAATGCACAATTGACAATCTATCATTGTATCACTTCAATTCACTGAGCTCCTGAGAAAGACCCATTAATATTTATAGTAGTGGTCTGATGTGGTTAATTTCATACAGCTCTGTGTGGCCATGGAAGAGATTGAGACCAGGGGCGCCCCGGGGTGAACACACAGAAACGCCAACTAACCCAGCTGAGGCTCAAACCAACTGCGCCACCACAACACCTGTATACTTGTGTTGTGACTTTTATTTATATTTTCATATTTACTTTTATGAGGGACTTTAAGAAACAGCTGCTGGAGGAACGGTAATGGTGACCAGCTGTAAACCTTTAACAGCTTAAACCAAAGAAGACATCCAATAAATCATTAAGCAACAAAAAGAAGATGCAACCTGAGTTGTTAATAGTTTATAAATAAATTATTAATTAAAGTAATAGTTCACCAAAAACAAAAAAAATTGTCATTGCTTACTCAGCCTTTACTTGCTCCAAACCTATTTGACTTTCTTCTGTTGAACACAAAAGAAGATGACCTCCATAGAATTTGTTTTATTCTGTCATAGTAAAGGGTGACTAGATAATGACAGAATTTTCAGTTTTGGGTGAACGATCCCTTTAAAAAATAGTGTATATTCTCAAAGAGTTCCAAAAAACTTTATGTAATTTTAATGATAAAATAAAACATTGTTGTGATTACATCCCGGTAGAGATGTCTGAGACAAAACATTAAAAGTTGCACAGATTTAGGTGAATAAGAAACACAAAATACTGCCTTATTACTCTCAGGGCTGTTTATATCGAAGTTGATAGTTAGCCAGGACCATGTTTGTGTTTCGTACCATCTAATTTTTACGAGGTGGGCTGTTAGCTCAATGATCAACCCTCAACCTAGACATACACTAACAACAATTTAGCTTACCCAGTTCACCTATAGGACTTGTTGGGAAAACCGGAGCACCTGGAGGAAACCCACGTAAACACGGGGAGAACATGCAAACCCCACATAGAAATGCCAACTGACCCAGCTGGGTCTCAAACCAGTGTCCTTGTTGCTGTGAGGTGACAGTGCTACCCACTCCACCACCGTGCCCTTCTTTAAAAATGTTATCACATGTAATTCATAATTTTACTAATTTTGGAGATGACCTTAATTTGAATTTATCTGAATATAGATTGTACTAATTAACGTGTCTTATAGCTCTTAAAGAAGTTGTACAGAGCTGGACAGAAGTGATACAGCTGGAATATGAGTGGTGAAAGCAGTGATATATAGTTGATGTGGATTTGAAACGACAAGTTTTTCGTAGTGAAATTGTTTAGTTGCTGCACAATAGAGGATTGTGTCAGTCACTGGCTTTTAAATGTCTCTGGGGTTTCGGTATAGAGCTTGTAGATAAAGACATCCTCTGATCTGAGCTCTTATGTAGAGGTTGAGTTTGTTTGTTGGTGATGAGAGCCCTGCTGTGCGAGTGTGTTTCTCTGTGTAAAGGAGAAGAGCGACTGAGAGTTCATAGGAGACGCCGCTGTCAGATGCTTCCTGCCTTTCTTTATAGCAAGCAACATTAAGAAAAATGATTGTGAAGGAAGTCATATTGTTTTCTTTCACTTGCATCTCTCTTAAAGGAGTTACTAAAGCTAAATCCAAAACTTTATGGCCTGAAACCAATTAAAATAACAAGCTAGAGCTGCATGATTCTGGCTAAAATGAGAATCGTGTTTTTTTTTTCACCTAAAATAAAGATCACGATTCTCTCAAGATTCTGTAGATGTAAGATAAAGCTTAATATGAGATTATTGTTTTTTTCTCAAACATATTGTAAAACAACAATATTAATATTATGTGTAGGTCTACTGGTTTCTATAAATAATTATATTGTACTTACAATAGTACATCATTATAAGAAGACAAAATGGACATTTTAGGTGAATTATACCCTATAAATACAGTATGTGACTCTTTTAACATCATTTGGAGGTGTCCGTGTCGCTGAGCAACGTGTGTGAAACAATGAAAAGACTCTTGCAGGCACCTTTGCTTCTCTCCTAAACTTGAAAATATGATTGGCAGAATAATAGAAATGCTGAATTTAGATCATCTAAGGGGTCGATTCGAGATCGCAATCTTTTTTCGATTAATTGTGCAGCTCTATAACAAGCTATGGCTTTTACAAAATAAGCATCTTTAAATAAGTTTCTCCATGGCTGTTTGGTGTATTTTTACAGGAAAAGTTCTCCCAAAAACTTTTGTACATTTTGACTTGGACGTTGTGGATGAAAATATCAATATTTCATAAAGGAAGGAAAGTACCACTGAATTTGAACTACGCAAGGGTGTAAAAGAACTATGCGGTTTATTTGTGTCAATAATAATAATAATAATAATAATAATAATAATAATAATAATAATAATAATATGCATTAAGCACTGCTGGCCGCTTATCTGTAATTAGTAATATTCCAATCAGAGTGATCCTAGTTTACTTTAAATGGATAATTTTCTCCTTACTGCTCTATCTTCGTTTCGGAAGAATCCCCCTTCCACCCCATCTCCTCCTTTTCCTCCCTTTTCTGAAGGGGGAGCTATCGAGACCTACCTGATCTCGGAGGCCCTGATATGCTTATTGACCGGGTAGGAGCCCTGGGCTAAAAAACTCCGAGCTCAGTGTTCTCTCCCAGGACAGCATACCAAACCTGGTATAAATGCTAAGCATATATAAGTGGGAACTCTTGAAAAGATATGTTGCACTTATGTTCAAACATATTCAATTTAGTTCATCTTTATTTCTGTAGTGCTTCTACAATGTAGATTGTGTCAAAGCAGCTTAAAATCACTATGAACCGAAAGCTGGAATAATTTTTTTATATTTCTATTGTAATTCAGTTCCCAGAGAAATAGAATATTAAATGAGCAAACAGTGGGTGTGGTTTGTTTTTTTTTCTACTGCAAGCTGAATGGATGTCGTAAAGTAGGCATTTTCTTCAGAAAGATCAGGAAAGGGGTTTTAGAAGAGTTATTACAACCTAACATGCTCCTTCAGCTCACAATTTCTGTTTATTGTCAAAACTGACAGTTGGAGCAGCATTAGCCACGCCCATTACCTCAAAATCACGTAGTCTCATAAATTAACTGAAAACAAACAGGAAGTGCACTTTCAGATTTGAACAAAGAGCTAAGAATGACCAAGAGGCGACACTCAATAGAACGTTCCATTGCAACAGCAGCGCCCAGCAACAGCCCTGGATTCCGCCATTTTGGAGTGAAAGTGATCAGCCGTCCATTGGATCTCATTACTTTTGCGATGGCAAGCAGCTGCATTGTTTTTTATTTATCTATTTAAAAAGCGTATTAAAGCTGAGATACAACCTGAAAGACAACAATACAACACTTATTATCACAATTATCAGCACTTTTAATAGTTTATTTTACAGACTTATAATATGCTGTTGTTCTAATGAAGTTTTCATTCCAAAATGGCTGCCGCGCCCTCTTGTGGCTGTTTCCCAAATTACACTAGAGTGTCGCCTCTTGGTCATTCTAAGCTTTTTGATTTGAATTAAAGATTAGATGGGCAAACATTTTTTTTTTCTTAATGACATGCACAGATGAATTGTTCACCACAAAACTAGCAATTTGAGCTAATAAAATCAGTTTTCTCAAATTTCTTGGGGACTATAACAGAAGTTCTAGTAAACTGAAATTGAAACTGTCAGTCCAGTTTTCAGAGTTAAAGTTCAATTTAGTTCAGTTCAGTGTGGCTTAATGTTACTTTTGATCACATTTTCATGTTGTACAAAGTTTTTAGTATTTTTAACACACCTTTTATCATCAAGTCATTTACAAACACAAACAAAACGTATTCACTGTAAGTATGCAAAAGAGTGGCATTTCTTGGCTTAAAGCTCTTGCAGCAACTTACAAATTATCAGACATGTTGAAAATCTATGGACATAATAGATGATTAATTGATTTGAACTAGAAACATTAAAATTAATTCTATTAAATGATGAAAAATTTAATAAACTTGATAAAAGAAGATGCAAATTAAAAGTTTGCTAGTAATAGCTTTTCTGAAAGGCAATTACTGTGAATTTAATATTTATATAGCTATTATAGTGAAAATTTTATTTTTCTGATTGTGTATTGTACTAATACAATTGAAAGTATGCTGAAATGTTTGGAAAAAAGCACTTTAAATGATCTGTTATGATACAGGCACCATGAATTTTAAAAATGTACCAGTTGCTTCTGAATTTTGCACCAAACCAATCTAAGACAACTGTAAATGCAGCCTATGTAGGCATTAAAAGTCCATATAATTAGCTAAAATCTAATGGTAGTGTAGCATTAGGTGTAGTGTATAGTATGATTATTATAGAAAAAAAGATTAGGATGAGACTATAGTTTTTTTTAAGAACAATCTAGATTTACCAAAAACAATAACAAATAACAAATTCTCTTACATTTCTGAGGTTGTGTTCAGAAACGCAGTGTTTAGTTCGGATGATTTGAGAAGCAAAATGTCCTTATGAAACCCTGAAGGATGTTAGGTAATGCTGAAAAACAATGCTCGTCAAAATAGGGCTTTACACCATGCGCTCTGTAGCTTTTTGTTTTGTGTTTAGAAATAGCATTGCTGCAAGGGTCTCTACAAATTCCAAACCGTTGTACATGTTGAGAACAAAAGGCCTGAGAAGACACTTTTGTTGAGCAGTCTAAGCACGGTTGAAAGGAACAAGCGTTGATTTGGATGCTGTTGAAAGGAACATGTATGACTGCTCAGCGTTTCCCAGATGAGGAGTTAATCACTTTGGGTAACAGCAAGCGAACTGAGTCTAATCCGTCTTTCATCTGCCCTGTTTCACTTTCTTGTTTAGTTGATGAAAATGCTAAACTGATGGGGGAATGTCTGTGAGAAATAAATTTAAGAAATTCATTACTGAAGATCGGGGTGGGGTGTATGGGGGAAATTATATACAGACAGTTGAGGTCAAAATGATTAGCCCTCCTGTTAAATTTGAATTCTTTTATTTTTCCCGCTAACTTCTGTTTAATAGAGAGAATTTTTTTCAACACATTTCTAAACATAATAGGCTTAATAACAAGTTGTTAATAACTGATTTCTTTTATGTTTGACATGAAGACTGTAGAAAATATTTTACTAGGTATTTTTTAAGATACTAGTATTCAGCTTAAATATCTATTTAAAGGCTTAACTAGGTTAATGAATAACTATGCAAGTTAATATAATCAGGCAAGTGATTGTATAACAATGGTTTAGTTTCTGTAGACAATTAAAAAAATGCTTAAAGGGGCTAATAATATTGAAAATATATGAAAAAAATGCTTTTATTCTAGCCAAAATAAAACAAATAAGATTTTCTCCAGCAGAAAAAAATATTATAGGAAATAGTGTGGAAAAAGTCCTTGCTTTGTTAAACATCATTTGAGAAATATTTGAAAAAAATAAAATAAAAATTACACTGCTAATAATTTTGATTTCACCTGTATTAAAATAACAACAAATCAAAAAACTAAGTTTTTAAAAAAATATATATTTCCATAGCTAACTAGATATAAAATCTTTCATAAATTAGTTTTCATTTTAAGATAATTATATATTATATTATATTATATTATATTATATTATATTATATTGTATTTATTTATTGTATGTTAGTATGTTGAATGTTGCACCACCACAGCTTTCATAGGCTAAAAAATCCCTACATACATCAAATTATGGCATGCCATTCTGCTACTATTATAAGCAAGTATCACAAGCTTTGGTCGAGAATGTGGGACTCGTTGTGTTTAGAGGGGCTTTTAGACCTCCTCCGTTTGAAGGGCTTTTCTGTCTCTCAGTTGGTAAAGTGAGGCGGCCTTTTCAGACTCTGGAATGCAACACTTGTTGAGTTTTTGGAGGGAATGCAGGTGCTCTGCCATTTTCAGCTTTCAGAACAGGCGCTCATGAGAACCACTGCCTTTTCTCACACAGGCTCATTCTGGACCTCCCATGGGTCATTCACAGACATGGCTTTGTGTGGTTGACATTATCTGTTGACATTATTCTTCAGGATTGCACAACCTTTTCATCAAAATCTGCATTCCAGCTCTTGGGAATGAGAGAAGATTTTTGTAATTTCTTACTGTCATAGCATCTGTGTGATTGACTATGAAAGTGAAAATATTTATTGGTCTTATTCTTAAGTTTCATAATGAATGAACTCTAAACTTTTAAACCAGTTTTAAGAGTTCACACTTAGCTGATGATTGATTATAAAGTGTGTTTGACATGCTGTCCCGGAAGAGAGCCCTGAGCTCATAAGATCCTCGAGCCCAGGGCTTCCGCTGTTGGGCGAGAGAGGAGTTTAAGCTCAGGTAGATCTCAAAACTGCTGTTGTCTTTGAAGAGATAATTTACTAGGAGCATGTATGGTGCCAGTTTAGATTAGTCAATTGTCTTAAGTTGTATGTTTTGGACGGTGGGAGGAAACCGGGGAACCTGGGGGAAACCTACATGAGCACGGGGAGAATGTGTAAACTCTGCACAGAAATGTCTACTGGCTTAGTAAGAACTAGAACCAGTGATGTTCTTGCTGTAGGGTAACAGTGCTAACCACTGGGCCACCGTGCCACCCATCTAGAAAAGGAGGACGAGTAGGGGTGAAAGGGTGATTCTTCAAAACCAAGATGGCTGTGGTATGAAACTTAAGAGTTTGGAATCATCAGATTGGTGAATCATGAATTGGCTAATGCAGGATCAGCTGTGTTCAATCATAAGCACATGATCCTCTCAAAATTAGTTTAAAGATAAACTTCAGTTAGTGGAAACAAACAAAAACATTCAGGCAGATTGAATCCTTGTTATAAATGTATATTTTTTTAAGATGTCAACCCCTAATTTAAATCTCTGCATTTAGATTTCTGGCTTTTGTTAAAGTGAAGCATGTAATAATAAATTTTTTCACATGCTATTTAAAACTGGTAATTGTGTGCATGGTTTATTAAAAAAAAAAAAAAAAAGTTGTAAATATTTTTTTAATTCTCAATTTTTTTCCACTTCAGTAATAATATGATAGTTACGTTTTTAAAATACTTGATATTTGATAATTACTATATTTTAAAATAAACACCATCAAATCTGTCATAATTCAACCAATCAACTTTCCATAATTGATGGAAATGTGTGATGGAAAATTTCTTATTAACAGACAAATGTATTATAAATGTAAGTTATAACCATTAATCATAAAATAATTCAAACAAAGTATCAGAATCAGAAAGAGCTTTATTGCCAGGTATATTCACACACGCGAGGAATTTGTTTTCGCGACAGAGCTTCTACAGTGCAACAGAATTACAGACAGGACAAAAACAGATAATAAATACATTTTAAAAATAGAATTAAGTAGTGAATGCTAATATAAAAATTGACAAGTGTATGTAATTACTATATACAACACTATATGTGCAGCTGTTATGTGCAAATTGGCATGTAAAGCGTGTTGTTAAATAAGTGTATATGTGTATAAAAAGTGTATAGCAGTGATTTTTGTTCCACAATTATCATCATCAAGTGTTCATGAGACGGATTGCCTAAGGGAAGAAACTGTTTCTGTGTCGGGTATTTAACAAACAAAAAGTATTAACCTAAAACCTAATTAAAAATATATATTCAGTTTATTAATATATCATTATTGGCGTCAAACATAAATATTTTGTTGCTACATGAACAGCACTATGAAACTAAAAATACATTGCTCTGGGTATGTTACTTTGCTGGTTTCAGTTGGCAAATTCACTAGAGGGTGCTGTCTTTTTTTTCTGAATTTGAACTTCGTCACTTAGCCTGGTTCACAGAAAATATCAAGTTGTTTATGGATAAATGAACTTTAATTGATGAAAAATCATAATATTGTCGTCAAATACGTGTTAAATACGTGAAAATTGTATTAAATAAAAAAAAATTGTTCTAAAAAGTTTCAAAATGCATTAAAGTAATAAAAAAACATTTGACATAGTTATATAGATGGTGAGGTCGGACAGACACATCTCAGTGGTCAATCACACAAAAGGCTATTTGACAGGCTGTTTGTAATATGGATGTTACTCAACTAGTGAAAAAACAGAATTCCTTTTGACCTGCAGATTGTCTTTTACAAAGTTGTGAAAAGTCACTTGTTTACTGAAGGGAGAGAGAGAGAGATTTTTGACAGATTCAAATAAAGGCATCTAGAGAATTTTTAATTGCATTTCAGAACTGTTAGCAGCTTAATTAGCACTTGACCTAAATGTGAGATTTCACTCTACAAATAGCTTTTCCTGATCAAAGTAACTGATTGTAGTGTGACTGTGGAGCTGAATGTAACCAGTTTTAATAGGTCTGCCACCTTATCTGGTTAGTGGTAATTCTGACCACTGCCATCGGCAATCATTAGATGTTCATTAGTTTCAATTTCATTCCCTCAGTGTCATTAGGGACATCATTAGAAGTCTATATAGTGTTTACTCAGCGTGTAACATCAAAACACAAAGCTCTGATCATAGAGAGGAAAAAAGAGACTAATAGTGCTGATTGCATTGCTTGTCTGTAAAAACGAAGATAAAAATAAAATTGAAAGAGAGAAACGAGATGCTTCTATGAGTAATAATTGTCTGGTGATGTAGGTGGTAACATTATCAAGTAGTAAACATATAAACAGACAAGCAGACAAGGAAGAGGAAATGAAGATAGCAGTGTTGATCACTTAAACTAAATGAAGATACATGTCTTCAAACTAACTCGGTAGGTGTGACATTGCCAAGTACCATGTAATCCTGGATTAACATTTGTGTTAAATTTTTGTTCAAAAATGAAATTCATACCTTTTCCCTACCCCTAAACCCATTGTAACTGTAAATTACTCCCAAAATCAGAGGGTAAGAACATATTTATATTGATTTATAAGAACCATGTAGAAGTAAATACACTCACCGGACAACTTTATTAGGTACATCTGTCCAACTGCTTGTTAACGCAAGAATTGTTCATTTCTAATCAGCCTATAACAGGGCAGCAACTCAATGCATTAATACATGCAGACATGGTCAAGACGATCTGCTGCAGTTCAAACCGAGCATAAGAATGGGGAGGAAAGGTGATTTAAGTGGGCTGGTCTGAGTATTTTCATTATATTCATCTCTAGGGTTTACAGAGAATGGTCGAAAAAGAGAAAATGTCCAGTGAGTGGCAGTCTAAACGCACAACACGTCCAACATTGAGGCAGTTGGGCTACAGCAGCAGAAGAACACACCAGGTGCCACTCCTGTCAGCTAAAATAGCAAACTGAGGCTACAATTCACACAGCCTCACCATAATTGGACAATAGAAGATTGGAAAAACGTTGCCTGGTCTGTTGAGTGTCGATTTCTACTACGACATTTGGATGGCAGGGTCAGAATTTGGTGTCAACAACATAAAAGCTTGTATCCATCTTGCCTTGTATCAACAGTTCAGGCTGGTGGTGGTGGTGTAATGGTGTGGGGGATATTTTCTTGGCATACTTTAGGCCTACTAGCACTAATTGAGCATCATGTCAACGCCACAGTCTACCTGAGTATTGTTGCTGTCCATGTCCATTTATGACCATAGTGTACCCATCTTCTGATGGCTACTTTCAGCAGGATATAATGCGCCATGTCATAAAGCGCAAATCATCTTTTACATGACAATGAGTTCCCTGTACTCAAATGGCCTCCATAGTCACCAGATCTCTTTTTGATAGAGCACCTTTGGGATGTGGTGTAACAGGAGATTCACATAATAATTGTGCAACCGACAAATCTGCAGCAACTGCGTGATGCTATCATGTCAATATGGCCCAAAATCTCTGAGCAATATTTCCAGTACCTTGTTGAATCTATGCCACCAAAGATTAAGGCAGTTCTGAAGGCAAAAGGGGGTCCAGCCTGGTACTAGTAAGGTGTACCTTATAAAGTGGCCATTGACTGTAAACCTAACCTTAAACTTATCACTTATTTCAGTTTGGCTGATTGTAATGAAATTGCTTGGTGAAACTCTACTAACCAATTAACTATACACAGATAGAGCACCAGCTGAGAACTGGACAACCCGTATCATAATTTATTTTTTTTAGTTTGTATTTTAAAAGTTGGGGCTTGAAAAAGTCTCATGCACCCCTAAAAAGGCTTTAGTGATCTTCCTGCTTGGTTCTTCTAAAATCTTTCACATGCTGGTTTCTTCTGAGTTGTGTAAGCGTGTGATGATTTTTTAATGAGAGGCTGGCTTCTGTTCTGCTCTTTGTGTCAAGTGTGCTGCTTCTCGGCTCTAGTAGAACTCAATCCTGACGTTTTTGCCTTCTCGACCACAGCCTGATGTCTGATTGGTCCAGTATCCGTCTGGAATTTAGCTTTCCCTGCTCTTAACCCCACCCTCCCTCTGCCCTGAGGGCGTCAATGAACAACGGCATTCCCTTACACAGCCGCGTGTACATGTGCGTGTATGTGTGTGCGTGTGTGTGTGTGTCTCCTGCATACAGCGAGAAGAGCAGTAGAAAAGTTATTTTCTTTTTTCAAAGAGACATACACTGCTTAAAAAGTCACAGCTAATGAGCGAAGTGCACAGGGAAAGTTTGTCTTTTTCTGGAAATGTTTTTTTGTTATTAGCCGGGCTTCTATTTTTGTTCTCTGTGAAGGAAAGACAATCCTTTTCCTCTTGCTCTCTCTTTCACACGTAACATATCCACACTCATTCTCTCTCTCTCTTTTCTTGCATGGCTTAGATCTTGTGTAAAGGGGAGGGTCTGAACTCTGTTTGCAGTGAATGCCCCTGCTGGAGTCTAGCGCTAGCATACACTCTCACTCTCTCACACACAAAACTACCATTCCCGCTAGAAAGAGAGAAAGAGGGAGTGTGTGTGTGTGTGTATGAATGAGAAGAAAGAGGAAAAGAGAGTTTGGATATAGCTGGACTCTATCTGGACTTTTTCTTCTGCTTCTCTTCGTGTGCTGATGAAGTGATGGTGTGAGATGTTTTTGCGCTCTTGGAGTAATTGAGAGGTAAGGGATTACTTTTCACTTCCCGCTGTTGTTTGTGGATCACTGACAGTGTGAGTGTGGACAGGTGAAAACTTATCAGAACTTAACAGAAACAAGAGTAAATCCTTTTAACTTTCCTCAGTGGTGGATTGGAGCTATAATGCTGAACCAAGTGTTTTATTGGCTAGTTCTTCTCACATTGTTTTGTCACTGTAAGAGTTATCTTTCTTATTTTTATTGGAAATCTAATAGCAACTAAAATTTTCCTTTTCAAAGTTTTGTTTCTGAACCAGGGTCAAGCCAAAACTATAACAAGATAGATGTTGCTGACTTGTCTCTGGTTAGTGTAGAAAGTGGAAGTCCATGAGGACCAGCTGAGAACTGGACAACCATAGATCATAGACATTGTAGTTTAGAATCAATGAGGTATATCAGGCTTGATTTGATCATTAAATAATGAAGTTGATTCCCTATGGAATTGTAGATAATAGAATAGATAAGTCTATGATATTACATTGAGAGTAGATAAATCATGGATATTGTTTTGGCAGATAAGTAAATCACTGAATTTGCTTTTTAAATCAATATATTATAGAAATTTTGATTCAGATAGAATTTTTTGTATCATAGAAATCATATAACATGCATTTAAGCTGTCTACTTTATTGTTTAAATAAATTTTGTAATGTAAAATATGAGGTTAATAATGTTCCATTGTAAATCATTGTAATGCATCGTTTTTATCCGCCTCTGCACTTAATATATACAAAAGAACATCTCAGAAATCAAGCTACTATAGCTGTTCAAAAATCCTACAGGTATGTATTGGTACTTCAGTGGGACCTTTTCGTGCCTAAAATATTCAAAAGTGTATCACCTGGAATATTTAGATACCACTAAGTATGGCTGTGCTATTGATCGAAATCGAATTGCAATCGCGATTTGAAATGTTGAGATTAGCTAATCGCAAGTGTCTGCGATATAAATATATATTATTTAATTTCCCCCACCCTGTGTCTTACTAGCCAATTGAGTGAGCACACTTTTGTTTAGCCAATCAGAATAGTACAACAGACTATGCGGAATGCCCACAATAAAACGAACAAACAGGAAAGCACAGGTGAGTGAGATGATGGCCTCTGCTGCTTCAAAAGCATTAATAGACCGAATAAAATCAAAGAAAAACAGCACAGGTAATTTGTAAGAGCTGTCGCAGAATTGTTGCCAGCACGAAAAAATACAACAAGCACCTAAAAAAGCACCACAGGCGGATATATAATGAGTGTGATTGAGCTAAAGCTTAACAAAAATTTTTTTTCACAAATCAAATTGAAATTGCTATTTCTGTCAAAAAATACAGTACCTCTGGTATTTAAACTGTTGTACACTAAATGCGATTTTAGTGGATGCCTTTACAGTGTAGTCATTTGTAAATCTTGGAAAAACGTATGATATTTTTTTGCTCATGAATGAGTTGCACAGTTTTACATTGTTTTGATGCTTGAAAGCCAATTTTCAACTTTTTAAAATAATCACAATAGCAGGCATGAAAAACATATCCTATCCGTAGGCCTGTCTCAATAAGGAGTTTTTGTAAAGAGAGATATTGTTGCAGAAATTGTTGTGATAAGCAATATTATTGTTATTTTGAGATTATTTTATGCCACTGATTATTGAATGATTATATAAAAGCATAGTAATGTAAATAGCCAAACACTTTAAAATGCTGATTATTATATTCAAATTCTATAATTTGATGTTAAGGGCAGTACGGTGGCGCAGTGGGTACCACAATTGCCTCAGCAAAAAGGTTGCTGGTTCGAGCCCTGGCTGGGCCAGTTGG